>NW_026928025.1:0-329154 GCF_032062105.1 Saccostrea cuccullata | reverse complement strand
TTGTTTACGGCAGACTAAAATCCGTACGTATTAGTAAGTTTACAATTTTCCAAACTTTATCAAATTTGTTCTTTTAATTTTTCATTAAACTCGTATTAAATGCTAATTATTTTCTAACATTTACGATCCCACAATATGTTATAATATGCATTTAAACATTAAATAATCGCAGCATTTAAATCACATTTAAGGTAAAATTAAACCCGACTTTTCATGCAGTGTAAATCTAGAAATATTACATCTTTCTGTTTTAAAAATAAAATCGGTGGGAAATACACTTTTGAATTAGTTTTCTGTTAATATATAGACGTTTTCATGAAATTTTGCAGTGCACGAGTTATCTCCCGTGGCATTGGTAAATCTGCTACATGTACACACCTTACTATCGGAATCCTTGATTAAAAGATAGAATCGATACACTAAAGATAATTATTAAACAATAATAACTACTTAATTTTCAAAAAAGAACTAATTTTCGCCTTCAAACGTAATATTTGGATAAAAATGGGCTGTATTATTCAGGTTGAATCCACGTATCCATTGATGTATCAGTGACGTCATATTCCTGACTAATATTGCGTCACAATCATATAGTTACAGGATTCCAGAAAAGCTTGTTATTTTTTTTGCACAAAAGTGCAAAGGAAAATAAGCAAAAACTAACTAGAGCCGAGCTCGTTGCAATGCAACGAGTAGGTCTTCCGTTGGAGCTGTGGACAGGAAGTACAGATCTTGGGTCAAGGTTACTGCATCTTCTAATGTGAACAACCTTTCTTCTCAGTATGAGCCTCCAGTGAATCTTAATTACAAAGTCATGCTTAAACATTTTTTTCTCTGTCAGTGACCTTGATTTGCCAGAAAGTCCTTTGATCAGGGTCATGACACAATCTCAAATCATAAGTAATCTATGTTTCAAGTAAGAGCCTCCAATGATTTTCACTTACTAGTTCATAGCGTGGAAAAGAAAAGATTTCTTCTGTCAGTGACCTTGATTTTAACAGAATAACCTTGGCTCTTTGTCAAGACAAACTCTCAATCTAAAACAACTTTTAGAAATTCATAACCCTGACAGAAGTTTTACAACTTTTCTGTCATTGGCCCTAAATTTGTTAAAATGACCATATTTTAAGTCATCTGAAAACCAGCGGACTATAAGCAATTTGTATCAAGTATTGACTTAAACAAATATAGTCAGAATGAAAAAAATACTGTTTTCTTAGTCAAAATCGTAAAAAAAAAACAACCCTTTTTGTCACAAGCAATCTCTGTATCAAGTATGAGCTTACAGATATTCGCGATTACATTTAAATGAATGCAACAAAACATTAGTTCTCTCTCCAGTGACCTTGAATTTGCCGTACTATTGTCTTGAATAAATACAAAGACACATCCTAGGATCACTTGAAATCTTTTTATCGAGTACAAGCGTCTGGTTTCTTTATGTTATAGCCTGACCTTCTGGGAAAGACTTGAAAGGGCAGACAGACATGTGGACAAAAAAAAATACACAAACACTTTGCATGGGAAAACTCTAGTCATGATTTGAAAAAAGTAATCTTTTTTACATCAGGAAGCGTTCATAAATATGGTTTCTCATTCTTGCCCTGAAGTTCGTAAGAATAATACTTAATAAAACGACCCCTTCTTATTTTTTACTAACCGTTTTCTTCATTGTTTTCATTTTATATCTCCCAAATTCGCCTGCATAGTGCAGTGATTAGAGCGTCTGTTCTATGGTAGCGAAGTAAGGAGTTGATTCTTACGTCGTGGTTCGAATCCCACTGTTGGACGTGGGGACCTGTCCTTCCGATGAGACCGTATAAAAGAAGGTCCTGTGTCGCTTTAGGTGCTGGCACAAAAAAGATCCCTCCCTGCTTAAAGGCCCTAAGTGCCGATTATGAGACAATTAATGTTTAACTATGGTGCCGGTTATGATTTTAACTAGGGATGTCAACGAGTACCCGGTTAACCGGGTACTCGATCGAACGTCCGAGTATCGAATACTAAAATCGATACTCGGTTACTCGGATGTTTATTTTTAAATATTTTTAAGCTTATTTATTAATGTATTAAACAATCTGTATTAAAACGTAAAATATTCATTGGACTTATACATACAGTAATTAGGATTTCCTACTCCTCTAAATGACAGTTATCGCCGCGGCAGTGTTTATACAGTAATTATCGTGATCAAGCACCTGTTACCTGGCTTTTCTCACCTTCGGCTGTCTTCTACCCTTATATTTTGATTTGCTTTAATTATTTATTTTTTTACTGAACATCATTTTACGTCTGTTATGATTAAATAAATTAGATAATTTTGTCAATTCTCCGAGAAGCCGTAAATTATCGGGAAAAGAGACAGATGATATTACACGCGCGATTGTTCATATGGTTGTGTTTGCTTACATGTCAACGAATACATGTGCAAATGGTTGAGGACAAAGGCTTTAATAAACTGGTGTCCAACGTTGCACCAAGCTACAAAATACCGTCCCGTAATACTATAAAATCTAGTATCGAAAAGTATACGAAAATCTTAAATCCGCTTTGTTTGGTCAAGTTCAAGTCAAAAAGTACTACTGATACCTGGACGTCAAACGCAACAAAGAGTTGCATTACAATTACGAGATAGATTCTTTTTTAAAAAAAAAACACCGTGGACAACTTACGATTTTATTTCTTGTGTTTATCTCATAAATAAATTGAACTTTAAAATATGTATTATTAAATTTCGTCAGGCTCGAAATGCTCATCATTGTTACAACAGAAATGCATTTACGGGTAAAACATCCTATCAGAGCATGTGGTTTTATTTCTACAAGAGTAAACAAAGTTTTACATTCATCAATCTACTTGTTAATATTTATTTACCCTTTTACCGAGTACCCGGGTACTCGATCGGAAAAACGTCCGAGTAACCGAGTATTAAAAATTGACCGATTTGACATCCCTAATTTTAACAGTTTAAATTAGGTCAGAAAACTGTGTAATTACATGATAATTTTGTGATATTCAGTAGCTGCAGATTGTTATATCAAAGTTCTTAAATTTTCGATTCCGTACATACTATGAGGGTTTAATAATAATTACATATACATTGTGTAATCCGCTACTGATATTTTTAAAATCAAGGAACAAAATTGAAATGTTAGCACACTATACTTGTTTCATTTAAAGCCGCTTAACCCAAAACAGGCACATTTTATCTTACACAATAAAAGTACGTCATTACATAGATAATATATGAAAATGAATTATAAGACTGATTTAATAGTTTATTACAACAATCCTCACATGGAAAACGCAGATCAAAAACCTTATTGACAAACAGTAGTTCCTGACGGAAGTTAAGATCTGTTTGAAGTCAATTTTGAAAAAAAAAAGTTTATCGGATATATCTAATAATGAAGATAATTCAAACCCGACTATTTTCTTTTCTCTATTAGTAGAGGCCTTTGTCATAGTACATCTTTTCAAAATTAAGAAATTAATTGAATGTAATTCATAGTAACTTTTATATTAATATGCATATTAAAGAATAAAGGAAAATAAGATATTTTAAATGATTTTTTTAAAGGAGCTAAAATATTGTCCGTGTACAGGTAATATATGTACTTTGTTGTGAAAAAATGCTCGGGTTCGTTCATCATGAGATAAACATGTAAGCGATAAAATTTAATTTTTCAAAGGTGATTTCACGCGATATCAACAATGATCAACATAGGATTATTTATTGTGTGACCTAACTAAAATTTTTTTTTTTTAACTTTTGAATTTTGATATCTTTTAAAAGAAAAAGACTTTGGGGATATAATTTGACAAAAGTTGAAACAATTTATGGACAATTATTTTTCAAGAAGAAAAACGAATATATATTTTTAGCGATTAGAATCGGACCAAGCGGCTTTAAAGGTTATGAATAAATCATAAAACAAATGAAATTCATTGCTTTAAAATCTTGAATTATTTTTTCAACTTGACTATTCAACGTGTAATATAAATAGGCATTGTGCAGCACAGAAGTCACTTATGAAGTTTAAACGTGCCGGAGATACTTATTTCATTAATGCGTAAAATTCTGAATAGATCCTTATCATTCGGAAGATTTTCTTTGAAATTTAAAACTGAAATAGCCATGGTAAAAATCTGTGATGATTCTAAAATGTGTTTGGGAAAATTTGTGTTGAAAACGGATTTATTTGTGTGTTAAAAGCGAAAATTCAGCTTGTGCCTTTAAATCAATATTGGTTGAAGTAAAGTAACCGCAGATCGCCAGTCCGTACGCTATGAATCGTCAAAACGAAAGTAAAAATACACATTTAGCTAACGAACTATAAAAACTGAAGACTGGTTAATGAACATGTAAAATAAATACCCCAGTGTTTTGTTCTAAAGTCAAATCTAAGATATTTTAAAATATTTTTGAAAGATTCGATTGACTTACAGAAAATAATGTTTTCCATAAGTTTGTAAAATAAGATTTAACATTCCTCAACGCTGTGTAAATTAATGTCAACTAGCGATGGAAAGAATAGTTGGTCGCGTAATTGTAAACAAACACAAAACCAAGATAGCTATTTCAGATATACATGTATATCACGATCTAATTTAAAACGAAGATAAGCCAACATTATATGAACATATTAATGTCAAATATCCGACAATAATAATTTTCCATTAATTGAGAAATGGTTTTAATACACAATTATTTGCCTATATATGACTGCGGGGTCAAAGGTTCGCCGCTGCGTGTCGCTTTAGATTTTCTTGGACGCATGTAATCGCCAGATTACGCAATGGTCAACACACTTAAAATATGAGATCCAGGTGAATGTGGGAATTGCGCAGTCAATAATTTTTGTATTATTTGACTCTTTGAAAGTTCTTTTTATGAGATCCGGGCGTGTATGGTTTTCGTTCATATTGTCTGTGTTCATATTTTAACGAAGAAAAGATACTCGTGCTTTTTTCTAAAACTCTTTCTCTTGGAAAAAATCTTGATTAATAAAAGGAATATGATGCCATTGAATACTCTGAACGGGAACCAAAGAACACGTTTAGAACCTAATTAAATAAAAGAGATACGATACAGCATTGTAAAATATTTATTACTTACGGCAAGTTTACTTCAATTCTTCGCATAAAGACTACAGAGTTTTCCTTCAATAGCAAGATGAGAACTGTCTAGCTTTCTTTCCTATAATACGTAAGACTCAAACAAAATAATATTTTCATAGGACAGAGATAGCATTAAGATACAATTTTATTTATTAAAAAAATGAATTTAACAAATCTGTGTTTTTATTTGTGTATAACTGTGGGTCGCTGGATTACCCGCCGATTGATTCCCGGTGACTGACTTTGCCCCGCGCTATCGAGGGAGGCGTGTTTACTTATATAATTGTAAACAAACAAGGTGAATGTAATCGGAAAAACGCTACCTGTTTACCTTGCCTGCTTACGCAATATTCCCGGCATAATCGAACAAAACATCATTTTCATCAGATCAAAAAGGTGTAAAAGAACAATTTTGTTCGTGAGATCTAGATCGAAATATTTACCGTTTTTGAGTTATAAAGCAAAAAGTTCCATAGAGCCCTAATTAAAAGGGCCAGTCCCTTTTGAATATTATTATATGAAAGCCCTTGCAATTATGCACAACTTTTGCTCATTATAGGAAAAAGACCACTAATTATTTTCCCATAGAACTCCATACAAACCTTAGGCCCTCTCAGTACTTTACTATGACAATTTCAGAAAAATCTTTAGCATCATTTCAAACTTTGTTCTAAGCCCTAACAAAAAATACTGAAAAATATATATGGTCCCATGGCGTTTATAGGTCAAAATTGCAGTTATTTTCAACTTATAGAGATTCGCAGTAAATAACACGCGGCATAAAAAATCAACCCCCACTCCTAAAATCTTCCCTGGTATTTCTATAGTTTCTGTAATATTCCCTCATCCCATCATTTATTTCAAAGGTCATTAATTTTACTTTAAAATGAAAACAATTAAATACCTGATTTCAGCCAATGGCATAACGCCTACCCATTCAGTATTCTGTTTAATGTTCCATAACAAACAAAGCCACGTGTGCATCCGGGGATTTGGTGCTCTCATTCCTATACTTACATACTTACCTGTCCCAGAATTAGTCAATTGTGGTAATTTCAAAGACTATACACCTACCTGTGAACATGTATGAAATTTGAGTCCTGTGACTTCAGTGTATTGGATACTGTGACCATCTCAAATGATGACACCTTACTGCTACCACCACAGTTCAAAGGAGTGAATGACGTCTGGGCCGGTGATGATATTTGGATATATTGGTGACTGTAATAAATAAAATATTTGTACAATGAATTGTTTTTGTGTTTTAATGTTAATAAAGTGATATTAAGTCAAAATTGAGTCAATAATTTCATAAGGGTGGATTCTACCCAGAATTAGGTAAAAAGCTCCAAAATTGGATAAATCATAGTTAATTAAGCAAAATTCAAAGGTTTTAAAAAGACTGATATAGAATTTTTTTATGCTTATGCAAAGTAAATTATTTAAGACTCTGATATACTAATTGATTCTTATCTAATCCCTCCTATTGCTTAAGTATGTACAAAAAAGTTTCCCCACCCCCCAGTGAAAAACACTTATAGAAATAGCAGGTGCCCCCTTTTATTTTTGTTTACAATTAATTTAGACAAGTTTAAATCAATCCTTTTGATAACAAATCAAAGTTCAATGTCTGTAGTCTTATACATTACAATCAGAAGCTACTTTTTGAATTTCATGCTAAGAAAAGGAGAATTTAAATAATTTTTTTTAAAAATTAAAGAAAAGCAAAAACTGACTTCAACCCCCAAAATGTACTATACAATAAGAGGCTGGAAAGTTAATAAATAAAAAATTTACCAGCAATGTACAGAAAACTGTCCGACAAAATACATCGGGTGGGTAGGGAGTCTCCATTTTCTTCTTATATAGAGAAAATGCCCCTGCTGATCAGAGACCGAACACTCCCGGGGCCAAGAAAGCTGAAAGATGAAATTCCTCTAAAGTGCTTAAATGAAAATAAATCAATAAAATTAGTCAAATTAAGCATAAATCATGAAAGAAACAACAATATTTTCAAGTTTTCTAAAAATTTCCTTAATTACATGTCTTCTACATAGCTAAATGTATGAAAAATGGATCCGCCAAAGGTGGAATACATGTTTTTTCAATATTACATAATATTACATGTAAATATAATAAAGGTCAAATGTCATACATGCAGTTCAAGGTCATTACAATAATTTATGTAAAAAAATCAGAAGCCAAAGGTCACAACTGTTAAGGTATCGTCATGTTGAAATTCTACCTGTCTGGTCAGCAGGTCTAAGGGAAGTAACTCTAAGTACAAAAACTAGAAACCATTAGAAAGTGAGTTGCAGCGAGTAATTCTGATGAAACTACAAAGAGCGAAAAAAGAGAAAACATAGACCTTTGTGTAGCTACAACATAGAAACAACAAAACTACAAACTGATCACCCTGCAGCCAAGAAAGGGGGGGGGTCAATCCAGAGGAACACATACACTACCAAACATGAGATGACAAGACAGAAAATGTCCTCCTTTCACTTGTCCATCACAAAAATTCCTTTTATGTGCCACCTTAATTATTTGAAAAAATGCCAAAAGTGCAAAAGTCTAAGAAACTAAAAAAAATGAACACCAGGTCACTGTCCTACACTTTCATAATATACACAGATAGAGCAAAACATAATAAATACACAGTCACATGTACATGCAAAATACATACATAAATCTATGCATACATACAATCATTCATCTTAAGAACAATCTAATACATTTTCTTAACTTACCTTCCTCCTTTGACCATGTCAACTGTACAGGACTTTACTAATTTCTATCTTCTCTTACCCCCCCCCCCCTCCCCCTCCTCTCTTTAATAGACCCAAATCACCACTAACCCCATTACCGCAGTAAACTAATTCAAATCTTTGCTAAATTTTCTCTCGAAATGTCATCAATCTTCAAATAATTAACTAAAAATAACATTTCATGACTTTCAAATCACTTTACAGTGTAAAAATTGGGGTCTCTATAGGGAAAAGACCACTAATTATTTTCCCATAGAACTCCATACAAACCTTAGGCCCTCTCAGTACTTTACTATGACAATTTCAGAAAAATCTTTAGCATCATTTCAAACTTTGTTCTAAGCCCTAACAAAAAATACTGAAAAAAATATATGGTCCCATGGCGTTTATAGGTTAAAATTGCAGTTATTTTCAACTTATAGAGATTCGCAGTAAATAACACGCGGCATAAAAAATCAACCCCCACTCCTAAAATCTTCCCTGGTATTTCTATAGTTTCTGTAATATTCCCTCATCCCATCATTTATTTCAAAGGTCATTAATTTTACTTTAAAATGAAAACAATTAAATACCTGATTTCAGCCAATGGCATAACGCCTACCCATTCAGTATTCTGTTTAATGTTCCATAACAAACAAAGCCACGTGTGCATCCGGGGATTTGGTGCTCTCATTCCTATATGTCTTAACAAAATATTTTTAGTTTTCAAGATATAAAAGAAAATATCTGTAAATTTTCGTTCTTTTAGGCGTTCTAATTTTTGACCCCTATATAGCGCCATTGTTAATACAGAAATCGAAAAACAAAAACCGATGTGCACAACTTCAATCCTTCTGTTACCTAAAATCAGTAAAAACTCTGCATCAGCTTTTGTGGTTTCTGAGCCTTTATCCGGAAACGAAAGCCTATAAATTTTCGTTTAGAGGGAAATATCTCAAAACCGGAAGTGACTTTTTGAAATTTTAGTCATTATTCTGATAAAGTTTATAAATGTTTAAACCTCTAAAAATTTGAGCGAAATCCGTTGAGAAATGAGTGAGATATGAGGCCTCAAAGTTGGCGTCTAGGAAGTAGAAGAAAAAAAAGAATAATAATCTTTACCAACAGAATCAGTAGAAGGTCTTCCGTTGGAAACGGAAGACGTTAATAAGTATTTTCTCCTTTTCTATTCAATTACTCTACACAGTGTATAATCCAAAATGTTAAATTATATCAATAATAATTTTTCTTAAACTAAAATATGTGCAAAAATAATCATCTTTTATAGTGTTAATAATGAACATTTCTTAGTTTTGTAATATTGGGATAAAAAGTTTTTTTTTTCTGATTATCAAGAAATCGTGAATATTTTAAATTTACGCAATATTTAACAAACGAAGTTGAGATTTTTACTTCATGATATTTCTAAAATCTTGACTATATTTATCTATGCTGTCAAATAAAAATAAACAATCAGCGGTACGATTAAAAATATAAAACAAACAAGAGGCCCATGGGCCACATCGCTCACCTGAGAAGCTTTAGCCATTCTGTTCTTTACCAGATTTCCTCCTTTAAATACATATCAGATCCCAACCCTACCCAACTGATCATAATTTAGACATTTTGCAGACTACACTACCCCTGGATCCTTCGATAAGTTTCATAAGTTTCAGCTTTTTTGGCCCAGTGGTTCTTGAGAAGAAGATTTTCACAGATTTGTCCTATATATTTCTATGTAAAACTTTGATTCCCTATTGTGGCCCCGCCCTCCCCCCGGGGGTCATGATTTGAACAATTTAGAATAGGATATTTAATGATGCTAAGCGGTCATCTCTCAGTTGTTACACAGTGCATGTACAAACTCTTTTTTTAATACCGAGTACATGTGTATCAAGAAATAAATTAAAACATGTTTTAAATGTAGACTGTAATCATCCACTAAAAGTCATTAGGAATTTAACTCCATACATTTGAATACATGGACGAAATTATTTAAAACATTTACTGACTCAAAAGAAACAAAAGATATGCATATTATTTTTCTGGTAAATTAAAATAAAGAACCAAGTTTAGGAGATATTCCTAATTTCACGGTAAAAACCATACCCGATTGTTCAAAATTTAACTGATCCCGTTAGAAAATAATTCAAAATTGATAAGTTATCAAACTAAAGGAAACTGCCACCTGTAAGACATGTATAAAAATAAATAAAGTAAATATATTTGAACTATGTTACAACAAATTAGCCAAATTTATCAATACAATTATAGTATTTTTTTCTTTATTTAAAGATCGGGATTGGTTTAATTTTGGAAAAATCATAGATAATAGGTAATAGGTTTGACTCCTTTTATTTCTATCAATATACCCGTTCTCACCAATTTTATTAAATGACTCAAAAGTTTGAACTTTTTATTCATAATAACACAAAGAAAAAAATCTGTCATAATAATGTATTGGATTTTATAATGTAATGAAAATTGGATAATGAATTCAAAAATTTACTTGTTAAACTCAATTTTTGACCACATTATTTTTTTCTAAAGAAATAAAATTTAGAGTCTTATTCATTATAAAATGAATGATAAGAGATTTTGCTATAAATAATATTGATTGACACATCTAGCTATTGAGTATTTGTTATATATAAAACAAAATAAAAACATTGTATTTTTAATACCCTAATGTTGACCTTTTTGTATTTAAGATTAGGCATTTTCCAAAAATAGGACGAGAGGACCACCAAATTTTTTTTTGATGTTGTCATGCGTGAATTCTTGTTTTAAGAAGTCTACATGCAAAAAATAATTAAAATCCATGTCATGCCATGTGCCACCTATTGCCTGTTTTTTCGGTGGACTGCCTCTTAAATGCTAAATGATTTTTTCCAAACTGATTTCTTGTCCATTAATCATACACGGAACTGACAACGGATTATTCCCTGATTACCCGACAAAGACAAGGAACAAACGGCGGGTATTACCTGTTGGCAAGGGATGCTCATTCTTTCACGACATCTGCGCCCACCTCTGAAGTTTCGGAGGTCAGTGTTTGTTCTTATCCTATTTGGTATAGTTTTATGAGTTTTGATCTTTAATATTGTTATCTCCATAAGTTCTTTTTCTAAATTAATACGTCGATGGATAAACGTGTACCTTAGTTTAAAAATAAGGAAAAATATAACAATTCACTTGTAATTCAATTTTAAAATCATTCCTCAAATCAGAATATGGCATTGTCTAGAAACAATTTTCAAATCGGAGTGAATAATTAAGCCAAACTTCTAGGAGTACAAAACCAAATAATAAAATTATGTATTACAATGTAACTTTAGGATATTTATTTTATTCTTCTGTACATCCGGTAACTACCGATGAATTAAAAAAAATTCAAAAATCGAATTGTTAACGCTTTGTTTTATTTAATTTAGCAGAATAGTATTGTTAATAGATTGCTTGAATTAAGTGACAAATATATAATTGTTTCCAAATTTTTATATATTTTTTTTAAATCAAGAATAGCAGTTGCAAATATTTCCACGTGCGCTTCAAATTTAAGTGACTACTAAGTCTGACACATCTTATTCATACCCGCAAAATGGATATTTTACAATATAAAAAAGACGTTTAGAGTTAACAAAAACAAAGATTTAGGATGCAATAATAATATCAATTTTCAACAACATCTACAACAACAATTTATGTGTCGTCCACACGACAAAAAGTGCGATGTATTAGGCTTCATCACAATTATGCTACTGACTCATTTACATATAATTTAATATACACTCCGTATTTATAATTGTTTATAAGAAAAAAAATTAAATATCCAACAGCGAAGCAATGGTCAGCATCAATGTACGAGGGTTGTCCCGTAAAATCCTGGACAAAGCGTTTTTCTCGAAAAGTAATGGGCACACTAAGCTGAAAATTTCAGTAAATATTTATTTATCATATTTAAGTGCATGATAATTTTTTTGATAAAATATAGGCAAAAATTAAGATTTTAATATGATGGAATGTACACGAGGTATTGTCCTACGGCGCACGGTCAAAAAACCAAGGTTTTATTAAAAAATACACAAGTTTGAAAGCAAAGTAAAAGTTTTAAATACATAAGATTTGGATTAAAATTACCCGAATTCAATTCCAAAATCAATTTTGTAGTCTTTGTAAAAATTTTAAGGCATTTGCTTAATTTTTGGCAGTTTCTCGAGCATTCGAAATGGAAAAGTGGTAAAGACAACACACGAAAATTGGGAACGTTTTATGACGTGACGGCGCACCGGAGAACCGTTCAGTTTTATTTCGATGTTAAAATGACATTTTTAGAGACTTGAAATGACCATGGAAGAAAAAAAGATTATAAAAATATCACCATATCTTAAGTCTACAAATGAATTACAAGTTTTCTTAGCGAAGTTTTTTTTTATCGAGTCCTTAGGGAGTACAAAACATACGGACAAACTCCTAATGTAATAGCAAAAGACGTTGTCAAGGTAGACCGCCGATATGATATTTTCTATTAGTTGAATGATGGCGAGAATATTGTCCGCGTAATTTACTAATAAATCTTCAGAAGATCGTATGAGGGTATCGATTGGTTCTTTGGCTGTTTATGGAAACTAAAGAAACTTGTGTTTCAATGAAATTCCTTTATTTAAGTCGGACTCATCCAACTTCATTTTCAGCAAAGATAAACCGTGACGCTGTTTTAGACAAATGACGTAATAATCCATGCGCCGTAAGGTGATACAATACATGGCATAAAATCTCATAATCTGTTTATTTATGCCAATATTTATCTGAAATTTGCTGTGTATATTACTAAAATATGTACTAAATAATGGTGAAAATTTCAGAACGCAGTGATGTTTATTTGTCACACTAGACAACTTGTCCACGATTTTACGGGACAACCCTCGTACATAACAATAGCTTATTCTATAATATTTATCAACTAATGATACGCAAGAGCATAGTTTACTTATGTATATATACGATATTTAAAATAGGGTCAGTTATTTACAAACAAGTTGATAAAACAAGTATATCGCCAGTCTCGTATAAAGCCATATTTCAGTAAGTTCTATGATGGATAGAACGACCTTTGCAGTAAATACAATTCATCAATAATTCAATTGCTGACTGATTGACGTTCTTCATTCTAATTGTAGGTCATTATATAAATCAGGAAACAGATTTTCTTTATTATTTCCTGATCTTGACAAGGAGCACACACGGCGAGTGTAGCCTCTCGGCAGAGGATATTCATTTCAAACATGTTACCTGATCCCACTTCTAATGGTTTGCAGGTCCATGTTTGCTCTTATTCTGCTTTAAATTATGTAATCATCTTTTGAGCTCGAATACTATTCATTATCACCATATTTTTCATTTAGTCAATCCTTCTACTCTTACTTACTTAAACGCAAATTCGCTGAAACCCTACACTTCCAAACCAGTCAAATTGACTAGTATATGTACTAGTGTATAAGCAAAAATATTTAAATCATGACCCCCGGGGGTAGGGCGGGGCCACAATGGCCAACCAAAATTTTACATAGAAATATATTAGATTTTTTTTTAAATCTTCTTCCCAAAAATGGCAAAGCCATAATTGATCATATCTATATGGAAGCATCCTGAAGTAGTGTAGATTGAAGTTTGTTCAAATCATGACCCCCGGGGTTGCAATGGCCAACCAAAATCTTACATTAAAAATATATTGGAAACATTTCTATACAAATCTTATTCTCAAGAATAGCAAAGATCAATTTACTTTATTATGACCAATGAACAGGTAAATTTTTGTTTTGGTATTTCTGTATCTCCCAAATTTCTAAAAATAAAAAAAATAAATTGAATTCTTTTGATAATGCATTGAAGTTCATAAGTATTTGATTTATGATTTGGAAAATGTGTTTTATACGCGATATTTATGATGCTTAATTATTCATACAAACACAATTTTTAATTAAACACACAATATTTATGTGAATTAATGCTCAGATATGAACAAGCTTTTTTATAGACTGCAATGGTATTTTCAATCTGCATTGAGAAATATGTTGTTAGAGTATATATTTTCTAGGTTTTTCATTCATTTTGGAAATATCGTACATATCCCTATATCCATGGATAGTCAAGCTATATTCACTGGATGTTTATTTATCAACACCCCGAAGTACACAGACAGCCTTTGCCCTGAACCATTGTATCCTTTCTTTTAACAACCCTGACAGCCAAGTATTCCATTTCTTTATGTTCAGTATTTCAACCATGATGGTTTACAACTAGATTGTTGATTTTTCAGTCCTGATACACTGACATATCCAAATTTAACTACTTAAATAACTTAGTTTAATTTATACAATTTAAAATTTAAAAAAAAAATCATGTAAATGTTTAATTGTATTAATTGTAGCATTCTTAATGTGATATTTGTAAATTCATGTTATATGTTTCAAGATATTTAAATCTGTTACAGGATGGACGCTGATCAGTAGTACTTGACAACAAATAATGTCTTCGACAAGTCAAAGAATTTCCCTCAGTCTTTCAGAGAAACGACAATTGATATTAAAATATTGCCCACAAGTAAAAGTGTTCTTGTCTTCAACATTTTTTGAAGATTAAATTATATTGACTTAAAATAATCGGTAATACATAACCATTGTCAATTATTAATTAATTTTTCCCAGCAAGATGATATATCAGTCTTTATTGTACCAATTTAAGTCTGTCAAAAGATAATCTTGTAATAAGATTTATTTTTTTCTTAGTAGATAAAATCTTTAAAAATAATAGTTTATTCTACTGGCATCAAGGAAATGGATTTGTCTTCTGTTAATAAACGAAAGATTGTATACATATTGTATATACTATTATGTATTTTCAGCCAGATTTTTTGTATTTTGTTTTTGAGTGAAGAAAAAAGTGTATAAGCTCTATGTTTCAGGGTATGTTGCTTTATTATGCTAGTAAATCTGCAACATAAATTGGAACAAATTTGCACTGGCGGAAAGTCCTTTCTTTAATATTCTTGATATTATCATGATTATGGCTGTGATATTTTTTTAATTTTAAATTACCTGGAAGAACACAAGAAACCATGCTTGCAAGTTGTACATCAAATTTTGATATCCTGATTTTTTTGATTACCGGCATTGTCAATTTATTATTACTTTAAATTACCAAGTAATCATATGTGTCTGTTCTTAATGAATGCTGTCTTCACCTGCAAAGGGATTTACTGTTCTTCTTATGAACCCTTGGTGTATCTTGTTATCAAAATGAAATAATTTTGACAAGTTGTGATTGGAGTTTATTGACATAATTTGACTTATCAGTAAGTGCTGTAGTAAATGATGATATCTTCATTCAGGATATTTACTGACTCTGTAAAAAACAAACCCATGTTAACTATGATTCATATTTATTATGAGCACATAATATGTAGGCTATATTGCAGATAAAGACTTGCAAACTTACCAACAAATAAACTTATCTGCTTGTTAATTATTTTTCAAATATTTCAATATCATTAATGCTAATTATTTTTCAGTGATGCTTTGAGATCAGGTAACATAAACAATCTCAACTTTTGATAGCATGATACGATAAGGGTTTGTAACATGAGAAGCGACAAGAATCATTTGTTTGCAAATTTTATTGTTTACCATTTTTAACGCAACATTTTAGATGATTTATCCATAATAAGTGCAGCATTTTTAAATTTTATATATGCTTGCAATTTAGATTTGCATTTAATAAAATTGTAGTGGTTTGTGCAATTAAAGATGTATATATAAGAACTCACGTCCTTATGTGTTTGTTAATATTCTTCCAAATTTTATTCTCTTTGTACAAGACTACTTTTAACTGAAATTCATGAATAACTTGCTTTTAAAATACTGCCAAACATAAAGTTTACAAGTACGCGTCTTGTATATCATGATTAAAAATTATCTGTTTTATGTATTCCAACCAACCAGTCAAACGATGCACTAGTCCAATATTTTTTTTTCAGAATTAATTAAATAAAAAAATTTAATGTAAAAAAAATAAAGCCAAATAAAAAATAAATAAACTTCTCAAAAATGACAGTCAGACTGCATCGAATAAAAAAAATATATTTTAATGATGGCCTGACATGGGAGTGAATTTTCATATTTTTAAAAGTATTATTGTCTATAAACTGATGAAACCTTAATATAATCCTTAATCAGAACTTTACATGAAATCTAATTACACAATTTACACTTGCATACACGTCACATTTCTCCATGGTCAGTTGTGCACCCCACCATTCGCAGGTATGTTAAGGTTACAACCAAATACTCTGCTTGCCTTACAATATGTCATAGTAAGCTTTATGACGTTTACTTTAGAGATAACACTTTCTTAGAATCGATATTAAGGATTGATTTGAGGTCGTAAAAATGAAACAAGATATGGAAAGGCTATCATAAACGCAATCTTGTCATTTCTGGGTCTATGTATTTATCATAGGGGTAAATACTAAACCTGTGACGCATAACTGTTGCCCAGTATCAGCAGAGTGAGAGTAAACGTAAAGGGAATTCATGTACACAAACACAAGGAATCGAAGTTTAAGAGCATTAAGATTGAATATCATGTGTAATTAATGAGGGGATAAAGCTTATGAATAAGGTATGCTAATATCATGATATTGTACAATAAAGGCAGACAATGTGTTTACTTGCTGAAAGTTCGTAACAAAAAAAGTTACAAAAGTTCACCACAACACTGCATACTTTCAAACTTAATTTTTGTATCTTTCTTAAGAGTCAAAATCAGCAAGCAGCGAGCATTGAATGGAAAGTCAAAATTTTATTTTTTCAAAAGCTTTTGGTATATAAAAGATGTCCTACCTTATGCTAAAACACAATTTTTTTTTTTTGAACGTATGAAGGAACTGGTATCCAAGGAAATTCATTTCCCTAGCAACGAGCTCATAAATCCTTATGAAAATCAATGATTTTTAGACATATTTCTATGAATATGATTTCTGAACGTGATATGATAAGGTATTTTGGTCACTTTATTTGTTGAAAGATGGAATTACTTTATTCTCCAAAAATAAGAAAAACAAAATATCTGTAGTGATATTGTTTCCATGACAACGAGAAAAGAACATGGCTTTAATGCTTATCAATTTTGAAAAAATACACATGTTTATCATGATATACACAAAATCTACAACCACGGCTGAAAAAATGAATGGTGTGATCTTGAAAGGAGTTATCAATATGTCATATCTATACAATAAAATCTGCAGGCAACTTTAGTAGAAAAAAATTACAAATGGTTAAAATGTGTGACATTCTGCCATTTATAAGCTTTTTTTGAGGGGTGGGGGTAAATTGAATACACGTACAGCATCTATTATATTAGTCATATTGGTTCCGATCAAAGCATACTCATAATTTAACCATTGTTGATAACTAAATGCACATTCAATTTCAAAAGGAATTTTATATTTCTCACAAACGAAACTTGGAAAAAAGAGAGGGGGGGGGGGGGGGTAGGAATCACATTGTTCATCCCTCCATATGTATGTACAATTTTGACTTGTTCATAACGTTTCAGTGGAGTGCCACTGAAAGTTCATACCTGATATTAAGATTGCTTATGATTTATAGATGTGTCAAAAACTTGACCAAATGTCATTTGAACAAGTTCAAGGTCATCGGTAGAAGAATAGTGCAATCTTTGCCTATTCTGTAACATTCTAATGAAAAGACTTCAAGTTCATTTCGGGGATTATTTTTGAGCTTTGTAGGTTTGTCATGACCTTGGCCAAAGTTCATTTGGACATGTTTGACCTTGACTCAAAGACATAGCTTTTTCAAGGTCACTGCTATATGAGTTTGGCATATTTACATATCTAACTTCGAATGAAGAGAAATTGGAAGTTTGTGCTCAACACAACGGTTTTACTACCTATGACTTGATTATATGTCATTGTAATTTTGGTATGTATATCTGCACAAACAAAATTTTAAAAAGGTTTTAAATTAATATTTGGACCTTTTTTGTAATAAAAAACAATTAATGCAATAGCAGGAGGCTGGGTATCACTTTATGAGCTTAATACTCACGATAATTCTAGTTTATGAAAAAGAGTCACTATGACAGGTCACATAATTTTAAAGGAAAACGATCTCAATCAGGCATGTAGCATCAGTTCAGGGTTGGGGGGTTGACATCCCCTACCCAAATTTTTCCTCAGCAAAATCTGATGTTTGGTCAATTTTTCCACTTTTTTCTTCCAGTTTTTTTATGCTTACCCCACACCATGCACTTTCAGAAACGATACCATGTCTATCAAGAACGAAGGATTGCAACCTTTGGTATTGAACCGATGATATATCATCCTGCTGTCCTAAGTAAGAAACATTATTGCGATTATGAAAGTCTAAACTTGAACTGACCCTAAAAGACATTTCATAAGAACTCTAATGGGCAATCTTTCGAATGGCGTATATCGAAATTTTTGTTGTACTTATACTTAAAAACATTTTGAAAACAATGTAGAAATCAGAAAAAAATGACAAATATGAATACTTTCATATATAATACCTAAAAAACAAAACGTAAATTTGAGGAACGTGTCGTCTGACTCTAAACTAGCCCTCTTTTTCTCACAAAAACATTTTGTCAGTTTTGAAATTAATTGATTGATCATTTAATACTGACCTTGATTTAATTATGATACCTCAAAATGCGGGGGAGGGGTTGTAAGTCTAAAATCTTCTCTTTTAATACCCATTTCATACGTATACACGTTTACCAGGAGGAAGGGGGGGGGGGGGGTCAGCGTTTTCCAATGGGGGTCCAAGGTAATTTTTTTCTTGCTTTTGTATATACCTGACCCCCCCGACCCCCTCTAGATCCGTGCATGCTAATTATGAATCTGCATGCTAAAAACTGATAATTATTAAATTTACTTCAATTTAAAAAATCCAGTCCAGTCCAGTATTTATGGACTGCATTGTAATAATTTATTCTCATAATCTGAAAAAGTGTTAAAATGTATTGTATATACAGCATTGCCTTTATATACTAGGACACATGAGCAATGAAGATGAATGTAAAGCATGTTAATTTAAATCAATTAAATTCCAAGAAATCTCAATGGTGTATCATTTTATTTTAAAAAGTTAACGTTTTAACTAGATGTATTATTACTATTATTTACATGTTTTTCCCGTCTAATTCTGTATCAGCCCATCCAACTCTGTTTCTGCTTCCTTCCGAGTTTGGTTTCAACGTTACGTGCCATTCATTCTGAAAATAGAAGTGTACAACACAAAGTTGAGACCGTATTGATTTTAGAATTTCTTCAAATTAAAAAGTTGCAATAGAGAGGTCAACTGGTTCTAAGTATTATCAAAACTGTAAATTATGTTTTTCATTTCTTTGCACCCCCCCCCCCCCCCCCAAAGAAAAAAAAATGAATATATATATATTCAATTCATAAATTTACGTGCTTTAAATATAATGATGCTTATTATTTAAACCTAGGTGACTTAAATTAGTTCAGTAGTACCGGTGAAAATGTTAGCTGAATATGAATTTTCTTTTATATGTTAACACTGGATGACATAAGCAAAAAAGTTATATATTTTTTTAATTCATTATTTTACTATGGTATACAGGGGTATATACAATTCAGTTACCACTAGTCCACTGCATAATACATATTGTCTGTATCACAATACTCCCAAGATAACCCCCTTTACTAAACTAAAATATATTAAGTACAGAGTTAACCCCCTGTCCCTCATTTTTTTTACGGGCGCCATAACAAAGGTTATTCCATTTTACAAATATTTCATAATAGTGCTGTTTTTCATAAATTCATAAACTTTCATGTAAAAAAAACCCAGGTATTTTCTTAAATGGTAAAAAAAGATATCCACTACACATTTTTTTTATTTTCTCGACTATCAATTATAATCATTATAGATGGTGAGTGACTTTTGTTACATTCATACCGCGAATACAACAAATTAAAATCAAATTTAATTCAAATTAAACTTTTTAAATTTGGGATGCAGTTATGTGACCGATCATGACCAACTTTTTCACGTTAAGCCCGCTGAAACAATCTAAGTTAGGGGATTTAATTTCATTTGCTCAAATTATAGTTTGATATCGGCAATATTATTGTGGGGTGATACCCCCTCCTCCTGGCTCCTCGGGTCATGAAAAATCTTTTCTTTTTAGCTATAAAATACTAAAATACTGCTAACATATATAATCAATCAGAATTAAATACAAATGTGCAAAAACACTTGCCAAGTGTTACATATTTTACTGCATGATTAATTTATGCTATACATTCTTCAGTAAATGTTGTAATGGTAAATTGTAAAAATTTCAATCACTCGCCGAAATGAAGACCCATGAAAACGCCAAAACTGAGGCTCAGTCTGCTCCAAATTTGTAATTATCTGCTTGTCTTCTGTTCATTGGTATTGAAAACAAACTACCATTTATTCCTCCTACGTTAGAGAGCTGTACCAAAGGGAGGTAATTTGAAGCAAAAATGACAGAAAATTATGGATTAAAGGTAGGACAAAACACCCGTGGATTCTATTTTAACCCATTTCTTAAAAAGTACAAGAGGAAAAAAAGAAAAATATTACTCTTTTGACAATAATGAATGATCTTTGAAAGAAAAATAATTAGTTTTGGCATATTTGCGTTATGTTTTGTATGTTTTATGTTTTGTGAAAAAATCAGAAAACCCTATATCATGGTCCCTTAGGAGCTTACATTTTGGAACATGTAACAGTCTGTTATAAAATACAGTGCAACTTTTGTTCCATAGATACATGTCGTAGAAGGGTGATATTTGGACAGGGGTATGGGTGATATAAGGAGTCTCAATTCTTTATGTACTACATAGGTCAAGGTCATATTAAGAGGTCAAAGGTCAAATATTGTGACGTCATCTACTGAATCTGTAAGTTTTTTTGCCATTGTTTTTTTAATTGCCAAAATATCTTAAACCACCAGTTCAATTTTCTTTATTTTTACACATTTTATTCTAGGACCCATTTAAATCATTTTGTTGATTTTATTTTTTAATTGAATTATACATTCTCTTTCAAGAAAACTTAAACTGTTGGATATTTACATGTAAATTTTTAGTTTCTGACACAGCATATTATCTATTTTATTTAATTTTTTTTACCCAAATTTTTCAGTACCAATGCGACTTACGCAGTACTGTTAAGGCTTACAGTGAGAAATCAACGGAAAATAGAAGTGCAAAAACGGGAATTGTTTGTAAACTGAATTTATTTTTATTCAGCTGTTCTATTATCACAGAACTTAAATACTTATGGAAATAGCATAGTATTACCTACTCTGTACTGTATGGAGTTTGGTCCCATCGATGGACAGTCACGTGATGAATGCATAGTAGGTACACGGAATGTAGGTCAATAACAAATTTCAATATCGCAAGGGCATAACCTAGTTGAAATTAAAAATTCAAACTTTTAATTGTTTCTGCATACTTTGTACTTTCTGGAAAGTGCTGCTGCTTTGAATAGAATTCGCGTTTTGATAGTTATAATTTCAAGTAAATAGGCTGATGTCGAAATATGTTTGACTTTTACCAAATATGTTGTGTACTTATGAAGTCATGCTCTCGATTTAAAGAAAGCAGCAGCACATTTCAAGTTAAGGAACATATCCTTTATTTATATTCAAAAAATGGTAAAGATTTATTTAGTGTATGCCCTTGCGAAAAAGTGATTTAATGAGGCACCTCGATGTAAAATATGACTAACCTGAAAATTACAACACGATAGAATTATTTAAATACATTCTCTCGATAGTTGAGGAATAATCAAACTTAACAAAGGATATACATTGGTATTATTAGCCTAAACGCATTTTTCATTGTTAAAAAATTCCGAAATCTGCCTTTCACAGTACACGAAATACGTCATTTTTACCAAAATGACGTCATGATTGACAAGTTCATCGAGATCAGTGATTTGTTTAAAACAAGCTGTATGGGATTTAACTAGCGACATTTGTTAATGCATTGGTAAGTTTTATTGTTGTTTATTATGCTAATACAGTTTAAAGTTGCATAATATTTCATTTTCGGGTAATATGATGAATGCATAAAAGTCATTTTTTATGTTTGACGTCACAGTAAACTTTTCCCGTATAAATTAAGCCCCGCCCCATTTTGTAGCCTTAACAGTGCTGCGTAGTGATTTGATGTAACAAAAAGGTTATCTTTATTCAAAGTATTACACAAATTTGCAATAAATCAATAGAAAATTCTATAATAAGACTCATTCTCAAGTCGAATGTCTGATTTCACAATCTCCTTCCAGGGGTCTGATGGGCCATATTTTAGACTATGTGGGCAAACAATGTGCCGTTGAATTTCTTTCATATCATATATAAAGAGAGATTTTGTATCCAAAAACAAAATATCAAAGTTTCAGAAAAATTGAATTTGAGGAAAAATTTGACCTATCTATTTGGTCCTACCTTAAATCAGTTATTATATATAAATGCCTTAGTTGCCTGCAGATTTTTTTCTTGATTCTTCTAGAGCAAATACTGTCTAATTAATATTTTATGCCGATAAGCTTTAATCCGGTTGTAGATTTCTTATAGAGTACTTCAAATGTGCTTTTTTAAAAGAAAAATAAACCTCCAAAAACTAGTTTTATTTATCAAAATGTGAATAATCAACAGTTGTTAAAATAGAGTATATTTTTATCAATAAAATAATAATTTAAAAAGCTTTTTTTAATGACTAGTAATAAAAAAGTATTTGTTTAACCATATATTCAAGTGTCATGAGAAAGTACAAAACATCTGAGAGGCGCGTGGTTTCCATAGCAACAATGAGAAAAATTATTTTTTGCTTGCTTTTTTCTATCTTACCCTTTGTTCTGAAAATTTATATATGAGTTTAAACCAAATCTGTTTCTATGCCACTTTCCTCATTTTTTAACTAAATGATCGATGCTTGCTGATTTTGACTCTTAAGTTCTTATTCTATTGAATATGGAAAGTGCTGCTAGAATCGTACGGTTAACTGGAAATGATGCATTTTTTTATCACATAAACAAAATGTAAAACGTTTGGGAAGCCTATGTCCGACAGTGTTAAACAACTATTTTTTTTGGTTAGACAGTATGATTCTACCAGCAGTGATCATGGTACAGAGAATGTTTTACATAACTATTATTACAAATTGAAATTAATTATCCTCAGGGTAGTGTTAAACTTCTCAGTTTTCTCATCAAGGCATATCGCAGTCCAGTTCAATACGTAAATTCGTAATATTTCAAAAAACGTAAGTTTACCAGAAAGCGTAATATTACAAGATATCGTAATAAAAAACTTATGTTACAATTCTTTGTAATGTAGTTAAATTACGAATACGAGTAATATACATGTAGCATATGTAAGAAATTATATTACGAGTTTTCGTAATCCAAGACAAATTCAAGCATCGCAAGAAATTGAATGGCGGGTAGCAAAGTATGACGTTTAATACGAGATGTCACAGGCGATACGACACTTACTGAGATTTGAATTCTGTGTATTTCAATAAGACTTACACAGACATTTGAGTTATGAGACGAGGGTGTGATTTTTAGGATAGACTTCGCAAGAAAAGTAGGGAGCTCGGGTGATATAAACAAATGCGACATGCTTAAGCGTATATTGAAATTTACTGGAAATTTGGTCTTTTCCTTGGGAAAATTCCTATAAAAGAATAATAAAAGAAAATGTCCACTCAACCATCGCTCGCGGTACTTTCTTCTTGAATTCCCATGCTTTCTGATAGGCTAACTGACCAAACTGACCGTATTCGTAATTAAACCACATTACGACAAATTGTAAGTTTTATATTACGATAACTTGTAATATTTACGTTTTTTGTAATATTACGAATTTTCGTATTGGACTGGACTGTATCGTATAATTATAGAGGACAAGTGGTGACGTCGCCGTGTAGTGCTTCCTGTAGTTAAAGTTTTATTGTCTATAAAATGCATAATATTAGAAAAAGTTTTATCCATCACTTTTCCAATTTATTAGTGTTACATATCAGAAAAAAAGTGTTCATTCCCCGAATTCTGATCCATGTGTTAATTGCCTTGACAAACCCGCGATGTTTTGGAGTATTTCGGTGTTTATACGATGACCATGTTGCGCGTTGACTGTCTACATGTGATGGCTTTTGAATGGAATCTCGCTGGCGTCCAAAATTACTCTTGTCAGGGGAAATTTCATTCTGAAATCTGAAGACTGAAAGGAAAAAGAAACGCAGGGTAGCATAATTGTGGATAAAAAATTGATCACATCACTGAAAATTACGAAAATTGGTCAGATGGGAAATTTAGTTAATGTGCATCAAAATCAGTATTCAGAATTACCCAACCGTAAAATTTATGACGTCACGTAGGGAAAACACTTAAAAGCCAAAAAAAACACGTGCAATTTGATAACGAAGTTTATTATATACCTAATGTGTATCACCCAATTTTACTGTTGAATTTACGCTATCACGTGACGTCGTGATCCGATTTTCCGGATCACCAACATGTTGTTTTCTGAATCCATATCACCACTCTCTGAAACTGATGACGTAGTACGCAGAAATATGACGTTATTTTTCTTGTGCGTTAAAAAGTCCCTAGTAATTATGCTTTGTTTTATGGATAAATGTTATGCAATTGATCTCTTAAGTTTTCTTTTGCTATATTTTGCTAGTTATGAGGGGTATATAATAAATTTATCATTATAACAGTAGCTTGATCCAAGGA
This sequence comes from Saccostrea cuccullata, assembly GCF_032062105.1. Lineage (NCBI taxonomy): Eukaryota > Metazoa > Mollusca > Bivalvia > Ostreida > Ostreidae > Saccostrea > Saccostrea cuccullata. The sequence goes on along the minus strand of NW_026928025.1, from coordinate 304,430 downwards.
GCCGTATCACGTCTCGTTGACAGGCGCGGATCATCAGATCAAACTCGACGCTTCGCGTCTCGTTAGATCTGATGATTCGCGCCTGTCAACTCGACGTGATACGACCCTTTGGATCAAGTTACTGTTATAATAATATATATGTATGTCCACAAATCTTGTTCCATTATTTGATGCATATGAGGTATGCACATCATTTTTCAATATTAAGAGACATTATGAATTATTATTATATTGCAATATTGGCACATTTTTCGGAAGTTCAATAGGGTCTTCTTTACATATTGCCTTGTTAATGAAAAAGGCAACAACGGTTTACTAAGCAATCTCTTGTAAATTTTACCCCATTAAACTTTTTAGACGTTGTCAGAGAGGGTCTGGAGTGGATTTCAATAAACCGTGACGATGACGTTAACGCGAAACAGAGTCATGTTACTAGCGGGTTATTAATTCAATATTACTTCAATTTATACAGTTTTATTCAAAGGACCGACCTCCACATTCCATAGTGCTCTATTGTGCGAATCCGCAAAAATTACAATCGCATTTTTTTTTTTACTATGCCCTCAGATATTTTATACATGCAAGTATGACAATTGGTGCGTCTGAAGAGAGACATGTGAGGACGTGTCTTCGTTAGCGAGAAAATTAGGATGGCATCGAAACTTCAACAGCTACAAACAGAATATAACAATTTCTTTCTTTCTAATTTTCAACTTTTCAATCTTGTATATATTTTGGCTTGAGCAGTGATTGAAGTACAATATGGCTTAATTGTCTCGCGAATTTTATCCAAATCAGAAGACTGACAGTATAGGTTGCGCCTCAATGCACGTGACGCGTGTGATTTTTTGGATGGTTTGTTATGTAACTGTTTGATCAATAAGCTTAAAATAAAAATCATATTGTATTCCTATAGCAATGAATATCAAGTGTTTTTTTTTTTATTTTATGACTTGGAGTTATTAATGATCATTATCTAAATATCAAAATTAGTTTGATATATAATATGAAATTAACGGCTTTGCGGTGTTAGAATAAGATTTAACATGCGTTCTCCGTAAGCACCAAAAAATCTTGGAAACGACATATGTCCAATCTTGATGAAATTTGCACCACAGGTGCACCTTGGTACAAAACCAGCAAATATGGTGTTAGAAGTTTCCCACGTGCACCCGGTTGCCATGGAGACGGATCCATGAATTTGGCCATTTTCGGCCATTTTTGACCAAACAAAAACATAAAAATAGAGGAAATATGAATTCATTTTTGTCTTCATGCAGTGAACTCAAATATAAATCTTTGTATCAAAAGAATACATTAACTGTAAAAGAATACAGGACAAATAACCAGTTATTCCAGAATTGACCCTACTCTTAGAAAACGGTTCTGCAAAATAGCATAGTTTCTCAAAATGTGAAAATGGAAAATTTGGCATTTTTTGAGAAATTAAAGGTTACACAAGACGAAAGATCACATTTAAGCAATCGCTTAATGGTATCTTAATGGTGATTTAATGGTGGCTTAAAGTCCAAACTTCATTAAGCTACCATATGCATTTAGCCACTATGAAGCTGAGCTTAATGGTGAATTAATGGTCAAACCTCATTAAACTTTTACGCATCATATATAGAATCTTTAAAATAACTGTTAGTTATCTTAATATCATTTACGCAAAAACTATTCTAACTCATAATTTTGTCTCGATCATAATTTCTATGATTTTTTTGCCAACATGCATAATCTTGATCACTGAGAACAAAGTTAGCTAATAGCCACAGGGGCTTGCTCAAGGTGTCTTTTTTTTAAAAAATCATTTACAGTAATCATTAAAAAGACAACCTTTATCAGAACCGTATATTATTAAAAAAATATGATTACATGCGTTCTTTTTATTTTTAGTGAATATGAATTTTAAAAATAAATAATTATTACACATCGGGAGCAAGTCCTTGTGAAATATCTTAAATTTTCCATACCAAAAATCAATTTGTTCTTAAAATTATCTTTATCCATGACTTGCGGTTCAAACGCCTTGCATGGTATCGGATGAAATTGAGGGTATCCACGGCAGGAAATATAGCGTAATTTCACTATACTAGTGAGATACCACTATCTCACTATTATAGCGGAATTTACGTTTCCCCCCAACATGAGTATATTAAAAAATATAGTAGAATCTGTTTTGTCGTCTTTCCTTTTCGATTATAGATTTTTGTGTTTTATCTATAATTAATTTATTTTCAATCATGACTTACATTACTTAAATGTATAAATTTTGAATAACAGAGCGAAGAACTCGATCACATTACCATCAATCTAAAAGTCGAAACCAATATTTAGAAATATTAATGTGATATAAGCCTTTCAAAAAGATCCACAAATAAATAAGTTTAAATTTGATTAATAAATCAATTCAAGATTTTTGGAAACGTTCAACAAAATTCTAGTAAATATTTTTTTTAAGTCCAAACAAATTTTTGTAAAAAATAAAGGTTAAATATTTAATATTTTCATTATTGTTAAAGAGCGGCGATGGCTTAATGGATAAGGCGTCTGCCATGCAACCATAAGGTCATGGGAACGCGCCCCGACTGTGGCGATTTTTTATTTTTTTTTACCAATTTAAGATATGTGTGAACTCTATATTATAATATTGATAACAAATCGGAATAAAAATAATTTTTCACCCATATAAACAATATTATCGACTGCGTAATGTGGCTTAACGGTGGCTTAATGGTAGCTTAATTGAGTTTGGACATTAAGCACCTGTACATGTAAGTCCTCCTTAATGGCAGCTTAATGGTGACTTAATGGTGGTCTAAAAGCTGTCATTAAGGACATGTAAGCCACCATTAAGCTACCATTCAGCTACATTTGTGCACCCATTAAGGACTTTGAGATGGCTTAATGGTAACTTAATGGTGGTGTAAATGTTACTTAAAGGTGCTTAATGGTGACTTAAAGACAACCATTAATCCACCATTAAGGACCTATAATCCATCATTAAACCGGACTTAAAGGGTGTGTTTCATCTTGTGTTAAATGAAAAAAAATTGTCTAAGGAAATTTTTCAAATCATATGCGTGTCGTCAAACGTCAGTATTATTAGTGTCCCCTCACGCAAAAATTGGAGTGGGATCTCAATGTTTTTTTTTTTTTTGTAACATGTATCTAAAAATATACATATTTCAGAAAAATCCAAAAAATGAAATTTGGGCAGAGTTTAAGATGCCATTGCTAGGTAATTATAAAATATACTGTAAAAGTCAATATGCTAATGTCAGAGACTGGACACCAATAACTACCATGCATATTATTTTCAGGGATTTCCGTTTTCTATTTATAGCCTCAAAACCCTTGATATAGACATGTCTCATAAAATGATAAAAAATGTCAATTTTCCATCATTTTAAAGCTCCACTGAATCATAAATAATAAAAATATGGATCTCTCCAATATTTCATCAATAACAACAAGGAATAGTATATATCTCACAAATTATTGAGGACAGGCTCTCTTCTCTATAAAAAGTACAAATGTCTAAAAATAGACACATATGAAATTAACTGTTTAATGTTGATTTTCCACCAATTTTCAAATTAGAGATTTGGGAAATTTACCAACTTACTGTTATTAAATGTAACTTATATTATGTGACTGACAAGAACAAAAGAACATTCAATGAAATGCAGCATGATAAGCAGGGGTTTCCATTTCTATTTATAGTAACACATGTTTAAAAATAGACGAACTGCAAAATATCGGGAAAATGTCGTTTTTTGTACTTTTTTCTCACATTTTGGATGAACAATTGCAGACTGTATGTTTTTAACTGCTATTGGAATATGGTGACCAACAAGTAAAAATAAGCATATACGAAATACAGAATGAAAAGCAAAGGTTTCTATTTCTATTTATAGTAACATGTGTTTAAAAATAGAGGTATTGCAAAATATAAGAAAAATGTCATTTTTTGTACTTTTTTCTCACATTTTGGATGAAAAATTGTAGACTATATGTTTTTAACTACTTTTGGCATATAGTGACCAACAAGTAAAAGAAAGCATATATGAAATACAGAATGAAAAGCATAAGTTTCCATTTCCATGTTTGAAAATAGACATACTGCAAATTCTTGAGAAAATATAGACTTTTGCATTTTTCTTAACATCGGGAATGGAAAATGTGCAGACAAACGGTTGATATTTGTTATTGACGGAAGGTGACTAAAGAGCATGGAAAAGCTTTAGCAAAAATGTATAAGAATAATGTTAAAGGTATTTTTCCATTTCTACCTTTACTAACGTATTAAGTTATAAATAGATATTCAGAAATTAATCAAAAAAATTTAGAATCATTCTATTTTCTCAAATTAGGGATAAGAAATTGCAGTCAAACTTTCATTAGCTGTAACTGACATAATGTAACCGACACGTACAATGGAGCAGTAACCGCAATGCATAATAAGGTGGGTTTCCATTTCTATTTAATTCAAGTTCAAGGCCACTTGAAGAAATTTTTTTATTATTTGTGTCTGGTCCATATCTTTTTTGATGGCTAAACCTCAATCTTCTACTTCACACAAACATTGCTTATTACCTGATTTTCTGTCATTTCTTTGATCCAAGGTCATTAATGCAAGGCCAAGGTCACTGACAGAAAAAGTTCATAATTCGTGTCTAGTCCGTATATTAAGTCTGTTTTTTTTATTAGGCTGAGCCTTCGTTTCAGTTATGAAAATATTATGAGCAATTACATTTGCATTAAAAATGTTTAAACTGACATAGTGTTTTGAGCCACCGCCTCCGAGGGAAAATTTTCTGGATGCACCTAACAAAAAAAAATTCAAACGGGCTCGGGCCGTGGACATGAATATAGACGATAATGCTTAATTCATAAAGAAAATCGATGTCATTTGAGTGTTTTAATGCAGTGAGAACTTTTGTGATACATGTATTGGAATGAGGTGGACGCGTTGACGCCCCGAATACAATTAGCATTGTCAGTTACAGCTAATGGAAGCTTGACCGCAAATTTCATATCCCTATTTTGAGAAAAACGAACGATTCTTTATTTTCCTGATTATTTATAAATATGTTTTACTATAAGCAAAAATGTAAAAATACCCTTTAACATTATTTCTATACACTTTAGCTCAAGCTTTTTCATACCCGTTTGCCATATTCTCTCAATAACAAATAAAAGCCGTTTGTCTGCACTTTGACCATCCCTGATGTTGGGAAAAAAGTGCAAAAGTATACATTTTCTAGAGAATTTGCAGCATGTCTATTTTCAAACATGTGTAACTATAAATAGAAACAGAAACCTCTACTTCTCATTCTGTATTTAATATCTTTTTTCTTTTACTTGTTGGTCACGGAATGCCAATAGCAGTAAAAAACATACTTTCTGCAATTACTCATCCAAGATGTAAGAAAAAAGTAGAAAAAAACCAAATTTTTCCAATAGTGTACAGTATGTCTATTTTTAAACTCATGTTACTATTAATAGAAATGGAAACCTTTGCTTCTCATTTGTATTTGATATACGCAGGGGGGATAAGGTAGCATACAAAATGTTCTACCTTGGCTGAATCAGTGCTGCATTATGACGTCATATTTGGCAAGATGACGTCAAGTTTAGAAATCAGGTTTTCGTAATTTTGGTATGAAGCGATGTAATTTTACTTTATAAAATGATTAGAAACGTGTAAACATTAACAAAAATAAAACGTTTTTATTTTGTTATGCTGTAACAGTCATTATGATTGAAATCTACCACCGATGACGTCATATGTGTACATCGAGTAACTTGGAAATTGATCATGTCGTGTAAAGAGAATTAGGCTTAGACGGCATGTTCAAAGATATGCAAAATGGAGTTTATAAAGATATATCGAAAATATTGTGTTAAATTCATATGGAGTTCAATAAATAAAACAGGTATACTAGTCAATTTTCATCGATTATATTCTCTTTCGAAGACAGTCAGCTATATTGCATATCCCGGTCGGCCTATCGTCCGTCATTCTTGACCAAAAAATGCAACAGAACAACAATAAGCTGGATATTTCAAAACATACGATTTGTACTGATTGAAAGTTTGCGTTTTGACAAACTTGGATAGTGCTGCTAGAATCCCGAGTTAAGCATGGTTGTACAAAAAATCTCGATTAATATGTAGATCTATAAAATTCAAAACAGAGGGTAAGGTTTCGTGCGAATATGTGGAATAAATATTTTACAGACAAGATAGTTGGATTCTAGCAGCACTTTTAAGCCAAAATAGATGTTTTTTAGCTATATTACATACTCAGCAAAATTATCAAACTCCGGGGTATTTTTGTTCTGTAAGTCTTTTTATTAAAGAAAATTTTGCTATTAATAGAAGTCACGTGATGCTGTGGCGGTGATGCACGTCTTTGCGTTAGACAGGCTTTTATCTGTATGCAAAAGTAAATAACCGTTTACGTTTGTCAGTGGTTTTGGTAATTTATTAAACTAAATTTTCTTCAAAAAGTCTAAATTTCCTGAGAAATTACTTATATGCTTCCTTAACATACTTGCGAAAGGCTTTCTTTTATTTGTTGGTCACCATATGCCAAAATAAGTTAAAAACATATAGTCAGCAATTATTCATCAAAAATTTAAGAAAAAGATAAAAAAATAACATTTTTCCAATAGTTTACACTACGTCTATTTTTAAACAAATGTTACTATAAATAGAAATGAAAACCTCTGCTTCTCATTCTGTTTTTTATATACTGCTTTCTTTTACTTGTTGGTCACTATATGCCAATAACAGTTAAAAACAGATAGTTAGCCATTATTCATCCAAAACGTAAGAAAAGAGTACAAAAAACGACATTTTTACGATATTTTGCATCACGTCTATTTTTAAACATGTGTTACTATAAATAGAAATGGAAACCACTGCTTCTCATTTTGTATTTGATATAAGACTTTCTTTTACTTGTTGGTCACCATATTCCATAGCATTTAAAAACAGAAAGTCAGCAATTATTCATAGTTTACAGTACGTCTATTTTTAAACAAATGTTACTATAAATAGAAATGAAAACCTCAGCTTCCCATTCTGTTTTTTAAATAATGCTTTATTTTACTTGTTGGTCAATATATGCCAATAACAGTTAAAGACAGATGGTTAGCAATTATTCATCCAAAACGTAAGAAAAGAGTACAAAAAAACTACATTTTTCCGATATTTTGCATCACGTCTATTTTTAAATATGTGTTACTATCAATAGAAATGGAAACCACTGCTTCTCATTTTGTATTTGATATAAAACTTTCTTTTACTTGTTCACCATATTCCAATAGCATTTAAAAACAGATAGTCAGCAATTATTCATCCAAAATTTAAGAAAAAAATACAAAAAGCGACATTTGCCCGATAATTTGCATTACGCCTATTTTAAAACATGTGTTACTATAAATAGAAATGGAAACTTATGCTTCTCATTTTGTATTTGATATGAGGCTTTATTTTACTTGTTGGTCACCATATGCCAATAGCAGTTAAATTCAGATAGTCAGCAATTATTCATTCAAAATTTTAGAAAAAAGTACATAAAACGACATTTTCCAGATATTTTGCATTAAGCCTATTTTTAAACATGTGTTACTATCAATAGAAATTGAAAACTCTGCTTATCATGCTCCATTCCATTGAATGTTCTTTTGTTCTTGTCAGTCACATAATATCAATTACATTAAATGACAGTAAATCGGTAAATTTCCCAGCTTTAATTTGAGAATTTATGGAAAATTAACATTAAAAGGTTAATTTCATATGTGTCTATTTTTAGACATATGTACTTTTTATAGAGATGAGAGCCTGTCCTCAATAATTTATGAGATATTATACTATTCCTTGTTGTTATTGATGAAATATTGGAGAGATCCATATTTTTATTACTTATGATTCAGTGGAGTTTCTAAATGATGACATTTTTCATCAGTTTTATGAGACATGTCTATATTTAGGCATTTGAAGCTATAAACAGAAAACGGATATCCCTGAAAATAATATGCATGGTAGTTATTGGTGTCCAGTCTCTTACAGTAGCATACTGACATTTACAGTATATTTCATAATTACCTAGCAATGGCATCTTAAACTCTGCCCAAATTTCATTTTTTGGATTTTTCTGAAATATGTCTATTTTTAGATACATGTTACTAAAAATAGCATTGAGAACCCACTCCAATTTTTTAATGAGGGGACATTACTAATACTGAAGTTTGACGACACGCATATGATTTGAAAAAATTCCGTAGGAATTTTTTTTTTCCATTTAACCTTAAATTTCTCAAAAATGCCAAATTTTCCATTTTTCACATTTAGAGAAAATATGCTTTTTTGCAGAACCGTTTTCTAAGAGTAGGATCAATTATGGAATAACTGGTTATATGCCCCGTATTTTTTAACAGTTGATGTTTTCTTATGATAAAAAGATTTATATTTGAGTTCACTACATAAAGACAAAAATGAATTCATATTTCCTCAATTTTTATGTTTTTGTTTGGTCAATATGGCCAAAATAGCCAAATTCAATGGATCCGTCTCCATGGCAACCAGGTGCATGTGGGAAACTTCGAACACCATATTTGCTGGTTTTGTACAAAGGTGAACCTGTGGTGCAAATTTCATCAAAATCGGAGATATGTCCTTTCCAAACTTTATAGTAAATTTTTTTATGCTTACAGAGAATACATGTTGAATTGTTGTTTGTGTTGACTAGTACTTATACAAAAATAATTATTTTCAATTGGGACTAAGCATAATTTTACTTTAATTTAATTTAACTAAAAGCTAGTAGTTTAATCAAGTTTAATAGTGTTATACCTGTTCTGGTGCACCTTTCATTAATGTGACCGACTGAATTTACAAAACGAAATCACGGCAGTGATCTTATAAATCTCAGAATTTGATGATCCTACTCTGTACCTCGTAAATATTTTTTTTTTTTCGATTTAGTGCTACCGCAGAAATTGAAAACACAAAAATTATTTTGATACTCCTTTTAGGGAATAAATAGCAAAAATTTCCAACCGCAGAAAATACCCGTTTTACAGAATAGTATTTAAAACTTAGATAGTTACCATATATTGTCTAGTATTTCATGAAATTGACTCATTTACACCTACTAGTGAAACTGCAAAATGTCGTAATATTGTATTTCTATAATCATATTAGTAGGTTACATGGAAAGGGAAACCAATTGATTCTGCGAGCAAATTTTGGGATTAATCTGACCTAAAATGTCTTAAGTGAAACAATTAAATCATTCTCTACGAGGAATTTTTTTTCTTATATATATCATTTTAGTGAAAAAAAACAATCTGTCATGCTTTGTCTCCGTGATCATGGAAAAAAATAACGTGACACTTCATAATCTGTCCATATTAATCAAAGACAAAAAATACACCCTCGTTATACGACCATGATGCAACCACTATTGAAATACTATGGAAATAATTATATCAGTAGTGGTTGAGAGTGCATTTCAATAGTCAACATAGTTAGTAACCACTATTGAAATACGACCACTATTGGAATGATTATTTCAATAGTGGGTGAGATTCACTTCAAGAACAAACATAGGTTGCATCCACTATTGAAATAATGTTAACTTTTGAAATAAAGATTCCAATCCAATATGGATTAAATTGTGGTTTTAGTTTTGAAGTATTATCAGCAACTATCAAAATATTTATTTAAATCACTTGTGAAATTTAATTCCAATAAAATAATCTTCATTTAAGGGCAGATGATACAATCAAAATATGGATGTCTGGATGGTATATATTTTTTGGTCTGATTTCATTGAAAATGATGCAAATAATAAATTTCTATGATAAAGAAATTGTAAACCTTATGTAATGTTCAAAATGTTTCCTTACTATAACCATCCTTATTTAATTTATACATTTTATATACTTTATTAATCTATACATTTTTCACCCAAAATCCACTTTTTGTGAAATTTTGGATAAAATATTTCTCTTCTTCTCTTTCAATACTGGTCGTATTTCAATGCTGGTTGAAACCTATGGTAGTCATATTGAAAATGAATCTTCCCCACTTTCAGATAATTATTTCTATAGTTCTCGTATTTCAATAGTGGTTGAAACCTATGGTTATCACATTGAAATGCACTCTCATCCACCATTAAAGTAATTATTTCAATAGTGGCCGTATTTCAGTAGTGGGAAATATATATGTTTTTTTTAAATTAAAATACACTCTCAACCGCTATTGATATAACTATTTCAATATTGGTCGTATTTCAATAGTGGTTATAACAAATGTTTGTTATTAAAATGTACGCTCCGCCACTACTGAAATAATTATTTCAATAGTGGTCGTATTTCAATAGTGGACACTAACTATGTTTGCTATTGAAATACACGCACAACCACTATTGATATAATTAATTCATTAGTGGTCGTATTTTAATAGTGGTTACTAACTATATTTGCTATTGAAATGCACTCTCAACCATTATTGATATAATTATTTCAATAGCGGTCGTATTTCAATAGTAGTTACTAACTATGTTTGCTATTGAAATGCATTCTCAACCACTTTTAATATGATTATTTCAATAGTTGTCGTTATTTCAATAGTGGTTGCAACACACCACAATCAGAATTAAATGCAAAATCACCCCTAATTTTTTTTTTAAATCTTAATGAACAATTTGTCCATTCACTCATATCCATTCTATTGTTTGCAACACACATTGGATCTTTTAATGAATCTGTATCGGCGTGGATCCACAGGAAGAACATTCTAAAATTGAATAGCTGGGATATATTTTAGCAGCTGACATTCTTAATTAATTAATTAATTAATTTATTAATTAATTAATTAACTTCGATTCTTAATTCCTGTTAACTAACAAATAAGTCACAAAATTATTCAATTTTCCAAGAGTTCATTAGTCAACTAATGACAGACAGTTTTTGAGCATGTCTTTTTCTTCAACTGTAATTTCTTAAGTACATTATATTATTATAAGTCATATCTTTTATTGCACAGACATACACATATATTAACATGTATTTGTTAAACTGAATTGTTTATCATGACATGTGCTACTTGGATAGTGAATTGCTTAACGTATTTGGTAATTCGACACAAGAAAGGTAAACGTAAATCCAATTTACCTTAGAGGAATAATTTTAGACTATATTATTACCGTTTTTTTTTATTCCATTTTCATAACTGAATGAAATTGTTGACCATAATAACATAAATAACGAGAAAAGACAAACCAGCAGCATGACTGAATTTTTTTTGTACAAATTCAGTGAATTAACTTGTCAAAAAATATTTCAACTCAAGCATGATTGATGACAATGCTTGTCATGAAAGATCACAATCAGAACCCATGTCATTCTAAAACGTCTATTCATTATTTTTCTATTTGAATTTATGAGGGAGTTGTGTATTACTGGATGTATGAAAATATATTGTGCAAATTTTCTGTAATCAATGTGAATCCCTGCTGGTAACCCACGGTACATCGAAAATCAATGGCGCCATATAGCTATAAAATACAACCTAAGAATAAGTACATGTATATAAGGTGTCAGGTAAACCTGATGTAGGGTGCATGTTTATTTTTCTGTTAATTAAAATCTTCTTTTACTTACTTGAAAAAAAAAAAACAACAACAACACAAAATACAACGTGGTGTTGTGTTCAGTTGTAACAAGAAACCGAACGTCACCAATCTGTATTTTTTTTTGCATGATTACACATCGATTATACGTACCCTCCATCACTTAAAACTTCAAATTTGTGTCAATGCACCTTGGAACCCATAAGTAGGTCCTTGTCATATTTTACTTCTAACAGTCCATGTTGCAAATATGTGCTAAAATTCGTGCAAAATGGCAGTCATGAAGAAACACTCATTCAGAGTTGACTAAATCCCTAAACATTGAGGAATTATGAACCTATAAACGAGACGAGAGTGTAAATTGGGTTGTAGAAGCTCTGTGAATTAGATTGGTTTGCGGAAAACCTGTCTAGTACGCCTGTTTTGAACTGTAAAAAAACCACACTTGTTAACCTAATTTAAAAACATGACAAAGAAGGGTTAGTCTACAATGGCAGGATCTTGACCAAACCTTATATAAATATAGATATATCTATCAATTTCAAGATCTGAATGTGCTTCAGATTTCATATTTCTATGAACAGGAGTGCAGAACAAGTTGTGCGACAAAATACTTTTATTTATGCTCTGAAGTATTTATGTACAAAATATTGATACTATTTTCTAAATTATCGACAGTTTATTTTGATGCTTCCTATTATTGATATCATCAATTCAGATGTATTTTTGATCTTTTCTGCGATTTCTAAAGTCAACATTAAAAATAAACACACTTAATTTTTGTTTATAAACTTCAAGTTATTGATCCGGATTCCACTTCACTGAAACAACAGAAATTCCTATGTAATGCTAACTTCATAAACTTGAAAAGTTCAATTGTCTTTGATGAGGAATGCAAGAAATATATTTCACATAAACCATATCCACTAAGAATATAATTGTGATGTAAAGATGAGTAGAATTATTCTGGTTGGTCACTATGTTTGTCCTTTAAATGAAAATATGCTATAACATGTATTTTGTATGATTGTCATCTATATACCGGTAATATGTGCCTATCATCGTTGTCAACAACACAGGTATATTTTCAATACAAAAATTAAATTATTGCAGAATTATCTATATATCTGTATTTTTTGCATTTATACATCTGAATAGAAATCGTTCCGGTAAAACAACATGTATGCATCCTTATTATTTAAGACTTCAGAACTTGTAGCTCCCTTGACCTCCCGGTCATTAAAACAATACCAATGTTGGCTGCATTTTGTCTCTGAATCTTTATTGCCATCGGTATCTTTCAGTTTTCTTTCTTCTTCCTCTACCCCTGTATTATCATTCATCCTTCCTTTATTTTTTTTCGAACTTGTGTCGATTAAAGCATGATAGTGCCCCGAATTTAACCCTCCGGAATGCACTATGACAGCATACAAAGTATAATGAGTCTTTCTTCGGATATTTTTGTCCCACTCCTGAAAAAGAAGTTCAGCACATTTTCAAAAAATTAGAAACGATAGTTCATTATCAATCAAAGATTTTTTTTTGTGAAAATGTCAGCAATTATCAAGAAAATATTCCATCACAAAGCACAGAAAAAAAATTACAAAAGTGTGTCGAAGTTCACAATTTTCTTTTTTCTCTAAGAAGAATAATTTTTTTTAATGCTACGTCTATTTTTTCATGTAATTATGTATTTTAACAAGGGTAAATAAATTAATCTATATAAAATATTTACAGTACTCATTTTTTTACATAAAGGTAATGGAAAATCTATTGAATTAAAAACACCATAACACGGTCAGGGTGCCAACAAGTTCATACAGTTGTACATGTAGCTGATATCTGATTTGTAAACCGTTCATGGTATCTCAGTCGGAAGAAGGCTCGCACCGTGATTGGGAGGCCGTGAGTTTGAATCTCGGTTGCAACTGACGTAAGTCGATTAAAAAAAATGGGTGCGCTCAATACTTTGAAGTGAGAGTTTGGGTCCTTCGGATGAGACCTTAAAAACCGAGGTACCGTGTCGGCGAAGAGTTGGCACGATAAAGATCCCTCCCCACTCAATGGACCTGAGTGCCGAGTAAAGGTAAAAATTTGAAACCCTTTACCGGCACGTCTCGATATGAGTGAAAAATTATCCAAAGGGACGTTAAACAATATACAATAAATGAATCTGTTTTGTAGTTAGATAATAGAAAAACATTCTTTGTCATTTGATGACACATTATGTTTGTAAGCTAATTAAAGCAGACATTCTTTAACTGGTTATCGGACTAATTGACTGACGATTATTTTATTCTTCATCATCTGGCAGTAAAGACTGGCAATTTTAAATTGATGCTGATGAGAATTCTAAGATTGATTTGTACTAGAATGAAACTGAATTCGAGGAAAATTAGCCACGGTTAAGAAGGTGGCATGCACATGTTCTATTGTAAAGCTATTTATCGCGTAGACACTGAGGTTCTTGGAGAAAATCCTTAGCGAAAAATTAGTAGGGTTCATTGGAAAAAGTCAGCCAGTGCATGCATGAAGGGTGGAAGGATATAGGCTATTTTTTGCTAAAAATGTGCCGAGGGCGTACACTAAACATGCGATCCATAAAAACATGTACATGGAACAATTGTACAGGGGCTAATTAATAAAACTACATATGCCCCACGTTCACAAATTATGTCAACAAATTACATGTATTCTTCCTATTAGAGTGCACATTTAAGAAATATGCACCCCGAGACTACCCGAAATTGACTTGTTTTTGTAAAGATATGGAACTCTTTTGCAGCTATAAAGCCAATCCCCAAGACCGAGCCAGTCACCTTCCCCTTGAATTCCCCTTCCTCTCCAAATGTCATAGTTTGTAAATTTCGAATAAACAAATGTGTATATGCTAAGCGTCATAGTGATACATGTACCTACATGTTAGACATCATTGTTGAACAGCACTCTGCTTCACTGCAAATGTGTCCCGTAATTATTCTAATCATTTATTTACATAAAATATCACATCAAACAGGGCATCTCTTAGTTTTTTAAGAAGTTTGACTGGGACTTTCGTACGATACTACGTAGGTATGTTAAGGTTACATCCAAATAATCTACTTGCCTTTATGATATGACGTCAAAGTAAGCTATATGAAAGGAAATTTGGAGATTACAATTTCTAAAAATCGATATCTAAGATTGATTTGAGGTCATAATAATGAATCAAAACATGCAGAGGCATAATATAAACGGAATTTAGTCGTTTCTTGGTCTTTGTATTTATCACAGGGGTTAAATACCAAACCCGTGACGTCATAACTGTTGATACTCCAGTAGCAGAGTGAAAGTGAAACGTAACGAGAATTTATGTAAACAAATACAAGAAATCTGAGTCTAAAAGCATTTAGAATGAAAACAATGTATGATTCATGTTGAAATAAAGCCTATGAATAAGGTATGCTAATATATTTCTACAATTTCTTTGTTTAAAAGAAAGCATAAAAGGTGTTTACTTGCCGATTAACATTTCCTCTATCGTTGGTTACGAAACGATGCAAAAGTTCAACACTACGCTGCACACATTGAAACATATTTTTTGTTTCTATCTAAAGTTTTAATTCTATTGATTTTGGAAAGTGCTCCTACAATCGTATAGTTAACGGACATTGATGCAATTTTTTTTATCTTATGAACAAAATATTAAATTTTGGGAAGGTTTCGTCCGAAAGTATTGAATATTTTTTTCTGTGATAGGACAGTAGGATTTTAGCAGCACTTTTCATGTAACAGAGATGTTTTTACATGACTATTATTACAAATTGAAATTGATCATCCCCGGGGTAGTGTTGAACTTTTCACTTTTTCATTAATTCTAATTATAGACGTTGCGTGGTGACGTCGTGGTTTAGTGCCTACTGTAGTATAAGTCCCATTGAAGTCTATAGAATGCATAATGATAGCAAAAGTTTTATCCATGTCCTTTCCGATTTATTAGTGTTACATATAATAAAACAAGTTTTAATTCGCCGAACTCTGATCAGTGTGCTGCCTTAACACACCCGCGTATTCTCTGCCATCTTTAGTGCCAGACGTTTCGCCCATAAGACAAACGGTTCCTTGAACTGTTCGAACAAATTCGAAAAAAGTGATAGTCTCTATCTTTTAATTTGAAAATTTCTGAGTATATTTATCTCTTTCTTAACTGATAACGTGTATGTATCTATGTTTGATATCTCGTAAAGATATGTATAGAATCATCCCTACTAATAATTAGTTTGACATAGCTGTTTGTATAGTATGGTAAAATATTCAAAGGCCAAGATGTTCAACCGGTCTGTTTTCCTCAGGTAAGTTTTGTGTGGGGTGGAGTTTAACCGAAGCTGCTTGGAAGCCCTAGGCGAAGGACGCTGACTTTTGTATACCTAACTTTATACACAGCATTTTACCCTAATGTATATTATCTTCATACGTTTTCCTAAGTTTTTTGTGTAGATCAATGAAAATATTGATCATTAATTTTTTTTTCAAATTCCTCCTTTAAAATTATTTTTCACTTGAATAATGTGACAATTCAATATTCTGTGTGTTTAAATGGTAAATTATTTCAAAATTTCTAACAAATATAGAAACAAAACATGTCTATGTAATCTGGCTACACAAGGAGGAGTATTTGAAATTGCATGTGCGCAAAACGAAAAACGAAAGTGGGTCATTAATAAGTCTCTTGTTAATGATAAACTCTAAAAATGCTGTTAGGAGGAATAATTGTGTACATACATGTACATGTGTAATAAACTACATAAATATTTTTAAAAGATAATTCCTTAGGATATGGTTCCAAGTTGCCATAGATTAGAACTAGAGTTGATTCCCCGAGAAATATAAGTGAAACGGGAACTGAAGAGTTTTCATCGTCCTTTTTTTCTTTCGGGGATATAAAATTAAGAATCATATATGCAAAGCAAGATGTTATATTCCGATCATTTCTTTGCTTAAGCTATAATAATATATATTTTTATACACTGTAGAACGATAACGTCGTCACTATCTCCCAAGAAGAAGCGACATGTCTTATATATAACTTTATTTTGAGCGATGTTAAAATGTCAAAACTTATCATAATTGTTTTTAGAAATATTTCTGTTTAATTGTACGATAATGCAAACGTGCGTCAGTATATTTTGTCAGAGTCGAATAAATGTACGTTAAATTATATGCTTTTACAAGTTATGATTATCTCTGTTATCGTTGACTGACATCCCCCGTTTTTATAATTTTTAATATTAAGGTATGGACATGATTTTTCTTATCATTTATTTAATTATTTGAAAAATTGATTATTTTGATTGCGTATTGTTATGATAACTCCTTTATAGCGTGTGCATATGCGGTAGGCATTAATAGTCTGAGTGTTAATTGGGTGGTCAGAACGACCTGCAGACAAAGTACACAATATATACCAACAGTGGCAAACTAAAGTCAACCAAATCAAAGTACCTAATCCAAGGCCTGATTTTGGATGATTTACAGGGATTCTAAGACCAGGTTAACTAAAAGGAGGTGCTTATTTCCTATTCCTTTATATGAAACAGTTGAAATGGGGAGAGCCTCTAAAATACAAGCAATTGATAAAAGAAAGAGAAATAATGGCTCTATAACGTGAAATAAATCATTAGCAAATACAATTTATCATTGGCTTAATGCTGTCTGACGTTTTCCATACCTATTGTGAGTCCTTCATATACTGAATTGAGGACGGATTTTCCCGTTATTTCCCGATCATGACAAGGAGCACACAGCGGGTGTGAGTGGTCGACAGGGGATGCTCAAACCTTAATGGCACATGATCCCACTTATAATATTTGGAAGATCCGTGTGGCTATTATTGAAAAATGTAATTTGATGGAATTTTTATTTTTTCATTTATCGAGACACTAGCTGGGGAGTATGTGGCAGAGTACTTTATGCTATATTTTGTAGTAGTCTCCATTCATGAATTATACTCAAAAAATCTTATTGGTCAGTAAATTTTTACCCTCTTGTTTTTCTGCTTTTTATATTGAGGCATGGATCCGTCCCTGTCAGTGCGGGAAATTAAATTACTTATTACCAGCTGCCCATTGTCACCACTTGAAAGGCAATTTTCTTAGTCTATTATTTTTTTTTTTTTTTGTATTTTACTTATTCAGTCAAAAGTTATCATCTCAAGTACGAGGGTTGTCAAAAAAGTTAGTGGACAATGACGTTTTTGTTTAATTAATTGGTTCTGTATAAATCTATTGTATATCAAAATATTTATTATGAAAAAACCGAGTCAGAATGATTTGATTTTTATTGGTGGAACTTTATATTTTTGTAAAAATCGGGGTCTTCAAAGGTCGCAGATAATGCGCAAGGACCAGGGGTTTAAATGACATAAACTCTGATATAAAGTGTTCGGATTAAAATGATTATTTTTTATATAAAACAAGTCAAAACATAATGAAAATTATATGTAACAGAAATACAGAGGCTATAATCGCTTTCTGATATCTAAAGTGTTGCTTACAACATAAACATTGGAAATACTTCATTAAACCCATAGTGAGTATGTGTCAAAACTCGACAGAAAAAGCCACGGCGGCCGTCCGCACGGGACAGCGTCCAATCAAAAAATTATGTTTTAAAACGATTGAAACGACGTAAGACACACTATTCGTTAAAACTACCAAAATCATTTAAATATATTTAGTTTATTGATTTGAGATTGGTATGTACGATTTTTAAACGGTATGTACAAATTCAAAGACACTAAAAGAATTTAGAACAAATGTAATATGCTGAAAATGGAGATTTCTGTTAATGACGTTGTTATAAATCTAGCGTAACGTCGGAGTGGACCGTGCAGTTTGTGCATAAAACTGTTTATTTAGATAAATTTTTGTTCATTATTTTAAATTCTTAATTTTAATTTATACTTAAAAATTATTGATTGCACCTGGAAGTGTGGCGCCATAAAAAGAGAATTGTAGTGTCTGTCCATGAACAGGTGTTAAATTCAAAATCCAAATGTTGACGATCAACGTTATAATGAAATTAGCTTGACGTCAGACTGGTCCGTACGCACTAATCTGCGACCATTAGGGCCCCGAATGTTTCAAAAATATAAAGTTCCATCAATAAAAATATAATCATTCTGACTTGGTTTTTTTTTTTTCTTTAAATTTTATTTCAACTTTCACATTTAAATCAAAAAAGTATATACAAAAGTATGTTCACAAATATATCTTCCTTCAAGTATCTATTATAGATAGCGTATACAAGTATTAAATTTACTAAAGGACATCCACATACATAAATTCACATTTAATTAAACACATGTGAAAGTTGTTTTAATATATAGGATAGAAAAAGGAGGAGAAGAGGAAAGAGAGAGGGAGCGAGAAAAGAACATTAAAAAGAGAAAATCAAAAACAAAAAATACATAGAGGGCATTGTGTTTTTTTTTCTTTACATTAAGGGGGGTGTAAAGATTAAGATTTGTTTCTTGAAAAAATTCATAAATACATATGTAAATGTAGACTTGTACAAATGAATCATATCATATCACAGATGCTCTGCCAGTTATTCTCATACTCTGTATATTTACATTGTTTCAAAAGTAAAAATTTCTCAATCAAGAATCTTTCCTCAATAATTGTTTTTAAAGTCATTATACTTAGAACAGAAGGATTTTTATATTTAGTCGAAAAAATATAATTCTTAATTATCAGTGTCATCAAATTTTGCACTTTATGGGCATCCTTATTCTTATGTTTGCCAAATAATATTGTTGTTCTGTCAAAAATTAAAGATATATTAAACTTACACAAAACCCACTCTTCAATATCACTCCAAAGCTCTTTTACTAAATTACATTCAACAAAAAGATGTTCAATTGACTCAATGTCAGTCTTACAGAAACTGCATGCTGGAGATTCTTTTATCTTAAGTTTAAAAAGATATAAATTTGTTGGAACTATTCTATGTAAAATTTGACTTGGTTTTTCATAAGAAATATTTTGATATACAATAGATTTATATAGAACAATTTATTTTAACAAAAACGTCATTGTCCACGAACTTTTTGGACAAGCCTCGTATTTGTCATATTTTTGAAAGAACGTTTTTTTAAACTATGAAAATGACGTTTTATGCTTAGTAAACTTAAATCTCCTTATTTTTAAAATGAATAGGAAATAAAATATTTTGTCTCAATGTCTATGTGTATCATGATATTGTATATCTTTTTTGTATTTGTAGATCTGCCATTGCTTTTTCCTTTCCTAATATATTTATGAACTGAACCTTCGTTTTCTTTACCCGCTTGGTTATACGTGTATTTTGAAGATCCATGTTTGCTCTGCTTCTATTTTGTATTGTTTTACGGACTTTTGAACTTTCATACTCTCCGTTATCTTCATATGTTTCATACTTAAAGCTTACCAAACTATTCAAGGGGTATTTCCAGGAGGGAAAGTAGGACGAATTCTTGGGTACAATTTTGTACATCACAAAGGTTTTAATTGTCTTTCAAGCTACTGACAATATAATACAATAATAAGAATTTAAATTTATCTTAAGGTTACTATGTGAACTACATGTATCGTACCGAAGTAAAGAAATTGGGACTTTGATTTACTATAGTGAAAACTTTGGAATTTTTATTTAAACGCAATTTTACACCCACGGTCACTTTTACTTGAAAATTTAGCGTTTTTTTCCCATCAGAAATGTGAGCATATACATTATATATGCATATGCTGCGTGAAAAGTATGTATGGCAACATCGGAAATTTGTTGTGAGCATGTTATTGATTGATGTGGTATTATTTTTTTATAACAAGTTTTTTTCGATCTTTTATGTGGACTTTATACTGGGACAAACCTTAAAGGTAATCTGATATTGGCTCGCTTTTCTAAGATTTTTGATAACTGTAAGCCGAGAAATTTACAATATGGTGATGGAGAGTCCCACGTATCTGATAATAAGCTTTGAGCAAGAAACATGATAGACTCAAATTCCCTTGTGATTTAATTTATTGTGGCTTAAAGCTGAAGATAAAAAATGTTTTAAGTATGCCCATTTCTAATTATATTGTTATACTTAAAAATTTAACGGCCTTGAAGTTTTGTCAGGTGTTACATCAGGAAAGATGATTGACCAGAATTGCTCGACGTTGCAATTTTTTTTTTTTTTTTTTTTTTTTTTTAGAATTTCATTTAGCTAGTCAATCTATGGTGATATTTGTAAGTAATTGATGATTTTTAACTTTTGCAGAATTTTATTCAATTTTTTAAAAGACTTTTTTTTATTTAGTGTTATGTTCACTTCACTTCATTTCAGACTAATTAATGCAATTTGATGCAACGGATATCACAACACATTTGATTTTTACACGTAAATCGAAGTATATCATTAAACTTTAGAAGGTAACACATAACTCCTATATCATCCCCCCTTCTTGCTTTCAGTCATTTTAAGGAATAATAGGCCTCACATCCGGTAGAGAAAGAAGGATTTTATCCCGGCCTTTTAGTACAATACTTATGATTAACAGCTGCAAAACCTCGAAAATCCAAAATATTGTTAAAAATTTTATTAAAAATGCAAAATTTTGATTTCTGATAAGAGGGCTAGAAAGCAACTTCCGGTAGTGGAAAGAAATTCCTTCAACCGTTAAATAATTGATTTGGCAAAGTAAAAGTTGTCCTAACTTTTTGGTACATAGTTATAACCCGAATATAATTTTCAACCTAAAATTAGGGTGTTGCGTTTCCATTGACGGGGAGTATATTTGGGAAACGAGAAATCAATGTAACAGATGTTAAATAATAATAAAACCTAGTTTGTTGCCCCGTCCAATATCAGAAGTGTATATGTATTATTCAATAATGGAAGACAGCGAGAAATTCAAATATTGAGTATATTTTAGTTGCCTCCAAACGGGTAAAATGTAAATATAAGGAATGTTTTTTCAGTTTAGTGTTAATTATTGGTGTGTGAATCACACAGACTTGCACATAGGCATATTTATCATGAAGCGCTTTTCATGAAATATGCCTACGTAATAAGTCTGTGTGATTCACACACCAATAACTCACACAAAACTAAAAAAACATTCCTTAAATAACACGCCTCCCTCGATAGCGCGGGGCAAAGTCCGTCACCGGGAATCAATCGGCGGGTAATCCAGCGACCCACAGTTATACACAAATAAAAACACAGAATGGTTAAATTCATTCTTTTAATATATAAAATTGTACACTAATACTATCTCTGTCCAATAAAATATTATTTTGTTCGAGTCTTACGTATTATAGGAAAGAAAGCTAGCCAGTTCTCATCTTGCTATTGAAGGAAAATTCTGTATCTTTATGCGCAGAATTTAAGTAAACTTGCCGTTAGTTATAAATATTTCACAATGCTGTATCACATCTCTTTTTTTAATTAGGTTTTAAACGTGTTCTTTGGTTCCCTTTCAGAGTATTCAATGGAATCATTTTCCTTTTATTAATCAAGATGTTTCAAAGAGAAGGGTTTTAGAAAAAAACTGTTCTTCATTGAAATATGAACACAAACAATATGAAGGAAAACGATACACGCCCGGATCTCATAAAAAGAACTTTTAAAGAGTCAAATAATACAAAAATTATTTACTGCGCAATTCTCACATTCACCTGGAACCCAGATTTTAAGTATGTTGACCATTGCTGCGTAATCTTACGAATACATGCATCTACCACCGAGCAAAATTAACATTTTTGAATTAATATAACTTTTTAAGTTATATAACTTAACTTTATAACTTTTTAAAACTAGTGTAAAAAGTTAATTATTGTTTACTCTTAATCTTACAAATATCTTTGTCCATTATAATCTCTTCAGTTTGGAGGTCCGACGCTCTACCGGCCACATCCAATTGTGATATTGTTAAAATTCATGTTTGTTATTTACCATCGTCTTTATGAAATTCGGAAACCTGATTTACCAATTCTTGGACTTTATACATTGGAAGACCATAAGGAATAAGGCTTCTTTCCCCTTTACGTTTTATTACGGTCCACAGCGCCACTACCTTGTTATACCCGCCAACATTCCTTCTTCCCCATTTACGCAAAACAACGGATACAGTCCAGGAATTACTATTACAACTTATGACCAAAAACTACATGGTTATATATCCAAGAAAATCTTAAGCGACACGACACGGCGAACCATTGACCCCGCAGTCATAGGCAAAATAATTGGTGTATTAAAACCATTTTCCATTTTAATGGAAAATTATTATTGTCGGATATTTGAGATTAACATGTTGGCTTATCTTCGTTTTAAATTTGATCGTGATACGTATTTTATCTAAAACAGCTATCTTGCTTTTTTGTTTGTTTACAATTACGCGTCAACCAATCCTTCCGTCGCTTGTTGACATTAATTTACACAGCGTGGTCGAATGTTAAATCTTATTTTACAAACTTACGGAAAACATTATTATCTGTAAGTAATTCGAATCTTTCATAAATATTTTAAAATATCTTAGGTTTGACTTTAGAACAAAACGCTGGGGTATTTATTTTACGTGTACATTAATCAGTCTTCAATATTTATAGTTCGTTAGCTCCATGTGTAATTTTACTTTTCGTTTTGAGGATTCATAGCGTAAGGACTGGCGATCTGCGGTTACTTTACTTCAACCAATATTGATTTAAATGCACAAGCTTAATTAGAGCTTTTAACACACAAATAAATCCGTTTTCAACACAAATTTTCCCAAACACATTTTTTTTTTTGTTTATCACAGATTTTTACCATGGCTATTTCAGTTTTGAATTTTAAAGAAAATCTTCCGAATCATAAGGATCTATTCAGAATTTTACTCATTAATGAAATGGACTAAACATCGATAAGTATCTCCGGCACGTTTAAACTTCGTAAGTGACTTCTGTGCTGCACAATGCCTATTTATATTACACGTTGAATAGTCAAGTTGAAAAAAAATAATTCAAGATTTTAAAGTAAAGAATTTTATTTGTTTTATAATTTATTCATAACCTGTAAATGATTAGTATAGTGTGCTAACCTTTTATTTTGTTCCGTGGTTTTAAAAATAGCAGTAGCAGGTTACACAATGTACATGTAAGTAGTACATGAAATAAACCTGCACTGTATGTACAGAATCGAAAATTTAAGAACTTATATATAACAATCTACAGCTACTGAATATCACAAACTTATCATGTAATTACACACTTTTATGACCTAATTTAAACTATTGAAATCAAAACCGGCACCATAGTTAAACATTAATTGTCTTATGATCGGCACTTAGTGCCTTGAGCAGGGAGGGATCTTTTTTGTGCCAACACCTAAAGCGACACAGGACCTTGTTTGATACGGTCTCATCGGAAGGACAGGTCCCCACGTCCCACAGTGGGATTCGAACCACGACGTAAGTATCAACTCCTTACTTCGCTACTATTATGAACAGACGCTCTAATCACTGCGGTATGCGGGTGACGTTGGGGATATAAAATAAAAACAATGAAGAAAACAGTTAGTAAAAAGTAAGAAAGGGTCGTTTTTAAGTATTATTCTTACGAACTTCAGGGCAAGAATGAGAAACAATATTTAACAATTCAATGCGCTTCATTGTAAAACATTTTTAGTGCAAATGTAATTGCTCATAACATTATTTATAAATGAGACGAATGCTCAGCCTGATAAAAAAAAATAACTAAATATACGGACCATATACGAATGTTAAATTTTTTCTTCGAGTGACCTTGAACTTCCCTAAATGACGTTGGTCATTACACAATCTTAGGTCAGGAGGAATCTTTGTGCGAAATAAGAACCTATCATGTTTATCCATTAGTTCACGAGTTATGAAATTTTTCTTCCAGTGACCTTGAACTTCTCAAAATGACCATGCTTCAAGGTCATAGCTCACCCTTAGCTAAAGCGGAATCTTTGTGTGAAATTAGAGCCTACCTTGTTTATCCATAAGATACATATATGGACCGGACACGAATTGTGATTTTTTTTTACTTCCATTTCCTAGAACTTCATCAAATGACCTTGGGTAAAAATCATGACACATGCTCAGGTTATGAGCAATCTTTGTGTGAAAAAAGAACCTACCTAGTTTATTCATAAGAAAAATATAATTTTTTTCTTTCAGTGACCTTGAACTTCCCCATGTGACCTTGGGTCAAGATCATGACATACCCCTAGGTCATGTGCAATATTTGTTTGAAATAAGAACCTACTACATTTATCCATAAGAAAGATTGGGACCGGACGCCAATTCAAACTTGTTCTTCCAGTGACCTTCAACTTCCTTAAATGTTCTTGGGTCAAGGTAAAGACGCATCATTAGGTCATGGGCAATCTTTTTGTGGAGTAGTATGTTCCTCTGTAAGAAAGATACGGACCTGACACGTTTGCACAGACAGAAGGACGATAAGACAGATGGACAGCTAGACAGACGGACGGACGGTCGGACGGACACGGTGATTCCTATAAACCCCTCAAAATTCGTTTACGGGGTTATGTATGAATAGCTCTTGATGTCTTTTAAGGAGGGACCATTTTACAATAGGAATTTTTATTGGAAAAAGCAGGGGTTACATCATTCAGTATCAAGATTTCAGGTCTAAAGTACATCTTAAGTATTCCAAGGTGATAAATGTTTTTTTTTTTATTTTCCTTTCCGTTGATAAAAAATGACCCGAGAAGGGGGCGACTTTAAAAATAAAAAAAATATCTTTAAAGACTATAACATAACTTCTTTAAAATGTGCAATGGTAAATAAACATGTTCAAATTAACTATTGTTTTACCTCTCTTTTTTTGTTTATATAATAAGCTATATCTATTTTCTCTTCGTAGGTTACTAGCGAATCATCTTTGACCTCGTCGCCTCTTAAATTCTGAAAAAAATATATACACCAATCTTAGATAGAGGTATGATAAACGTAATAAGGGGATATATGTTGCTGATGGCGTTACCTAATATAGGTTAAAGTCATGAAAAATTAGTAGCGAGAACCACCATTTTGAAGCCAGAGATATTGAGCTACCTACTTGAACTTTACCAACTTCATCTATTCATCATTGATTATCTACATATCATTTTCTACAGATTTAATTTAAGATACTTTGATAATTCAACTTATACCCATACTCCCCTTCCAAGGAAGAAATTTTTCAAAATCATATGTCAATTTTGAATATTTTTAATATTCCACGGAGCCAAAATGAATTTGAACCTCCCTATATAATATTGGAGTCCGAAACTTCATATCAATGCTTACAAAGAAACACTACGGATCCCAGTAAATGTTCGACTAAATCTCTGTCGTTACTCATCACTAGGATATTAACAGAAGTGATGTTAAGAGTACTGTGCCACAATTGCTTTTTAGAAGTGTTGTGAATCAGATGTGGGTACACAAAAGTTCCTAAGAACTTTTGGAAAATTTGAAATCACAAGATTTTACCAAAGTCAACAGCCGAAAATCTTACTTTTCAACTTCATACACGATAATTTTCGACGATTAATTAAAGTCAAGGCTTTTTTGATATCACTGATATCAATAAAAATGGAATTCGTAAATTTATTTACCTGGTCATCGGTTATTTGCAAAATAACTTTGTTAAAACACATTCTGATTGCTCACACAAGTACTCTGAAATTGATATAAAAATGCTTTAAAAAGTGGGTGAAGTCGCGGAATTGCTGGTCTGGAATGTTTATCTACGGTCGAAAAATGAATCGACTTGTCGTAGAATACTGAGCATGTTTCATTTTTCTGCGTAAAAATGACCCCTGAATTCAAAATTCTACGGGATCATTGTTCGTCGTTACACTGGCATTGTGTGCTTACGCTATTTATATTAAATACATCGATGGTTACTGTCTCGAAATATAAGTGATATTTTGGCGAAGGAAAGAAAACGTCATAGGGGGCGGGGCTTGCCGAGCCCTTTATCACGTTTTTTTCCCAAGCACAGACATCGCTTATATTTCAAGACAGTAACCAAGTATTTTTTTTATCCTGCAAAATAAGTGCTGAAAGGTTGATTGGATGTTTGATTGTATACTGTTAAACGTCCCTCTCCAGAATATTTCACTGATATGGGGACGTCACCATTGCCGGTGAAGGGCTGCATATTTAGGCGTATGTTCGGCACATACACCTTTGAGAAGGTAGGGATCTTTATCGGGGCACACCTGCTGTGACAAGGAGACTCGGTTTTTACGGTCTATCCGAAGGACCGCCCAATTTAGTTACCTTTTACGACAAGCAAGGGAGTACTGAGGACTTATTCAAACCCGGATCTCCTCGGGGGCAAATGCTCAAAGGAAAAGGAAACGCCTGAGAACATGATATGTCAAAATATTTTCACTATGTCGCCCAAATTTATAATAATTAGGCCCTAGAGCTAGTGGGCATAAAACCCTAGTGAGAAGACACCACAGAAGAATAGTCAATCAGAATCAATTTATATTCTTGTATTTTATTTATTTACTGTACATAAGAAATAAATACACACCAACCTGCTTCATTCTGTTCAAGTGGACAACTAAAATTTGGGGGGGCCTATAGATCTGCGTAGCATGATATCGTTCATGATGATTTTGCTCTGGTTTCGAAATCTCGTCATCGGTAGTCATATCTTCGAAATACAAAAAAAAAAACATTCAGCGTTAAAACTATTTACAATTAATTGTCATATTATTTATTATGAAAACGATTTGAAGTCATAAGACATGTAAAAGTTGTAGGCATTATGAACTATTTCGTCCATGCTTGAAACAACAATAAGGTCCTGTCTTGGTTTAACACATATTTATTCATAGAAATGGATTGAACACCAGGCATAACTGCCTATGATCGTTCTCTCCATAGGTCCAAGGTCAAGTCTTGTATTCCGACGTATTTCAAGTTAAGGTCTACATCTTGTACTTTCTACAAATATACGTCGGCCATTCCCTAACAAAAAAAATACTTTAGTAAACTATACTTAACTATAGTACCAAAGTTAAAAATTTGTAACTTTTATTTACTATGGTAAAAACTTTGGAACTTTGATTTATTATAGTAAAACCTTAAGAGCTTTGATTTACTATGGTGAAAACATTGGAACTTTGATTTACTATAGTAATAACTTTGGAACTTTGATGTACTAAAGTAAAAACTTTGGAACTTTGATTTACTGTAGTAAAAACTTTGGAACTTTGATTTACTATAGTAAAAAATTTTGAACTTTGATTTACTACAGTGAAAACTATGGAACTGTGATTTACTATGGTAAAAACTTTGTAACTTTGAATAACTATGGTATAAACTTTAGAACTTTGATTTACTATAGCAAAAATTTTGGAGCTTTTATCAAGTACTTTAAAATCCTTGGAATTATGGTTTAGCTTCCTATTCCGTACATTTTATGAAATTTCAAGAATAAGATTCATTAAAGTTTCAGAGAACGATCTAAAAACCCGACCTTTCCCCTAAAAGAACAAAGTACATGAACTGAATCTTAATGTAAAATTTGTCTCTCGAACAGATAAATAAGCAATATTTATTATTATTTATGGGGGAAATTATCTATAAGATCATTTAGAATCAAAATATTGGCTTCCTTAATTTCAGATATTTTTTTTTTTAAGAATTAAATGTTAATATTGCATTTAAATTAATCACTTTGCATATTTAAATTAAGATGAACAGCAAAAACCAGCCTAAACAAACCAATACCACCCCTCCTTAAAACAGGCTAATAATAAAAAGAAAACATAATAAAACAAAATACAAAGTTAACTTAAATCTTTGATTTACTATAGGAATAACTTTGGAACTTTGATTTGCTATGGTGGAAACTTTTGAACTTTGATTTACTATTGCGAAAACTTTGGAACTTTGATTTACTATAGTAATAACTTTGGAACTTTGATTTGTTATGGTGAAAATTTTGGAACTTTAATTAACTTTGGGAAAACTTTGGAACTTTGAATTACTATGGTGAAAACTTTGGAACTTTGATTAACTATAGTAATAACTTTGGAACTTTGATTTACTATGGGAAATCTTTGGAGGTTTGGTTTACTGTAGTAAAATATTGTTTACTATAGTATTTTTTTTGTTAGGGTTGTTTCCAAACTTTTCAATTACAAAAAAAATTACATGGCTTTGATACAGAGTATCTGAAACATAATCCCCTATCGTTTTCATGTTTTTCTTCGACCTTTTACTTTAGTCCTGCCGAAAACGGTATTACACGTGACTTAAATATGGTTAATAATGAAGGCCTAAAATCACTTATTTTAAAAAGTCCTAAATATAGGGAAAACCGATCCTTCAACCGGCCTCAGTTTTGAATATATAATATGGAATCTGTTGAAAATTAGGCTAGACGATTGTCAAGATATTAAAAAAAAAGCTGACACATGGCAATATGAATACCATCTATCCTTCTGTTTTCATTTATCCAGAAGTAATAAAACCATTAGATAGATTTCATCATCAGTACGTATATGTACTTGTCCCTGCCGTCAAAGCAGGTAACATCATCGTCTTCCTTCGTAAGACTTACCCTATTAATTGTATCTTATAGGAAAACTTGGATTTAACTTAACTAGAGGAAATCCTATATATTCTCATACTTCCCTTTCTCAGGAAAAAATTCTTAAAATCATAGGGTGAGTTCACCATGCATCGGACAAATACCTTGCTTCGGACAATTTTAGGCAATTCACTCTCTTTCAACTTAAAAGTTGTGTGTATTTATTTGTTTCTGTCATAAAGATTATGATTTAAATTTTTTAATGATACCGATTGTGTTTATCATGTTGTGATAAAAATACCCCGCAAATAGCCTTGAAGTTACGTCATATTTTACATCATCAAAGGGGAATAAACCGAAATTTATGATTTTGCTATTTTTAGACTTATCGTTTTTTTTTTTATAATCGACTTCCACTTAACGAGTCGGACTTTGGTTAATTTTGTCAAGGATTGGAAATTTTTCATAAATTATAAAGACATATCACTTCAATGTTTGTTTAAATCTTATTAGAGCTGGTTTTTACTAGCATGCTAATTTCACCGAACATCGGACACAAATTAACCATGCATCGGACACTTTTCGATGCAAAGGTAAGCACTACCATTTTCATACAGAACCCAGCTGACAGCAGTTTTTTACTGAAAAAGAAAATAAAAACTCTTCATTTTCAGTCAAAATATAAGTTATCGATATATGACGCCTGGAGTTTGACTCAATTTATTTCTACAAACCAGAGTATGATAAACCATGAGAAAAGGCGCAAATTACCGCATTAAAAGCATTTTAAAGCATTTATACGGCAGAGTGAGTTATCTTGAACTGTTCTACATTTGTGCAATAATATCGTCAATTAATTTTAAGTTGAGGGTTATTTCTTAGATAAAAGATGAAAATATATCCATATCAAGGATATTGAAGCACTGTGATAAAGGTGTGATATTTTTCCGGTTTAAATTCGATGCATGGTTAACAATGTCCGATCCATGGTGAATTCTCGATTTTTGGAGATATTTTCTCAATACAGGGCATATAATTGTGTCCTAAATCTATATTTTAATCACAAACTAAAATGTTAATCTCCATTTTGATAACTTTCCGTCGGTAGCGATATCGCTAGAACTTGTTGAAGTTCAAGGGTGTCCGATGCTTGGTGAATTCACCCTACTGCAAAACGAGAAAATTTGGCGCATACGAATTTTAGCGCAAACACAAGTGGGGATACATTGCCGCAAATAAATTTTAGCGCTTGCACTTGTCATTAAAATAAATAAATGTGATATTTTTTGGGTTTTTTATGTACCCCCGTTTTTGACTTTTAAGTGTCGAGCACGGAAACACAAAACTATCACCCTTGTATTTCAGTAAACATTCGTCAACTTTACTGTGTTGTTGCAATCACATTGACGTAACACACATTTAAAATTTACTTTAACTTTATTTAAGTTAAACAAATGGAGTATTTAGGCATTTTATTCATATCAAAACAATGCATGCATCGAAAGAAAGTTACTTTGATAAACGGTCACCATAATCAGGTATTGTCTTTAAGCGCAATCACCATGCTTGATTGTATTGTTTACGTCGAGGCGATTGATGATTGACACGCCGAGAAGCCAAACTTTGAAGGTGCTTATGATAAGAAACAGGTAATGTTACCGTTGTAATAAGAGTTTAATGAAATTATAATTTGGCAGAACTTCCTCAATAGATCCTACCAGTACAGTGCTAGTGTGCTAAAATCCAACGACCTCGGTATTACATAATCGCGCATTCCGATTTACATAAAACAAATGGGGGCGTACAAAGCAAGGACAATCTCCCGCTCTGAAAAAAATTCTAAAAGTAGTATTTTTTTTCAAAATTTTATGCTTTTTTATCATTTTTTTTCACATAAAATTCTGTATTTCATTGTTTCAATAATTTATTGATAATTTATTTTTCGCACATGTTTTTAAGAAATTTGTAAACAAAAAGGAAATATCTTCACGTATGATTCGAACTCTCTCCATAACGAATGTTTGGTTCAAGACCAACTGCTTTAACCACTACGCTAGGAAGTATATGCATTATTGATGCCTTTCAGTGTAATTTAAATGAACAGGTTTGTTGAAGCGTAATTTTTTTTTCAGTAAAGTTCGATTTTCATATAGAATGGATTCAGATTCCATTTTTTGGACAAATGAAGTAGATTTTGAATTTACATTTTCATCATTTAAGCGCTCACGAAGAATGAAGACTTGACCAATTCATGTTCAAAATTCGTTTTTTTTTTTTTTTTTTTTTAGCTCTATTTAACCTTTTTTCCACTAAATATGCTTAACTGTTAACTTTGAAATAAAGATCATCAAATGATAAGTCGTTCAGTAAAATAAAATAATAGAATATTTTGAAGATGACATATTACTGAGAACATGATTTTAGAAAAATATAACATTTCTTTGAATTTTGAAAATTGAGAAACATTTTGTCTCAGAGCGGGGGATTGTGCATGCCTTATACGCCCTCTTTCTATAAAAATTTCAGCACTCAAGGGCTCTTGCACCAAGGGTGCTACAATTAGTAGTGCGCCAAATATTCTCGTTTTACAGTATGTCAGTTTTGAATATTTCTAATATTCCACAGAGCCAAAATGAATATGAACTACCCTGCATATATTCGATTTCAAAGTTCAGAAAAATCCTTATAAACAAAATTACATTGCGGGTTCCAGTAAAAGTCAGCCAAGCCTCTTTCGTTACCCCTCATTAAGATGTTAACAGTGACGGAAAAAAAACTTCAAGAGTACTGTGCAACAATATATTCAAGAAGTAGCGTGAATCACTTGTGGATACTCAAAACATCCTACAAACTTTTGAACAATTTGAAAACAATATTTTTACTAAAATCAACAGCAAAAGAACTATTTTATACGCAGATAGGATAAAGCTGCTCGTAAAATATCAAACTGTTCAATCCGTAGTAACTTCTCTAAAGTACCTTGATATAACGTCATAATAGAATATGACGTCAAGTCAATGCATACTTGAACTGACATGACGGGGAAAGTGTCATATTCATTACATGGCAAGTAGATTTATTTTGGGGACTTGTTGTTGAATTCAAGTGATTGTTTTTAAAAGCTTGAGTGTGCTGTTATGATGTTGAACATTTGAAATGTAAATATCCGTATTTCTTTTGTCCGATATGCACATATTCAAACCATAGCAAACATTATGTGTAAAATGCTCCCCTTACACGTCCGTAGACAGACTTAGAATGTATGAATCGTGTTTATATAGGATTGACACAAGTGATAAACAAGAACAAATTGAAAATATTCTGTGTTAATCTACAACAGAAGAATGTCCTCTAACAATTTTCAAGGGGATTGCTTGTAATTTATACATTTTTGTATAAATCGCAATGAAGAGTGGAATATACCATTTCTTAAGTTGTTTTGTTGAATTTTTCGTAAAATATTTTTAAAACGTAAAAAAAATTATTAAACCTGCCACCAGCACTTTTTATGTGCCATAGATTACGATGGATTGTTGTATGTACCAAACTTTGCACAATAATTTTGTTTTGAACTTGGGCCGAAGCGATTTTTGTGTAACAATTAGGAATATCATAAATCTCCGTCACGTGATCAACACAATCATGTGACATCACAAAAATGCTTTAAGACCTGATTAAACTATTATCTCAAGTTGACTGCAATTTCAAATCAGGATTACATATTTAAATTAAAATTTAGCTCAAAATAAATGTGTATTTTCAAGGTATTTTAAGCCTTCGGACAGCCTTATCATAACTGCGTACACTGCTATTTCCTACGATAAATTTTAGGCGTTTTGATATCATTGACAGCTGCATTTTCAATAAAAATGGAACCCGTAAATTTAGTTACTTGGTCATGGTCATTTGAAAAATTATTTTGTTAAAACACATTATGATTGCACACACAAGTACTCTGAAGTTGATATAAAACATATGCTTGAGTTTCTGCTTGACAATATTTATGTGGTTTTTGGAGACCAGGCCTTCCAACAATCCATTGGAATATACTTTCATCACCTGCATACGAAGTGTATATATCTCAGTTGATTCGATGCGTAAGAGTATGCTCTACATATGAACAATTTCTGAAACGAGGTTCAGCAAATCTCGGTTA
Source organism: Saccostrea cuccullata (assembly GCF_032062105.1). Taxonomy (NCBI): domain Eukaryota; kingdom Metazoa; phylum Mollusca; class Bivalvia; order Ostreida; family Ostreidae; genus Saccostrea; species Saccostrea cuccullata. The sequence continues at coordinate 271,047 of NW_026928025.1, read as the reverse complement.
TAGCGAAGTCCTTGGGACCCGTGAATTTAATTCGCTATATCTGTAATTCGTTATATCCGTAAAACAAATTCGTATAACTATATATAGCAAATTCGCGATATGCACATTTTCCTTCAAGTTTTACTTCTCAATATGTAAGATTGATTGATTGTATGTTGTTTAACGTCCCTCTTGAGAATTTTTCACTCATCTGGAGACGTCACCGTATGCCGGTAAAAGGCTTCAAGTTAAGACCTATACTCGGCACTCAGGGCCATTGAGCAGTGAGGGTTCTTTATCGTGCCAGCGCCTACCGTGACACGGGACCTACGTTTTTAAATTTATATCCGAAAGACTCATGACTTTCACTTCTAGTGCCGAGCGTTTGGCGAAGGAACAATCACTATCTTTGTTTACGTCTTAGGTATGACGCAGCGGTGCGAACGAAAATCGAACCCGGGCCTCCTGATCACGAAGCGAACGCTCTACCACTAGGCTACCGTGACCGGTAGTGAATATGTAAGAGAAGCAATTATTACATATCATACTTTGGATAACTAAGGGGTTTTTATGAATTGAATTTCAAATAAAATTACTTATTGAAAAAGTTCAGTTCAATAAATCAAATTTTGAATTTCTTGATAATTCGTTATAAAAGATGTAAATTGCATTATCTTTTACCTATACAGGAATCAAAATCAGTTCGTTATATCCGTAAATTCGTTATATCAGAGTTCGTTATAACCGTAAAATTTTACAATGAATTGTTAAAAATTTGGCCGGGGACTACAAAAAACCTTCGTTATATCCGTGAAAAAGCTATATCCGTGTTCGTACTAAACGAGTTTTACTGTAGATTATTAACTAGCAAGTTAATGAAATAAGAATATCAGTTGTCTTGTTTAAAGTTATCATTTCGTAGCTTCTATAGTCGATACAGCGACCTTATCAGCAAATACAATTTATCATTAAGTCAAAAGCTGACTGACGTTTTCCAGACTTATTGTTAGCTCACTATTTATACATTGAATTGACGATAAATTCTTTCCATTATTCCCCGATCATGACAAGGAGCACACGGTGGGTGTGACCGGTCAGCAGAGGGATGCTCACTCCTCCATGTCACCTGTTCCCACCTCTGATGTTTTGGAGGTCCGTATTTGCTCTGCTCCTATTTTGTATTGTTTTATGGACTTTGAGACTGAATACCGTTCGAAATCTCCATATCTTTCTTCATGAAGAAGAAAAAGGAGTTGGTAAAATTCACTCTACATTTATGTAAAAAAGCAAAACTTGTTCGGGTGACACGAGAGCCCAAAAAGAGCCAAATGCCTTAATCTGTAACTATTTAGCAAATTATGTTTTGTTATACGAGGGTTGTCCCAGAAAAGACGCGAACATTTAAATCTTTGTTGTTTCACTAATATCATGAAATTAGATATTAGTATACATAATCAACATTTTTTTTTATATTATTCACATAAATTCCAATAAATTATCACTATAAATAAAGTTTTTTTATATTTGATAAACGAATCATTCAAAATAGTTGTTGTTACAACACCGACGACGACAAAACGTCACTCATGGAAATTTTGAAATAGTTCAGGAAACGTTCATCTATAAAGAAAATTGTTCAAAGAATTGATTTGATACTGCATTTTATCTTCAAGTTATTCATTTTACAGATGCTACAGTCAACAATAAATCAAGCAATGAATTTTTTAATGGATAATTTTCCAATCATTTACGAAATAAACAGTTATTAAGTGAACATTGCGTTATGAATAGCAATTGCTCTGCTGGTAGATTCCAGGATACGCCCTAGTGCATCATGGAAAATATGCCAGCAGAGATATTGCTATTCATAATCCCATGTTCACTAATTAGTCATACCCCTGCGAAATGATATTCATGATTTTAAGAACCTTTATGAGTTGTTCATAATTGTTCATGAATGGTTCTTAAAGGATTCTTAACAGGTTCATAAACGTTGTTAATGAATAAAATTCATGAAAACATTCATAATTCATAGTTCATGAACAAATGATGAACAAATATGAATATTGTTAATTTTCAATTTAAAGAAAAAAACTTAATAGTTCAAGGTAATGAATGTTCATGAATTTTCATGAAGACAAAAAATGTAAAAATAATTGTCACAAACGATTGCCAGAAAACACTCATTACTCCCATAATACAACTTTTGCATGCAGATGCAATTGTTGAACAAGACCCTGGTTTAATTGATAACATGCTTTTGTTTTGATTTTGAAAGTATTGGATCAGAGACAAGTAGGAGAACATAAGAGGTAAAAATCACTATTTTCTACTCTCCGAATCGGTAACTTAGATTCTTCAGGATAATAAAACTCTGTTGTGTACTGAGTAGAAGGGAGATTGAAATTAAATTATGATCGTAATTTATAGAACACTGCATCAATATTGACAGCATTTTTTTCTCATATTGAATTACTAATGTTTCTTTATCATTTAAAATGGCCAGCTATGTTAATATTGTGCTTTAAATTATCTCATTTTTCACGACACAACTTTGTTCGACCGAATTTTCTCTATTTGTCACACTTTTAACAAGTTGTAAGAAAATGAAACAGACTTACAGTCTAGGAAAAATTTCATAATCTTCATAAAAACGTATCATAGATTTATTGACAGCTAAAAAATCATATCTCTTGTCCGTACTATTCTTGGGTCAAACGCTTTATATTTTGATGCAGTTATCAAGTCGCACATTTTTCTGTACATCGTGTGTAAATGATACAGCACAGGCTGCATGGCTGTGAAGTATCTATGACATGATCCACATTCGTATTTTGTAGTCTATTCTCCTATACACTTTCATAGCTCAGGGTATTCTGTTTGAGGGCGAATGGTTCCCAAGATTTATTTGTTGTCCTCTTGATATGGAGGCGGCCATACTTGAAAATACGAGACTGTGGCTCTACAGGTATAACGTAAAAAATCCAATTCAATAAATGATATAACTTATATTATTTTTAAAAAAGTAATATCAGTGAAAAATCATTCAGATAGTGTTTGTTATTTTTTGTTTAACAACAATCTTGGTAATTCGAAACTATTTCTTAATTAGTTCTGCATGACACTTTTTAAAAGGTGCAAACTTTGAAACGCGCGAGACGTTGGAAAATGAATCGGTAGAATTGGAGGATTATTAGCGTATATCTAGTCATTCTTTGTCAACCTTTGAAGAAAATAACAGAATACGAAGAAGGAATATCCAGAGGATCAATTTACTTCATAACTGCAGATATTAATGGTGAGTTACAAAAAAATGGAGGCAATCGCTGAATCTGTGAGATATTTGTCAAGATGTTACTGTCTCTTTGTAAGAGTTCAGTTTTGTCTTTTTTAATGATAGTTTTGTCAAACTTGTTATGAGTAAGGATCCAACCAAATTACGTAACATTTAATAATTAAAGATTGAAAAATTCAACCTGTTCACCTATAATATCTTGAACATGGCGGGCAAGGGAAACTGGCTAAACTACCGCTCGGAATGCTTAAAAATATGGCAGTGCCTATGATGCATAATTAAATGAAACAAATATGCAAAAAAATTAGTCTTAAGTCTTAAGTTTTCACATATATGAGCATTTTCAGAAAATATTTGTTCTTGTAGGGAAAAGAGAGCAGTTCACAGATAATGTTGATGAGTTGAGATCAGAAGATTAAAAAAACTCTGGCTGCCAAAAAAAAAAAAAAATCCGGGATCTTGAAGAAAAACAAAAGAAAGGGATGAAAATATGAATCGTAATCGATCAAAGTATCCAAGTGATGAAATTCTGAAAATTCCACAGGGAAAGGCAATAAGATTTTTTTTATTTGACCACCTCTTCTCAAAATCTTTGAAAGCCCTTTTAGCTGATGCCCTAATTGCTGAACACACTTTTCTGCCAGACAGTGAGACTTGGATTAAAAATCATTCCATTTTAGGCATACAATCTGAAATACGCTGAATAAGGAACCCACACTCCTCTTGACCAAGTAAGGTTAAGGATTCTGCAAAGAGTCGTGTTTGAATTAAATTTTTCATAATTTTACTAGGAATGAACTACATAATTTATTTATTATCGATATCACTTATCAGAGTTGTTTACTTGAACAAAGATTTTGTTACCATGATTGGAAAACAAAAATTCTGTGAAATCTTTCAAGATGCTATTAAAATATTTTCTTTTACAGTTTTTCATTTTGCATAATTTATTACATTTTTGTTTACAAAAAGCAAGAACATTCATGAATAGTTCATGAACATTCCTAAATAACTTTTACAAATTATTCATGAATAGTTCATGAAAATGCATTGAAGCTATTAATATAATTCATAAACTTTTCTTGAAAGTTCTATAATATAATTCATGAAGTTTTCTTGAAAGTTCAAGAATTATTCTTGATCATTTTGCAGGCAATTAAAAAATCCAAGTTTGTTCATGAACAACAAATAATTCTTGAATATTCTTGAACTTGGTTTTCATGAATAAAATCCATGAAATCATGAGTGTCCAATTTTAACTTCATGGGATCTTCATGAACAATTCATGAGCAGATTCAAGAATATAATTCATGAACTTTTCTTAAAAGTTCAAGAATTATTCTTGATCTTTTCGCAGGGGTAGTTTATTATTTATATTTGCATTCTTTGATATCGTCAAGAATATCGTTATCAGAGGAAATCCTGACTTACATAAGGATGTGGATTGTTGTCTTCAGTAAAGAAAAATACACGGCTATAGATTAGTATACCTGATCATAACACCTTTTCTCTAATAAATTACAAACAATTTATAAAGTGTTTGCCTCTTAATTACAAAAAATAGTTATAGAAATTACGAGTAAAAATTTAAATCTAATCAACATATATGATTAAAACCAAACTCGTTAATTTTTCAATTACATAAATCAGAGAAACTTTTTAAACGGACTTAGATATGTTTATAATTATTATGTCGCCCGTGTGGTGCAGTGGTTAGAGCGCCTGCCCTATAGTCACGAAGTAAGGAGTCGAATCCAACTATGCGACGTGGAGACCGCATAAACAGAGGCCCTGTGTCGCAAAAGGTGTTGGAAGAAGAAAATCCCTCATTGCTCAATGACCCTAGGTGCTGATTATAGAACAGAAATGGTAGCTCTCCACCGACAAGTGGTGGCGTCTCCATATGAGCGAAAAATTCTCGAGAAGAACATTATACAACATGCAATCAATTTTTGAAATGTATTACATACAAATCACTTACCCTATACTCGATGGACATGTTCAGAAGGAAATGAGGGAGCGTAAAATCATATAAAATTCAAATGTATCTTTAAAAATAAACACTCAATGTTTCAATCACGCGAAACAATCCGACCAATTCCTAAGCTGACTTACATATGAATGATTTTTGAAAACTATGGTACAAGTCATTTCCCCCATATCATATTGTTGATTATGTGTGCAGAGACCCTATAGGCGTGGTCATAATGACAACTCGGGTATCTGCACATAACCAACAGTATGATATTAGGCAACTACTGCTTATTATTGGTAATTTGTAATGAACTTGTGTATATTTTATACATGTTGAAATTTTAAACGGGCAACTTTTTTTTCCAATCTGGACTTCTATTCTTCCCCTGATTTCATGAAATTAAAGGCTCTTTTTTTGTGCATTACATTTTAGAGATACAACAGTTCAACGAAAAAACAGACGTTTGGCAAACATTGTCCATACATGTACATGTAGGCGTCGGACCGGGGGGAGCGGGCAAGGGGGCCCCACTTCTTTTGTAAATATAAACATTACAAAGGCATTGAAAATTAGGGTTTACCTTTTTTGTTGCTTTATCCCCCTTTCAATCACCCCCCCCCCTTCTTTTAAATTTGCTTCCAACACCTATGCATTGTCTGTATGTGTTTGCATTCATAATCATAAGTTTTAGACGAAGCAAAATGAATAAAAAAGTACGGATATAAACCTTCATCCTTCTTTACAGAGAAAACGTCATGCAATCCATAATGCAGGCCAGTAGTTAAGTTGTTATATTTTTCTCCTATGGTACTAAAACATTCTTTTTCGACCTATAAAGAAAAAAAGATTTTTAAAAAATAAATGGAAATAACTATGTACTGAATAAAAAAAACATATTACTACTTACTTTGCATGGATGCATTTCAAGCAGATTATCCGAAGGACCCTTTTTCTGTAAAGCAAAATAAATAAATAGACGGTAAACAAAGTATCCTATTTATCCCTATTTATAAAACATATTGATATATAGTAATTAAATAAACGTGTGAAGTTCTTTCGCTATTATATGTCTCAGTAGAAAAACATCTTACGAAGGAATTTAACCAAAAAGGGGATCAGTAATTACATTCATAGCTGCATCATCTATTTTTTTCAATTTTATTGAGATTTCAGTCGATAACATCCCAACAAGATACCTCAAACCTACTTTTTGTCGTAGTCACTTCCGAGACAAAACAATACATAACAAACATATGCAAACATAACGGGGGGGGGGGGGGGGTCTCGTATTTATGATATTCAGCTATTATACATGTTTCTTAATCCAGGTTTAATATTTTGCAATATTAAAACTTGATTTTTAATTAACAAATATGATAAGGATGTTGTATGTTTGTGAAAATATTCATATACAAACAAGGGTTGAACTACACACTTCAAACAAAAACCAACTTGAATGACAAAAGATTATTCAAAAATAATAAGTAATAAAATTTAGCTATGATAAGAGAAGTTGAACACTTGATTAAATAAAAAATAAAGTTATTTTAGATATAAATTTTGACTTGATAGTTGTCGGATATTTTATTAGATAGTCATTTTATATCTGTTTTCGTTTTATAACTCCTTATATTAAAAAAAATACTGAGAGTAGCATGATGCAGGATTCACGATAGGATAGGATAGGATTGTCAACTAAAGGTAAGGTTTGCGTCTCCCTCCAACTCATATTTTTTTTAATATGCATACATGCTATATATCAATTTTTTCAGGGAGATTAGCTTCATCATTCAATATGATTTTCAAAGATATTGCCCGTCTCATATTTTGAGTAAAAGACGCCAAATTTAACGTATTTCACATTTCACCTCGAATATTATTTTCATTGAAAAAATTGATTTTTTTTTTATAAATTTTCAAACTTTTATAATCAAAATGACCGGAATTAGTATAATTCATGCTTCTATTATTTAAACTTTTAATTTTCCTTTATCAAAAATGTGAAAATTTGGGTAAAAAAGAAGATTTTTCAATTTTCCTTGATAAAGTGAAACCGTTGCCATGGCAACAAAAATATAAAAACCAACGTTTTACATATCTACCAATTCCATCAAAATCCATGAAGTTATTAATTTGATCATTTTCATTAATTTGAACTAAAAAAAATATGTATGTCCCCAATGTTATTTCCATGGAAACAGGGGCTATATTATGGGTTTGTAACATAAAAATCAGGCTTTTTCTACACTTTTAAAGACAACATTGATATCACCTTGTCATGGTGTACTCATCAGACTAAATGTTATTTTTGATATTGTTTTTAGGCATAAATTGGCCAAAAATATTCAAAATAAAACGCCTCCTGTGCTACATGATGGCCTAAAAAATTATTCCATGGAAGAACTCTAGTATTTATGGCAATCTTTACATCTGAATAGTTTGATGAAAATGTCCATGAATTATATTGCAACACCTTTAGAAGTACATGTATATGTATATAAACATACTTCAGAACATGTTGCAACTAAACCAATTAAAAGCCTATGAATTTGACCTCATGCTGATTAGTTATTCCAACATGTAGTAACTTCTAGACATCTTTGTAGCAAAATATCTTTATTCAGTTATGGTTGGTGACTGTCATTATACATGTATGCCATTTTTTGAGTGAAATGTTGTAAGCATTGCATCCACGAAGCTGCTGTTTTTATAATCAAATTATTTCTTTACTTCGAAGAGTAGAAATGCTATCTTTAAAGTAATGTTTGTTTGCCCTCTCTTGACTCAGGGTAAAATTATTGGGTCAGTAGGTGAGAAAATCTTCAACAACATTTTTTAAAGGGGATAAGAGGAATAAAAAGAAAAAAAATACTGCCCTGCATTGAAAAAAAAATTTTCAGTCTGGTCATTTTAGTCAGTCAGTCTGGAGAGGCCGACAACCAAACATTTTTTAAAGATGGCCTATTTCTACACTTCATGGACATTAGCTCAATCATTGGATTAGATAGTCTTAGAATCTAAATTGAAATATCAGACAGAACAAAATAAAGATGAATTCTAAGTGACATCAATTCATACTTTAATGAGTTTACAGAGTACTTCTGATTTCAGAGAAAAGGCAAATTCTGCAAAATGACATGAACACTGTCATTATGATAAATATTTGTCGAGAACAGGGAAAAAGAAACAATGCTACAGTGATAGATATATTTCCTTGATATCCATGAAATAATAATTTAAATATAACAAAATTTTCTGCTTTTTAAAATCAAAATACAGAAAAAAAATTAAAAGATTATAGATGTAAACAATTTTAAAATAAACTACATGCATTTGTGAAATTTTTTTAATTTTATTAGATTACTAAATTGGTCTTATCATTCCTACTAAATTAACAACCTTACAATTGCCAAGTGTCATGTTTTAAACTGTTACAGTAGATATAATAATAATTATACATGTTCACTGCAGCTTTATATACAAAACTCGTCAGTTTTCAGAAATACTTATCTAAGCATATTAGGTCCTGGTAAGAACAAAATTTAATGAATAAAAATATCAATCTTAATTGTTCATGTATTAATTTCCTTGCAATTTTACAAACCCTTTTAAGAAACTTGTTACATGTAAGTATAGACAAACATGACAAAAGCAACCTTCAATTAATACCTATGATGTATACATTTATTTTACTGAAAACAAATTCAAAGATGGACAAGCAGAGCATGAACTGCAATCATCGCATACACATCTTTTCTAAATATATGGAAAACAGCATGTATATACTAGATAGGATGTTGTTGAACATTAAATTTTCTTCTATAATCTATATACATATAAAAATATGCATTGGGTATAACAAGTCAGAAGTTCTTCTCCAAATCTCCATTGATTTTGCCATGTCTGGTTCAACATCTTAGCTTGATCCATCCAACTTTCTTTAATATTCTTGAGCTGATATGGGATGACCTCTACTTTGATTGATGGCACAAATCTTTTAAGGAAAAACTGAAGTACTTTTTTTTGGTTCTTATCTATTCCAATTAATGACCCATGATCTGAAATCACATGTGTTCATTTTTACAATAACATTTAAGGAATTGCATTTTTTGAATAGCATAAGGAATTGCACTGAGTTTAATTCACTCAATGAAATGAATAAATTTCCAATATAATGAATGAAGAATCAATATGAAATTATTGTAAAATTTACAGATTGAATTAGTGAAATGCAAATGCTTGATCAAGAAAATTAATGTTCTTGTCATGCACAATCTGTATCTCTTTTTTATTAATTAGGAAAGGAGATATTAATTAAAATCAAACCTCATTTAAAAAGGTAACTTGAACAGTTGAATACCTGTTCTGAGGCCTAAAAAGCAAGGATTTTATTTTTCATAATTTCTTGAATGAATGCATTTTTTTTATTTTTTGGCAATGTTGGGATATTAGTCACATCCTGACACCCTTGTACCGTTTATTCATCGTTTTTAAATCCGTAGTCAGTAGATCATTCATGACTTTCAGTAAAATGAATAGTTAAATAATTACCTGATGAAAATACTGTCAACAATCAAACTGTCAACATCATCATTGGACATGGTCAATGCACCGTGACTTTTCTTCCCTGTTCGGACTGCATATAGCATAATACTTTACAGGATACTCTCAGGTCTTTTCTTTTTTCTTTCCCATTCTCACTTAAAATTTTAGTGTAGTGGTGAAGCGAGAAACACACATCAGCACAATGCGTCAATGACTTTCTTCTGATCGGAATTGCCGTGCAACTTGCCACGTTTCGTATCGAAAATAAACAAGTCCTCCTTTATTGGTTCATCCACATGCATCACGCTAATCTCAAAGGCTTCTAAGATTCCTATGCTTTGATTTGTTATGACTTTCTCAAGAAAACGTCCTTCGTTTTTAGTCCTAACATTAAGTGACAACAAACATCAAGTATGACAGAGGAAATTCGTTACCGAGATGCTTAGCATCGCTGGTCTAAATTCGCCTGTTTCAAACGCTTTGGTGATTCGCAAGAGTTATCTCCCTGTAAACGCAAACCTTACCTTAAAGGATAGCAGCAATCTATACATGTACAGTATACATGTACAGTCCCTGAAACGTTCTACTTTCCCACCTGAACGGTGAACGAACGGTGAACGAACGCTGAACGAACGCAGAACGAACGGTGAGTGAACGATGTGCGAACGGTGAACTCAACTTGGTGAACGATGTGTGAACGGTGAACGGTGAGTGAACACAGAACGCGAACGGAACGCGAACGCGAGCGCAAAGTGAACGGTGAACGAACGGTGAACACAAGATGAACGATTTATTCGGAATGCCTTCGGTCTTTTCCTTGCATTGAAATTATTCTTTTATTCTATAATTCAAATGTCAAAAATAAATAAAAATAAACAATAGAGAAAAAAATAGATTAATAAATAAATAATAAAGAAAAAATTCTGCACATACGTATGTTTAAATCGAAATTTTTATAACATGATTGTAATCGCCATCAAACGTGTATTTGTTACCGCGTGTACTTAAAAAATAAATTAATCTTACATAGTAAATAATTATGCTTATTTTTTTAACTTATAAAATAATGTGGACTTAAGAAGATAAAACTACTACTGAGATAAACAATAAATAAATAAATAAATAAATAAATAAATAAATAAATAAATAAATAAATAAATAAATAAATAAAAACATTTTTTTCTGCACATACCTATGATTAAATCGATATTTTAATAACATGATTTTAATCGCTGTCGAACGTGTATTTGTTACAGCCTGTACTTAAAAGATTAATTTATCTACTTATATAGTAAATAATTATGCTTATTTTTTTCACTAATAAAGTAATGTGGACTTCTGAAGATAAAACTACAATTATAGAATTAATTAATTACATTGTACGGGGTTGAAACAACCGTACATGTATTTCCGTGCCGAAGTGATTCTGAGTAAAATAAAGGATTTTTTTTAAATTTCACTATTATCTGTTGACATTGACTGTTATCGTACTGCATAATAAGTCTTGTTTTATTTAAATTCTACTGCAAAATATACCATATTTATGTGCCTTTTTATTCTTTTGTGACGATTATTTTAGCTAACTTCTTTATATATCTGTAGACATCTCCCGGCCGTGATAATACTCGGTCAAGATGTTGGAAAGAAGCATTCAAATTAATTGTAACATATGTGTACATTAAATTTTCAAAACTAAATAAGTAATGCGTTGTCATAGTTTTTATTGAACAGAGAAATGTACGAGAGAGAGAGAGAGAGAGAGAGAGAGAGAATAACCCCGTCGATTCTCAGATATACATGTATGTTGTATCAAATAAAAATTCCAATTATTTTTTTCTAAATATTCCAAGCAATAAAGGTAATCTTTTTTTTAGATTAACAAATCCATTTGACAGTAATCATTAGCTTTTATTTTCCATCATCAAGTTCACAGGAAGTCCGTGCTACATTTTTTGAAGCGTGCTTGTGCTGTCAATCAAAATAATTCGACACAGTGGAGGTGTGGAAATCGCATTTCACTGAACATGCCGAAGGCTAAGAGTCACTTAGTATTCCAAGAAATTTCAATATTTTTCCCTATCATTTCTAGATCTGATTTTTGCATTCCTGCAGGAAAAAAAATAATTCGAATATATACTTAGAAGGATTATATCGTACTGCATAATAAGTCTTGTTTTATTTAAATTCTACTGCAAAATATACCATATTTATGTGCCTTTTTATTCTTTTGTGACGATTATTTTAGCTAACTTCTTTATATATCTGTAGACATCTCCCGGCCGTGATAATACTCGGTCAAGATGTTGGAAAGAGGCATTCAAATTAATTGTAACATATGTGTACATTAAATTTTCAAAACTAAATAAGTAATGCGTTGTCATAGTTTTTATTGAACAGAGAAATGTACGAGAGAGAGAGAGAGAGAGAGAGAGAGAGAGAGAGAGAGAGAGAGAGAGAGAGAAACCCCGTCGATTCTCAGATATACATGTATGTTGTATCAAATAAAAATTCCAATTATTTTTTTCTAAATATTCCAAGCAATAAAGGTAATCTTTTTTTTAGATTAACAAATCCATTTGACAGTAATCATTAGCTTTTATTTTCCATCATCAAGTTCACAGGAAGTCCGTGCTACATTTTTTGAAGCGTGCTTGTGCTGTCAATCAAAATAATTCGACACAGTGGAGGTGTGGAAATCGCATTTCACTGAACATGCCGAAGGCTAAGAGTCACTTAGTATTCCAAGAAATTTCAATATTTTTCCCTATCATTTCTAGATCTGATTTTTGCATTCCTGCAGGAAAAAAAATAATTCGAATATATACTTAGAAGGATTATGTTTTAAATTGAATGTGAAACATATTCCCTGCCAATTTAAAATACTACTGTTTATACTGAAATGACTGTTTGATGGTTAGTTTTAAGACTGATTTTCTTGTGTTACATAAAAATTAAATATTAATCAAAAATACTGAAAAACTCAATAAGAATTTTATTTCGGGAGAAAAGGCACCGGGGGGGGGGGGGGGGGGGGGTCTTTATTATACTAATGGCAAAAAACATATTTTTAAACATGTTTCGGTACGGTGAAGGAAGGAATTTTTTCTTCTTTAATAATAGACTATTTAAAACAGTTGGTGTTTTCTAAAATTTAAAACCACACCATTAATTTAATTATCTCTAAAGATATTTTATTTACTAAATATTTGCAGTACTGTTCATAATTCTCAAATCTACATGTAGTTTAAATAAGTGTTACACTGTAGAAATAATTTTTTTTTATGTATTCTTGTCCTGTAAAAGACTTGGATTGAATATTATACATCCGTCAATAATTTGTCCTCTTTAAAATTACATCAAATTGATGCCGTGCATGAAGCATTTGTACGTTGCCCTTTTTTTAAATTTAATATTTTAACGTCTTTCTACATACATGTAGGTACTTAATGTATTAATTATATTCCAGGGAAAATTCATGAAATAAGCAACAACTGAGTTATAATAATAGAAATATAAATACATGTATCATAGATAATTTGTGAAATGAAATGATTATTCTTCAAACACGAAATCTTAATTTTTTAATTATAAAACATGTAAATCCTTACCATCAAAAAGATAAGTCCTTTCACTTCAGAGTTCCGAATGACAATAAAGCCTGAACGATAAGTGAACGGTGAACGCAAGGTGAACGCAAAGTAAACAGAACGAAGAGCGAACGGTGATCGTTTTGTGAACGGTGAACGCGAGCGCACGGTGAACGGTGAACGCAATACTGTGAACGAAGAGCGAACGGTGAACGCACGCTGAACAAACGGTGAACGAACGCTGAACGAACGGTGAGCGAACGGAAAATGGGAAAGTAGAACGTTTCAGGGACTGTATAATGAAAAGAGGCGCAAGGTATTGTGAGTGAACATGTCAATCTAATAGATCACCCAAGAAAAGATACTTTCCACCATATGTCTACCATATGAATATTGGTTTATATCTTTGAAGTTATCTTTCAAATATAAAAAGAACCCCCTCTCTTTCTTATTGAATTTAACTACTAGTAACCCAATGTATACTCACTTTCTAAGGAAGAAATTGTACTAAATCGTTTGTCAGTTTTTAATATTTCTATTATCCCAAAGAAGTAAAATGAATTTGATCTACAATATATATTGGATTCCAACTTCATAAGAATCCTTACAAAGATACATTGTGGGTTCCACTGAATGTTCAAGCAAGTCTCTTTCTTTACTTCTCACTAATTTATAGACAGTAGTGAGGAAAGGACTTCAGGAGTGTTGAGTAACAATATATTCAAGCACTGGTGTGATCAGATGTGAATGCTAAAAAATTCCAAAAAACTTTTTGAAAATCCGAAATCATAAGATTTTCCCAAAATCAACAGTTTAAAAACTTACGACTTTCAACTTAAACACAACCATTCCCAATAATTAATTATGGCAACTGATACCACCTCCAGTTAAAAGCAAAAGATTGCTTTTAATCGTAGTGCGTATCATATTTCAAGCAAAACACGTGTCGATTAAACGCAATAATGTTTGCATCGCCAAAAATTTAAACTCATTACAGCTACATTTTTTTCAGATTTTCGACCGATCATTACCGCTTCATTTTTCCGGCAAAAAACAATTCATTACCGCTACATACTGAATCAGCCAAAAACAACTCATTACCACTACATATCGATTTAGCCAGGTATGGTTCGGTATATGAGTTCTTATGAACAGAATTCACTCACTATCTACTCAGAATGAGATTGATTGATAATAAACAGTTTAACGTCCCTCTCCAGAATATTTCACTGATATGGAGACGTCACCATTGCCGGTGAAGGGCTGCAAATTTTGGCCTATGTTCGGCACTTACGGCCTTTGAGCAGGAAGGGATCTTTATCGTGCTACATCTGCTGTGACAAGGGGCCTCGGTTTTACAGTCTCATCCGAAGGACCACCCCATTTAGTCGCCTCTTACGACAAGTAAGGTGTACTGAGGACCAAACCTGGATCCCCACGGGGCCAGAATGAGATACTTATATGAAAAACTCTGCATTCGAAATTTAATTATTTAGCGTCATCTGAACATTAGGGCCACAATTGAGAATTTTGTTACAAATCGGTAAATCCGGTTTAATTATCGATGGCTAAAAATTTAGAAAACAATATGTCAAGCAAATGGCTTTCAAGGCATGTTGCCGTTGTGTAAAAACATTTTACTTACGTAAACACTTATGTATTTTATCCATAAACAGCGCTTGATTTTAATTTCTTTTTTATGTTATGAAATAAAACTGATTTTCATAATAATAATAATAATAATAATAATAATAAAAATTATATATATATATATATATATATATATATATATATATATATATATATATATATATATATATACGAAAGGTGCTATGTCGCGGTAATGTAAGATTCTTTGTAGCGGTAATGACTATGTAGCGGTAATGAAAATTTTAAAAATGTAGCGGTAATGGTACACAAACCCTGGCTTTTTTCACCTTCGACTGTCTTCTTTTTTTTTCTTGGCTTTCATTGTCTGTTAACACTGAACATCGTTTAAGATCCATTATGCTTGAATTAAATAGATAATTTTGTCAATTCTCTGAGAAGCCGTAAATTCTCGGGAAAAGAGCGGATGATATTACACGTGCGATTGTTGATATGGTTGTGTTTGATTACATGCCAATACAACTGGTTAAAGGCAAAGGCTTTAAAAAACTGATGTCTATCGTTGCATCAAACTACAAAATACCGTCCGGTACATTGTAACACTATATAAATCTCGAATCGAACAAGTGTACTAAAATCGTAAATCCGCTCTGAAAGGAGAACTTGATCACGTTCAAGTTGATACTGTACGTAGCTATGACGACTGATATCTGGACTGAGTTGCTCAAAACACTGGTTAAATTTTACCACTGGATAAGTTAGCCCTTGGTTAAATTCAATATCCACTGGCCAACTAACCACTGGTCAAATATTTGTTGTTCAAAATAAAATTATCCTCTGGTTAACTAACCACTGGTTAATTTATAAGTGATCTAACCACTGGTTAGTATCCCATTATGCATTACATTTGTCCAGTTGTCAACCAAAAAAATGGCTACCATGATAAATATCAAATGAGTAACAAGTTTGGTTTTCTAGAAAGCCTGAAATGTCATCTATTTGGCTTCATTACTGTCAAAGAATAAACAGTGAAGTTTAACTTTTTTTCTCAGTTATTACAGATTTTTTATTTCTCTAGGGAAGGGGAATGTCAGTTTACATGAACAATTTTAGATTGGGAAAAAAGAGAAATGATCAAACTCCAAAATCCTTTGTTGTGGATACGAAGGAAATATTTTAACTTTTTTGAGGGAAGTACATGACTATACTTCAACAAACAGTGTGGATAGGGGGGGGGGGCTTGCAGTAAACAATTAAAACAATACAGAGTTAAAAGAGCTAGGGCACAGATTTGTAGATCTGATTTTCTTAAATTATCTGAATATTATCATGATTCATATGTTCCGAAAGCATTTCACACTGAACAATTAATAATAAAATAATGTTTTTTAAAAAATATTTCATTTGAAAATTATTTGTCATTTTATGAATGTCATTTGTACTTTGCAAAATTTTGTGTCTAAAATATCCATAAAATTTAATAATTCAGATTTTGGTGTGACGGTGGGACCCTACCCTTTTTAAAACTTCTGGATCCACCTTTGTTAATAAACGCTTTATAAAATATAAGCACTTCCACACGTTACTGTCAAAATAAAGCATAGGAGAATTTCACTGCCATCAACATGATCAATGTAATTAACTTGCAAAGCACATAAGTATTAAAATATAAAACCTTCTTTTTATACACACTTAGCTTATCCAAAGAAATAACGCACACGTGCTTTTAAAATTAGGCAAGTAATAACATTCAAATGCTCTCTACCAAAATTAAGTATTTTCAAATTATCTGGAAAGAGTCCTCATTTGGAAACTCGATCGAACTTACGAGAGTAAACTTTTTCTGCATACAACTTAAACAATTCTGTATAATTATAATTTTGGTCTCATTTCAAAAATATAGAAGTGATTTGATGTCTTTGTTGCCATTAATGCAATTAAAACTGCATAAAGAAAATGATTAATTGCAAGTTCTTCAATTATAAACATGAAAATTCCTTAAAAAAGAATAGATTAGACATGCAAGAAAATAATCATAATGATTCTTTGTGATCTTTATTCTTCCAATGTATGTAGTTTCTTATGGACATCAATGTATCCGCTTATAATATGTGCTTCTACTTTCTGAAGTTTCTTAATTTACTCTTTATATACATTTGATCACTTAATCAGACTTGTATTATTTTTAAAAAATGACAGCAATTCTATAGAATGACTAATGAACCAAAAAATTGGAGTTTTTATCATCAATCCATATCAGTTAATGCGATTACTTATATGGATGTTTTAAATTTGATGCTATTTATCTGGAATTCTTGGATCAACGCGTCGGCCGCAGAGAATCTTTGCACACGCGCTGACCTAGTTATATAAGTTCTGACAATCATTTACGTAATAGCCAAGAAGACTATGCATGAGAACATACATGTACAGTGCACATGTATATTTTGAAGAACCCCCACGACCCAGGCGACGTGTGTCGGACTCTCTTTGATTTCTGTGCAGCTTGTTTTTTTTCTGAATAATAAGGCAGAGCGCTCATTGTTTACATCTCAGTCTATATTTAGAAAAATCGTATCGTCATCAAACACCAAAAGTACACTTCTAAGCTAGTTCTTCTAAAAGAAAACCAGTTTACAGGCTACTTGGAACTCCTTGTGTAGATTCTCACTTGAGATATTGTAAAACTCGAGGATTCCCGAAAGATTAATGGAGGCTTACACTAGGACTTCGCTTCCGGCATACAAGCTTCTAAGCTAGTTCTTCTAAAAGAAAACCAGTTTACAGGCTACTTGGAACTCCTTGTGTAGATTCTCACTTGAGATATTGTAAAACTCGAGGATTCCCGAAAGATTAATGGAGGCTTACACTATGACTTCGCTTCCGGCATACAATTTTAATGTGTCATCTCCCGAGGTAGATGACAAATAGTGAGAATTTAATGTTACAACCGTATTGGAGATGTGGGGAAATATCGAGATGTAACAGTTATCAAAACTAAACAAAAATGTTACCGGTAGTCACAAAAAGTGAGGAAAGCATACTTTGCAGAAAATTCAAGTGGAGGATGCAGTAAGCACATAGAGTGGCATAGGAGGATTAGCATCAAAGGTAAGATGGATATGAGGCTGCATTCAGACTGATGGGAGAAACTTAGACGCTCGAAACTGTTCAATCTTTGTTTTAAATAAAATAGGCATAGTGAATCGCCATATATCTCTTCATAATTATCCCTATCCAAAAATCGGCTATACTTACGAGGCAAATACATCAATTTGAATCGTCTCATAGGGACCTATTTAAATAACAACTGATTGGAGTCATAACACTTTTACACGATGTAAACATCGTCTGCTATTTTTCGAGGAAATTCGCACTTGTTGTATTATCGCTTTCATACATACCTTGACAAAAAGATTCGGTTCAGTGGTATGTAAAACATTTTCATACAATACATATTTTTCCTAACATTTATTTCATCCTGTATTACAATGTACTAACACTGACAGTTGATAGTATTTTTTTATATTACGGGAAGGCCATGGTTGTATATACAAGTTGATATAGCGAGTTCGTCGCTAATGCATTTCGCTCCGTACAGTTAGATTTCGCTGTGTAATTAAAATGCATTATTCAAAGTGTATTTTATAAACACCACGCCTGTTAATATTAACATCAATATTTGTAGTAATTTAAAATCTTTATCAATAATAATTTATATTATTTTGGAAGAAAAAAAAACAAACACATTATTCAAGATATTTAGAAATAGGGAGGTGGGGGAGGGTTGAAAATTCTCAATTCATTTTTAAAAGTTTATGTTAGGTAACCCAAATAATGTTTCAATTTATCTATAAAAATAATTAGACCTATATGCAAATGATCAACAATTTTAACCATTTATATATAAATTTTGTTTAAAATGTACATATAATTATTATTTATGCCTCCTCCTTCCTTTACTTAAACATAACATGAACACCATATATATGTTGAAATTGTATTTTATTGATCAAATAAATCTTGATCAACAATCCAAACATGTAGTAGAAACAAATCAAAATATAAAACCAAAATATTCCTAAACTACATGCAATTATACAGTTAACAAAATAAACAAATACAAAAGAATGTACAAAATCCAATAAGTACTTCAAAACCAATTATTTATTTTTCAGCAAGGGATGTTCACTTGACAAGATCCTTTGCACAGCCAACAAATTTATCCTTGAAAGAACTCATTTAAAACATCTCTGCTGACGATGAAGACTTGAAAACCTATCATATTTCTGACAGTGTTGTTATCCCTGCCTAATATTGCTACAAAGCCAATTCAACTCGACTAATAAATGACTGGACATGTTTTTTTTTAAGTATTCATCAACATTAAATTCTTGG
The DNA here is from genome assembly GCF_032062105.1 of Saccostrea cuccullata. Lineage (NCBI taxonomy): Eukaryota > Metazoa > Mollusca > Bivalvia > Ostreida > Ostreidae > Saccostrea > Saccostrea cuccullata. The sequence continues at coordinate 251,660 of NW_026928025.1, read as the reverse complement.
TTACAATATCTATAAGCCTTTGTTTGATTTGTTATCCCCCAAAATTTACAACAAATAATGATTTTTTAGTCATATTTATCCACTGGTTAAGAGACTTAACCCACCTCTGTGGAATGGCTAACTTTAGCCAATATTTAACCACTGGATAGCAAGGTTAACCAGTGGACAAATTTTGAGCAACAGAATTTAACCAACGGTTAAAAGTTAACCACTGGATAAGAGATTTACCAGCGGTTAACCTTAACCAGAGTTTTGCGCAACCCAATCCTGGTCGTCAAACGCAAGAAATAGTGCCATTACAATTACGGAGCAGATTAATTTTTTAAACAAAAACACTGTGAACAATTTTTGATTTTATTTCTTGTGTTTATCTGAAAAATAAATTGAATTTGAAAATTGTTATATTAAACACAGGATGAAAATCCACCATTCAGTCGACTGAATGGTGGCTTAATGGCCACTGAAAGGTCACTGAAAAAACCTTTTCCCGTGACCTTTCCGTGATCATTCAGTTACATGTACCATTCAGTCCACTGATTGGCACATACATTTCAGTGACCTTTCCGTGATCATTCAGTTGAATCTTTTTATTGAATAATCAGCTTATTTTTTTACATAAAAATTTTATTTCACTTTTTTCTGGTATAAGAGCATTAAATGTATCTTATTCCGAAAAAAAAAAATCGGAAAAAAAATTAATACAAGAAAAAAAATTGCTCCCATGACCAGAATCGAACCCTGGTATCCTGCTTAGGTGTCCGCGACCTTATCGCTTACGCTACGACTTCTTGTTGACAAGTAGAGATTTAAAATCAATTAATTTGTAGAAATCGATGAAACAATCAGTTCACCTGTTGTATCGAGGAACTGCAATGTGTATATATCTTGTATATCTTTTGTATATTCTATGTTACTTGCACGGATTTTGGGGACAAACTAATTATTTACACATCTCCGATCGGGATGATGACAAATATCAGAGACCGGCATCTGTTCCTGTGTCAAAGATTTAAGATCGTTTTAAATTCTCCATCTAGAAACTAAGTAGAGAAATTTGTTAAATCAATATCATTTAGAAAGCTAAAATCTGCTATATTTTTTTCTACAAGTGTCATGTATTAATGATTTATTTATTCTTGAATTAAAAAAAAAATGAATTTAGAATAATGTCTTTCAAAACTATATATCCTGCAGTTTTGACAATGACATAATTAAGAAACGAAATTGATCAGTTATACTTGCGATCTTCCAGAGATTGTTTTAATAATACAAATTCTGTCTTGACAATCAAAATTATATATTTCCATGAAAAAAAAAAAACACTTTTACGCACCATAGAATGTTATGCATTAATTTAAATTTTGAATCGGTTATTGGATCATCATTATTTTTCACTTGAAGAATTTTTGTTTTCTATAAATGTTATTTTTATATTTTTTTAGAAAATAAAAAATATTATTGAGAATAAGTTTCAAATATTTTATAAAATTATAATACTTACTTAGACATATTTTAAGGTACCCGAATTTGATCACGATAAGTAAAAATAAAAAACAATAAAGATTGGATAATTAATCTTAAGTTTATTCAAAATATTGCTTCCTTGTAAGGGAAAAATATCTGATTATAAAAAATAGGCTAGTGAAAAAATGGCTTAATTCAGACTTAAATATCAATGAAAGGTGGCGGAAAGGACACTGAAAGACGATGGAAAGGTCACTGAAAGTCGACGGAAAGGTCACTGAAAGACGATGGAAATGTCACTGAAAGTTGATGGAAAGGTGATCACTGAAAGACGATGGAAAGGTCACTGAAAGTTGATGGAAATATGTCCACTGAATGGTGCCTGAAAGGTATCTGAAATGTGACTGAATGGCCATTCAGTCACTGAAATGTATGTGCCATTCAGTGGCTGAATGGCCACTGAAAAGCTACTGAAAGCTGCCTTTCAGTTTTAACTGAAAAGTTTTTTTTTCTTTCTGTGAAATTTCGTCGCGCACGAAGTGCTAATCATTATTACATCAAAAACACATTTACGGATAAGCCTCCTATCAGTGCATCTGTTTTTATTTTTACAATGTTTTACAGTCTTCAATTTATCTGTTCATATTCATTTACACATTTACCTAGTACCCGGGTACTCGATCGAAAAAACATCCGAGTGAGGACTATTGAAAATTGACCGATTTGACATCCCTAATAAATATATATATATATATATATATATATATATATATATATATATATATATATATATATATATATATATATATATATATATATATACTGAGAAAAGGGCCCTTAAGGTCAAATTTTCATAAAATGACTTTTTGGTGAATTTTGATAGCCGGACTCTTTCTGAATGCAAATATACATAAATTTTGAAAATATCTCACTTTTTCAGTATTTTATGAGCATTTTAGTTAGGCGTTCCAAAAACAACTTTGACGCTACTCACTGAAAACGTAGTGACGTCGCCTGCGTCTAATTCATTTTTCAGAAATTCTTAAAATTACGTTATTTTAATAACCTCAATCGTTTTAAGAATATAAAACTTGAGATAGTATTTATTTTTTTTTTCTTCCAAGCGACTAGTATGTAACTATTCCTTAGGAATTTCGTATATTATTATTATTTTTATACTATTTTAGAGCAGATCTAGTTATTTCGTAAAAGGGGGGTCTAGACAGAATCTAGGAATACTAGTAGTTTATACATGTAACATAATCAATAGGGAAATAATATTTGTTTAAATCCATACAAATAATTTTTTTTATATATAAAATAATCTTATTCGATTTATTAAATATATAAAGCACTCGGACACTTAAAGATTAAAGGAAATATATACAGAGAGAGAATCCCATGCAGAATGGCACCGCGCGCAAAACGGGGCACTCCCTCGAAAAAAGCACGTCGATCCCGATATTAGAAAAATCATACGAGTCGGCATTCACTCACCAACACAAATGCACGTAACTTTGTTCCCTATAATTGTTACGATAGAATGAAAAACACCATGTATTTTCTGTATCATCGAAAAATTCAAATGGAAAATAAATTCAGATACGCTAAGATATGTGAACTTATTTTTAAAAACGTTTGTTCCGTTTATAAAAATTCATGAATTAAAAAAAATATACTGTACGTTCGCTACTTCTATGCAAGCGGATTTTATAACTTTTACTTTTTTGAATATTTTATTTAAAAAATTTTAAAGCTCTAAGGTTCCATTGTTTAAACAATTCATTTTTTCGCCTGTCTTAGTTATGGAAAGTATACCATAATTAAAATCGGTTACAAATATTTCTGCACCATAACATTTTTTAAAAAAAATTGTGGCACCTGTACCCTGTTTAACTTGAACACAACATTTGTATATTTTTTCCAAAGGCCGCTACTATAATCTGAAAAAAAAATAATTTATGTATATTGTATGATATAAGCAAACGGGAGGGTTAGGTTAATTGTGCTGTTCTTTTCTCTTTCTTATATATCTTCACTAAACGCCTAGCTTGACTTTTCTTAGCTGCAGATCTGTAAAGTTATGGTTTTTACATATTTGTCTTTGACCATGGTCATGGTCAAAGACAAATATGTAAAACCATAACGCTACAGATCTGCAGCTAGACTTTTCTGTGCGAAATTACAGTTCCATCAAAATTTTGACGAAATCTATTTGAAACTGAATAAATACTAGTATACATTTACGCAAGAACGACAGGCCCGTAGGAAGCCATATTAGGTGTGAGTGTTTGTGCAGGGGGAGGGGGGGGGGGCAGCTATATTTTTTTCAGTTGTGAGCACTTTCAACCACCAAATATTCCTTGACAAGCAAAACAAAATCTTCCACCGTCAATGAAAGGTCATCTATTCATTTTTTTCCTTCGTAACAATGGCTAATTAACTTGGCACCTTATAGGTTTTTCCTCATTTCGATGCGATTGTCTCATCCACTAATGAAATATTACGTCCAGTACACGTTCATGCTTTTTTGCTTTTTGTATGAGGCGATGCTTTTAATTAAGTAATATTCCGCTCTAATTTGACTCTCATTCGCTTAAAATATTTATGCAAACCATTGTTTTCCTAGTTATTACTTCAAAACATACCAGACATATTATAAAATCCCACACATTTGACTCGTATCTTCTCCTGTCCCCACACACTCATTTGAAAAGGGGGGGGGGTCAGCCAGAAAAAAAAATTATCTTAAAAAAAACTACTTAACCCCAAAACAAGAGAGAGGGGGTGTGGAAACTCGGAAACTCGAATCCAATTTCGCCTTTAGAGGGGGGGGGGGGGTAGGGTCAATCTTCTTTCAGTATCAATTTTTTTTTTATCAAACATAACACACTGCCTAATTCTTATGTAGTTCACGAATTTGACTATACCGCAACAAAAAGTGTGTATCTGTGTGTGTGGAGGGGGAGGGGGGGGGGGGGGGGGGGGGGGGGTGGCGGACTTTCAATGTAGCTCCCCCCGTTGCTACTTGCGTGGACTGTAATGACCAATATTTTTTTTAAAACTAGAAATATTTGTGTTTGTTTATTAATTCCTTTCCGTAGAGTCATGTTACATGTAGGATTATGATGTACTAGTAAAGTCATATCTTGATTTTAATAAAACTTTAAGAAATTAATGTCGATAGAGATATGCGGGGTATTTTGATACATGTATCAGATTTGAAGATTTCAACGCAGAACGTGACTTATTTATTTCAAATCATGAATTCAATAGTCAGTGAAATATATTTCACGCACATTTTCATAACTTCTGGAAATAACACCCATAACCATTTGTCACTTATACTTTTTGCTCTATATATAGTAATGTATTCTTAATACATGTACCCATATATCTGACATTAGCCAGAAATTCGGACGTCTTTTCGCTTACTGTAATTTATATAGTTTTTTTCTTTTAGCTTATATAAATATCCTTATTCATAATACATGTATCACTGTCGATGCAATATTGTTAAATCCACCAACATACGGTATAATGCTTTTGGGAAAAGTCTACACTAGCTGTATTTAATCTCTTAACATATGGCAATACAGGTTCGAGTAGGATTTCATTCAATCATTTCATCGGAAAATTTTTAGAAAACAATAGTAATTTTTATCATACAATTCCTTTGAATGTATTTATTTGATCATTTTAAATGTGTTTTTGAAACAAAATTTTTTTAAGCAAAATTTTCTTGGCATCCCCTCCTCCGTATTTTTTGCTCTTTTTTCCCTTAGCATGTTCTCTCACTGTTAATTCATATAAAAAAATATTGCTGATGTAGAAGGTTTCCCAGTAATTTTATTCAATCAAAGAGGGACTTTGTTTTTACCTTGAACTTTAACCGGTCTTTTAATTCGGAGATTTTTTTTTGGCTTGTCTACTTACCACCCTCCCTTTTTTTTTTTTACACACTTTAAAATCGACAGTTCACTGGCTATCGGGTACATCAGTAAGATTAATTATGGATTAAAATTAAAATGGCTAAATACATTTTAAATTATGATATAAAAGTAGCGCTTATAAGAACGGTAATTACTATATGTGCAAAGATCTCTCACTCGCTCTTTTTTTCTTTCTTTTTCTCTCTCTCTCTCTCTCTCTCTGAAAAAAATGTACATGTATATGAAATATATATTTTAATATTAAGACTTCTTATCATTAATTCAAATTTCAGCATTTGTAACAGGGACGTAGCATCCGGGGGGGGGGGGGGCAGGGGGGCCTCCCCCCCCCACTTTTTTCCCCAACATAACCTTTACTATAGTAAATGTTCATTGATAGGATGGTCCCCCCCCCCACTTTCATAACATAGTATAGCGATAGCAAGGATTGTAAGGAAAACATTGGAAGTGATCGTAAGTTGGCTTTGAAAAAGTTGGCCACTATCCTTTGAAAAAGCTGATTCACTCGTGGAACTTATTGTAATCTGTTTTGGTTCGTTGCCTTAAGTTGTGTGATGTTCATGGACGTAGCATCTACTTTTTTCCCCAACATAACCTTTACTATAGTAAATGTTCATTGATAGGATGGTTGCCCCCCCCCCACTTTATTACCATAGTATAGTGATAGCAAGGATTGTAAGGAAAAAATTGGAAGTGATAGTAAGTTGGCTTTTAAAAAATTGGCCACTACCCCCCCCCCCCCCCCCCCCCCCCCCGAAATAGGATGGATTTTCGAGTTTGGGCAAATTTTTCTTTTTTTTTTTTTTTTTTTTTTTTTTTTTTGCTTGTCAACTTTTTCAGGTAAGTAAAAAAAAAATTTTCTCAGGTTGGCCCCCCCACTTTCAAAAACGATGCTACGTGCCTGTGTAAATTGCTCAGAAAACAAATATGCAACAGCTTTAATTTAGTCATGCATAGACATCGTTTTAATCGCCGTTCCTGTGTTCCACAGCAATGTGCATGTCCAATGCCCCGTATATATATCAACAAGTTAAATACTTTAACAAAGTTATGAATAAATTAACGTACTAAATAGTAAATGATATCATATACCTATTAAAAATGTCTGCATCAAATTTCAAATTTTTGTTACACTTTGAAATTCAATTTTATTTCTTGTTTAGAAAATGCAGTCAACAAAAATTACTTCCGTGTTTACAATACCGCGACTTTGACGTCGTTTTCTGAGCATTGTGACGTCAAAATATAAGGGCCCTTTTCTCATGACGGCAGTCATATATATATATATATATATATATATATATATATATATATATATATATATATATATATATATATATATATATATATATATACTGTGAATATATATATATATATATACTGTGAAATCACTAATTTTCGTGGGGGTTTAATTTTTGTTGTTTTCGTGGTATGAATACACCCACGAATTTATGTCCAACACGAAATGAAAATTTTCATATGCACAAGTACTAAAAAGTTCTTCATCCACGAAATCAAATCCCCAAGAACCAACAGCTTTCTATAATATATCTTATTTATTAATTAATATTTCTTCACTTAGGGCAGTTATGTTAGTTTAAGCGTTGTTGTAAAATGTGCTTTATAAATAATAATAATTTTCATTACAACATGAATTGGTAACAACCCTCTGTTCAAACTAATGTCCATATAACTGTATCTCACTTCTATTCTCAATGACCGTGTAATGTACGTAGGGCAGCGCAGCGAAAATTCCATCGGAATCGAAAACAAGTTTATTTTTACTTGCTTAGGTAGCCGAGCGGTCTAGCGCGATGTTCCTGCACTGCTAGGAGATAGATTCCGAAAGTCGAGAGTTCAACCCCAGTTTGGGGTGGAATTGGGTATCCATGTAAAAGTGAATTTCTTTGCGCTTTCTATCTTAATAATTATTTCTTCACTTCGGGCAGTTATGTTAGTTTAAGAGTTGTTGTAAAATGTGCTTTATAAATAATAATAAATTTCATTACAACATGTATTGGTAACTATTCTCTGTTAAAACTAATGTCCAAATAAATGTATCTCACTTCTATTCTCAACGACCGTGTAGTGTAGAGCAACGCCGCGAGAATTCCATCGGCATCGAAAGCAAGTTTTTTTTAATTGCCTAGATAGCCGAGCGGTCTAGCACTGTTCCTGCACTGCTAGGAGACATATTCCAAAGGTCAAGAGTTCAACCACAGGCTGGGACGGAAGTGGGTATCCATGTAAAAGTGTATTTCTTTGTGATTTCTATATTTATATTTCTTCACTTAGGGGCAGTTATGTTAGTTTAAGAGTTGTTGTAAAATGTGCTTTATAAATAATAATAAATTTCATTATAACATGTATTGGTCACAATCCTCTGTTAAAACTAAGTCCAAATAACTGTATCTCACTTCCATTCTCAATGACCGTGCAGTGTAGGGCAGCGTTGTGAGAATTCCATTGGCAACAAAAGCAAGTTTTTTAACTTGTCTAGATAGCCGAGCGGTCTAACGTGCTGTTCCTGTACTGCTAGGAGACAGATTCCGTAGGTCGAGAGTTCAACCCCGGGCTGGGGCGGAAGTGAGTATCCATGTAAAAGTGAATTTCTCTCTCTCTCTCTCTCTCTCTCTCTCTCTCTCTCTCTACATATATATATATATATACTCTCTCTCTCTCTCTCTCTCTCTCTCTCTCTCTCTCTATATATATATATATATATATATATATATTACCTGAATTGGAATGGGAACAGTCTTGAAATGTGTAAGTGCAAAGTCAACCTTTAAAATATAAACATATAGGTGTTAACATTTATATACATATATATACATGTTTTTTGTTGTAAATGTTACTAAGAAAATAAAGACAAAAAAAGCCCTCAACAAATACTTACGACAATATGTCTATCCTTCTAAAACACTTTAAATTTTATGTTACAATCGGAATTATTACTGTTTGCGGCCTGAAAGGTCACAAAAAAGCCCTTGGCAATGAATTTTTCTGTGATTTCAATTACGATTCTGGCAAATTAATGACGGGTTCTTATTTTTTCAGTGGCTTTTTAGTTAATTTCAATCATATGTGTTTATTTGATCATTTATTGTTTGCTTATTCTTATCTTCTTATCAATTCCAAATAAATACATAGTTAAATGCAAATTTTCAGGTAAAAAAAAGCATAAATAAACGTGAAATATCCATTCTAGGTTTTCAGTATTTCAGAATTTCAGACGGTCACTTTATCAACTACTCATGAAATGCAAAAACAATTTTTTAAATATTCGTTGAAATTGAAATGTAATACTTTGATCACCTGTCATGGAAGACCCGAACTATGTGTACATGTATGGTACTGACCAACTAAGCTTCTTTCAAATGACACCGATTGCAATGTCTGTGACCATTGTGACTTCGACTATGACTTACATCGTATGGTAAAAATTGCTGTTTCGAACCTTCGACATACCTTTCGAAGAGATAGAGACCTCATGTTCCATATGCATGTTTCATTCATTAAGTTCTTTCAAATGACACTAAGGCCAATCACCTTGAATGTGCTAAAAATATCTTTTCCAAACATTGTTGTAGCTGGGTACAAAGTGACTACTTATGCAAAACACTACATTACCAATTAATTTATATTTTAACTTTTAAGGTAAAAAGTTGAGAAATATTGGGGTGGAGCCATACTTCATATAAACTCGCATGAAAAAATATATCTCAGAACATAAAGCGTAATTCCTTTAAATGTAATTTAATTAAATAATTAATTCATAATCCAAATTCATTTCATGTAAATGTATATATTCATTAAAAAGAAACGCATAGTAGGAACAATACCAGGAAAATTTATAAAAGTTTTGTCGTACATTTCAGATGAATATGATGCACTCGAGTTATATGCGTTAATTAAGGTCTTTAGACTTCTTTCGGAAGACCTTATTGTTTTCCGACGGTTTACTATAATTATTTAAGACGAAAGACCCTTTTATTTTTCTTCGGTTTCTTTTTCATTTCTATTAGGGTCTTCAGTGGAAGACCCTTCTATTATTCTTATGTTTCCTTTTCAAATTTTCTTATTAAGGTCTTCCATCTTCAGCGGAAGACCCTTGTATTATTCTTCGGTTTCTTTTTTACCCTTTTTAAGGTCTTTCGGCTTCAGCAGAAGACCTTCTAGTGATTCTTTGGTTTCTTTTTCACTTTTCTTATTATAAGGGTCTTCCGTCTCCTACGGATGACCTTTCTACTATTGTATTGTTTCTTTTTCACTTTTCCTCTTATTATTATTATTAGCGTCTTTCGTCTTCAGCGGAACCCTTCTTTTATTCTTATGTTTCTTTTTCGTTTTTCTTTTTAAGGTCTTTTGTCTTCAGCGGAAGACCCTTGTATTATTCTTTGGTTTCTTTTTCACTTTTATAATTAGGGTCTTCCGGAAGACCCTTCTATTATTCTATTGTTTCTTTTTTACTTTTATTAAGGTCTTTCGACTTCTTTCGGAAGACCTTACTGTTTTTCTTATGTTTCCTATTATTATTATTTTTCCCTTTTCATAGTATACGTGATTTCTCGAAAACTACAAAACCAATTTCAAAGATTTTTTTCAGGAATGATGCATTGTTGTAATGTATTCATATATCCAGACTTTTTTTTAATTTTTTTTTAAATCACTTCCGGTCGCATTTTTTGTCCGATTTTCTTTTTTTTTTTTGGAATTGTCATTTTGTCCAAGCATCTTCTTGTAAACCACTCAAGATTGAATCACGATATTTTCAGGGATTATAAAACATCTTTTTGAGTTATGCATGACGTCTTATTATTTCGCATCCGTCACTTCCTGTCGACACAGGAAGTGATGTTTAATATTAAGATTTTATGAAAAATTTGACGGGTTTGATTTAAGGCAAATAGAACTTATATTGTTATTCAAAATCTTCAACAAAAAGTATCCATCAGAAGTACTTCCGGTAAAAACCGGAAGTACTCGAAAAAACAAAGTTTTTCTTTTCAATCAAAAGAAATCGAATAAAACGATTAAATTTGAGTTTTTCAATTTTTTTCTGACTTACTGACTTTGATGTCAGCCGGAAATAATACCAGAATAGTCAAAAGTCGTCAAATGACGTCACTTCTGGTAAAAACATGTAGCAACTTTTGCACCGAGAATAATTTGGCAAGAAATATAAAACAAAATTTGTGCGTAATTATGAGAGCTTTCATATAAGATTAAAGAAAGGGGGCTGACCCTCACAGGCTTATTAGGGGTTTATAGATCATAAACGTGTTTTTTTTACTGAGAGCTAAAATATTAATGGTATAACAGTTATATTATGAAAAATTTTAACTAAAATCATTTCGAATTGATTAAACCTTTTCATTTGGTATACAGATAAACAAACTCCAAATTATTATATTTTTTATAAAACAAATGTGGGAAACCTTACAGGGAAAAGTTGTCTAGCTACTTTTCTACTGTGGCATTTGCACACAGTTTTAGTTGATGCATCAGTAAGATATAGTTTTGATTCGGTGTTTCTCTGTTATTATTTTATGCAAATGTGATGTATGTACACAACAAAAGGTGAAATCAAAGTGGATTTTTTCTGTTCTCTGTTTTCTTTTTATGCAAATGTGATGTATTTACACAACAAAAGGTGAAATCAAAGTGGGTTTTTTCTGCATTAGTATAGATGTAAACAACGCGCGGCATTGTCGGAAACGGGAAGGTACTGAAGATTTGATATACTAAGATCCTAATTTGACCTGATTGAAAATTGTCAGTAATATTCAAAACAATTGTATTTTTGTATAGCATAGTTTAGCATAGTAAAAAGTCTTTTAAATAAGTCATTTTAAGAACGCAATATTATCATTATATTTAAAATAAAATCATCAGGTAATATCAGGTCTTTAGTGCATCTGGATTTTAGTGTGTCCCATCGAAATCGGCAAATCGGATTCGGACACATGTTAATCATGTTTACAAAGTGAAGTTGAGGATTTTCTCAACATACCAGCCGTATGTACACATGCACAAACGTTTAACCTGCAGATACGAAGTACTTTATCAATCCTCTGGAGCATTATTCTAAGCAAATTTATCCGATTTATATATTCTTGTGTGAATTGTTTACGAGGAAATTCCGACTGTCACAGTAACAAACAATGGTGAACACTCTTTACTCTGTTTCGGATTTCCCAGTGATAATTGAATCGAGTGATTAAAGAGCTGACGGTGACATTTTTTTTATCTATGATTGACTTGGACCATAATAATAAATAATAATAATATATGAATTTATAAAGCGCTAAATATTAATGATTTAACTCTAAAGCGCTGTACAATAAAACGCAAGTAAACATAATTTAAAAGCTATGAAATCATATATATAAAATATTAACCCATACTCATATATGTGCTCGGAATTATAACATTAAAATACTACAAAATACAGTTACACCATCAATAAAACTCAATAAAAAAACATCATATGTGATTTATGATCTGCTGCTTAAAATTGAGCACCTAAAATTTAAAAAGCTATTCTATAAAAATGCGTCTTTAATAGTCTTTTGAAAATATCCAGGGACTGGGCCTGTTTTATATCATTAGGAAGGTCGTTCCACAAAAAGGCTGCTGCCCAACCAAGTCGAGGTTCACCAGATGTGTTCGTCCTGATCCTAGGAACAACTAACCGTGATGTTGACTCAGATCGCAGTGATCTGGTAGGCTTGTATTCCATTATAAGATCTTTGATATACGATGGAGCCAACCCGTGTAAGGATTGGTACATGTAGACATATGTCAAGATTTTATATTGTGGACGAAAAGAAACAGGTAGCCAATGAAGATCAGCAGGATAGGTGTAATATGCTCCCGGTTCGATGATCTTGTAACTAAACGTGCTGCCGTGTTCTGGACTTTTTGAATCCGGTCTAGTAAGGCCTTTGACACTCCATATAGAAGGCAGTTCCCATAGTCCAGCCTGGCAGTGATAACGGCATTCACCATGGTCTTGCAGGCTTCTTTTGTAAGATATCGCCGTATTCGTCCAATATTGCTTATTTGAAAATAGCATGACTTGACGACTGAGGATACCTATTTTTCCATAGTAAGGTGTTGATCGAAAAATGCACCTAGATTTTTTACGCATGCCACGCTTTCAATGATATTATCACCAACTTTTAGTTGTAATGTTTGCAGATACTTCTGGTGTTGCTCTGTGGAGAAGATTATAAGCTCGGTCTTTTCTTCGTTTAGTTTGAGTAGGTTTGATGTCATCCATGAACCAATTTCACTAAGACACGCTTCAAGTCGAGAGAAGTAATTGTTCCAATTTTCCAGTGGTCTTATGATCATATACATTTGTGTATCATCTGCATAGCAGTGATATATCATTCTATGGCGGTGGCATATGATTCCAATGGGTTTGGAGAAGAGGCAATACAATTTCGGTTCGAGTACAGATCCTTGGGGGACACCAACAGGCAGCTGTCTAGACTCTGATCGGTCGGATCCAATTGTAACACATTGTTTTCTGTTCTTGAGGTAAGGCTTAATCCACGCAAGAGCTCCATCACGGAAACCATAAGACACAGTTAGGCGTTGGAACAATATATTATTGTCAATAACATCAAACGCAGCGGATAAATCCAGAAGGACAAGGACTGCTGAAGATTGTTGGTCTAGAGCTGTCACAATATCGTTGTGGACCTTGATGAGAGCCGTTTCCGTGGAGTGCCTGGGACGATATGCCGACTGAAGTGGATCGCGAAGAGAATTCGCATCCAAATGGGCATCAATACTACAAGCCACAATTTTCTCCAATATTTTTTAGATATAACTCGAGTTCGATACGGGCCGATAGTTTTTCAACACTTCCTTATCCGGTAAGGTTTCTTAGAAAGTGGACGTAATATGGCCTCCTTCCAAGCAGACGGAAAAATTCCCTGATCGAGAGATGCATTAACCATTTCTGTGACCGGATCCAGGCACTTCTTCAGTAGCTTTGTTGGAATTGGATCCAGTTCGCATGATTTACTGGGTGCCTTCATGATTAGTGGTCGTACTTCATCTTCAGTGGTACGTTCAAAAGCAGATAATAGAGGCCCATGATAGTATACGTCGGTGTCTAAATAGCTGTCTTCTTTTTCTGTTTTTTGTTTAAATGTCTCTCTGATGGATGTTACTTTGTCTATAAAAACGTTGAAAATTTATTTGCAAGATCTTCATCTGATGGTGATGTTGGTAGGGGACTCTCCTGATTCTTACCCATCAATAAATTCGTCAACCTAAAGAAGTTTTTCAGATCATATCTACATTCCTGAATTTTAGTAGAATAGAAATCTTCTTTTGCCTTGTGTAGTAATTGGCCTCTTTGCTTACATTCCGCTTTAAAAAGCTGGTGGTGTATTTCCAGTTTAGATCTACGCCAAAGTCTCTCCGTTCTCCGCTTCTGTTGTTTCGCTGTCCTGAGCCCGTCTGTGTACCACTCTGTGTTAGCTCTTACAAGAATTGACTTGCTAACAAGAGGCGCATGAGTGTTTAGAATATGCGAGAGGCATTTGTTGTACCCTTGTACTAAATGGTCAACAGACGTGTTCTCATTTCGTGCGGATTCATCTTGTAGTTGATTTTTGATAGTTCTACTCATGTCATGTATGTTGATATTCTTGAGCCTTCTAAACGCAATCTCTTAACGTTGATGTTGTGACTTTCTGCAGCTGACGTTGCATGTAAAGCATAGTGGTCACAGTACAAGTTTCCTTTCACATCACTCAATGAAGGATTTTTAACTTGAGGACGTGAATGTAGTATTTCACTAGATCATCGAGTGATAAGCAAGTCCAGGATATGTCCGTGAACATGGGTCGGCTCGTCCACGTGCTGTATAAGGTTGCGATCAACAAGGGATTGCTTGCCTCAGGATCACTACGATTGTTGACGTGAAAATTGAAATCACCTGTGATTACTAGATCTTTGGGAAATATAGTACCCTGATCAAGATAGGTGTCCCAATTTGAGAAGAACTGACTGATAGTTAAACCATTCACAGTAGAAGGTGGCGGTCTGTAAATGATACATAGATTCATTCTAATGTCTTCTATACGGACTGTACCATGGGAATGAATTCGAAGGTTAGAATTTTTCTCACCTAAAATTTACGTTACTATGGCAGCTTAGAGCATTTATCAGCTGTTGATATTTTTAGAAATACACAGACAGAGCGATATATTAACTGTTTTACAGTTCAGACGCTTTCAGTTAGCATTTTAAAATCCCCACAGCTTTAAATTTTATTTGAATATGTGTGAGCATGTCATTTCAAAAAGACTTGATTTTAAAACAAAATGTTTTTCAACTAATAATATGTTGACGAGTGTGATGTTAGGGTACGGTAAGGGCAGATACTTTTCAGTTTTAATTTAGATCATGTTTGTCAAACCGTAATAGACATATGGTGCATCGATGCCCTGTTCACATGGAGAGCTCAATTCAAATTAGTTTAATTCGAATTAATTACTAAGGGAAGCTAAAGCTAAAGTACAAGTTTGTGCTATTTTTGATTGGAAAACTAAGGAAAATAGTGATAATCACTAAAATGTGTATACAGACACTGTGATATTATGTCAAATACATCTGTTTACGCCTAAGGTGACATGATTTGTAAATGATGTCATAATAGCCTAACTGAAGCCTGATTGTCGAAATAAAATTTGTATTCGCACTTTGCATTATAATAAGGTGTCATGTGAACACAGTTTGATTCGCATTAGTTGATTCGCACTAGTTTACTTCAAGATAATTTACTGCAAATTAAAACCTCCGTCTGAACAGGGCACTAGATTCGAAAGTCACATGACGTCGTAGTGTAAGTTTGGCCTACAATACCACTTTAAAGCTTGAATGTAGCTCAAAGAAGCAAAGCACTGTGGGTCCAAAGTTACTGCAGAAAAAAATATTATCATTATTTATTGACAAAAAAATGCACACATATTGCTAAGTTAATTTAATCAATATTTTATTATGTCATATGTATTTTTCTTAGTTTAATCTTTTTAAAATATATGGAAAACTAAATGGTGTCCCGATAAAGCAATTTGTTAAAGTGTAAGAGCGTGTAAGGAACAATGTGCTAACACAGTGTTCTCAACACTGTTAGGCTAAGGCAACTTGAAACAGCATGCAGTTGTGCTGACGCTACACATGCTGCCATGCTAAGGCCATTCCAAGTTCTTTCTATGTTTAGTGTCCGCGTGGGCCTTGGTTTTTGACACACCATGTAAGAAAAAAAACACACAACATAAGGAGTCCTGAAATTGGTTAATTTAGGCAAAATTGTTGAATATTGTCAAGTTCTCCAAATAATTCCGTACAGTAAATTATATTGGGTTTATTGTAAGCATTTAATCCCTTGTTTTTGCTTAAGAATAGACATTCCTTCTATTAAAGCAGTTTAGTTTGATCCAATCATTGGAAGGGCGTCATGATTATTTTGCAAATAAGTAGGTAGGTTTTTGAAAGATGGGTGGAAGCTAAACAGAGAGAAAACTTGGAATGGACTAATACAACTTTACACAATCTATTATGTGTAAGCTTGACGGCGTAGTGTAAACAGCCTGCTGAAATATTGTTACAAACGCACTAAGTACATTGTCACCGTGTTGTCATAAACACACTAGCCCATTGTCATAAGCGTGATAGCGCATTTTTACTTCACGCTAGCATGTAAGTGTCTTAAACAGTTAACATCCTGTCATAAAATTGGTAGCATGGTGTTTTAAATGAGCTAGAGCCACATTGTTACTTTGCGCTAGCCCATTGTTCCTTATGCGATGCTGTTTTATCACTTCATTAGTGCATTGTTCCTAATGTGCCGTAACACCTTTACGAATGGCCTTATCCTGACACATAAAAAATCATAACCAGATACCATCTTTCTGACTGATAAGTCGGTTAACAACTGTTAACCATTACCATTCCTAATAAATTTTGACATAAACAAGTAATCTACATACCCTTTATTTGCAATCATGAAAAACTAATATGTTATTTTATTACATCCTCAAATGACTGCCTGTAAACCTAAATTTATAAATGATTATAGAGTAGTTTTACAAATAATACACTTGCAGAAAATTGACAGTTTCTTTTAACTAAGTTTGTTGGTTTATCTTATCTTATAATTTGTACTTAAAAATCAATTTCTTTTGGTAGGGGTGCTTGTCAACTGAGTACTAAAATTTGATGCCAAGCATGATCATGATTTGCCAGAAGAGACTCTTTTGGGTGATGACAAAGAATAATCAGCAGAATGAAATTGAAGCAATCAACCGAATTAAGTCTCAGTTTAAGAGGATGATTTTAAATGTATCATATTTAAATTTTGATTTGAGAAACAGACATCAATCCACAATATGCAGCTTAAGGTGTAGTAAAATTTAAAAAAAAAAGATCACCCATTGTCATATGTATCTTAAATTCTTCAGAATTTCATTTCCTTCTCAGAACAACTGGACAAAGTTAAGTTAAACTTGGCACAGAGCATTCTTTAGTATAGATTTCCGTGATTTAGTGATTTTCATAGGGTCACATTGACCAGCATTTTTTGATGCTTTATATTTCAAAAGTGAGAAATATTTTGATAAATATTATTGAACAAAAGATGAACAAAAGATGTTCCAAATAATCTTCTGAACAATAGGCAACCTTTCATTTTTCGCTAAACGTCCACATTAAGGACTTGAAGGGTTGGTCCCTAAATATTTCGTTTGCAAAAAAACTCTTAAACGAAAATGAATCTCTGAATAGTTGTTGAACAAAAAGTGTTCAAATTCTTAAGAGCTTAAAGGTACAACTAGAAAAAAAAGGGGCTGGACACTCAAATTAGAGGCCAAAATTGGCCAAAAGTCTTCAATCGATAACTCTTTATCAATTATTATTTTTAATATATTACTGAAGCAAAGATGTTTATCTCAACCATCTACAACTATTATGATTTTTATGTTTTATATTTCATAATTAGGGGCCACGAAGGGTCAGAATGCTAAATCTTTGACCCTTTATATCTGGAAAGTTAGAAATATTTTGAGAAGTATTATTGAACATTGTTCATTATTTGAACATGTTCAAAACAATGTTCTGAATAATGTACATGCCCGTTAAGGAGTTGAAAGGTTGGCCACTAAATATTTCTTTTGCGAATAACTCGAAAACGAATATGAATCTCTGAATAGTTGTTGAACAAAAAAATGTTCAAATTCTTAAGAGCTTTAAGGTAAAATAAAAAAAAATGTTTTGAACAACATACAACATAAAATTTTTCGCGAAACGTCCCCATTAAGGAGTTGAAGGGCTGGGCCTTAAATATGTCTTTTTCAAATACCTCGAAAAGGAAACAGAATCTATAAATAGTTGTTAAACAAAAAGCGATCAAATTTCGTATAGCTTTAAGAGAATATAAATAAAAAGGGCTGATTTTTAAAATAAGGGGCCGTTAGGGGCCAAAAGCCAATGTTTTAAGTCTTTAATGTCCAATGTCTTTTTACAGATTATGTAAACTCATTGTTTTAGAATGAAAATCTCAATTAAAATCTTATCTCATCTCATCAAGAATCGGACGGAAGACACACTCGTTGCTCGCAACGAGATCGTACCTAGTTAAGGTTTTTTGTCTTCAGCGGAAGACCACTTTTATTATTTTTTTCTATTTTTTTTTTCTTACCGATCTTGTGATCGATTTGGTTCAAATTTTCAGAGTTCATGTGCTTCTATCTGAAGTTTGTACCGGCGGTTCCATTTTGAAAAAAAAATCACTTCCGGTCGAATGGTATCGCCCTTTGATCAAAATTTAGATGACCTCCATGCCTGTGATGGAACTCAAAAACGATTCAAGCTAGAAAGCTGAAATTTTCATGGATAGGACATGTTGCCATATTGAACCTGGTCAGGAAATTTTCCGGAAATGCCTAGTATGGAAGCTCGGTAGGAGTCAAAATTCAAGACACGAATCACGAGTGATTTCTGGATACATTTTTCATCATATTTTTTAAAGTATTAATATTTTGTAAGAATATACGAAATATTTTGTGCAGAACGACGAGATCTTTCATATGATACCAAGGAAAAAATGCTGACTCATCACATTAGGGGCAGAAAGGGGCCAAACGTCTTTCATTGATAACTCTTTATCAGTCAATATTTTGATATACAATAGTGATGCAAAATTGTTTATCTCAACAATCTACAACTATATATTATGACTTTTATGTCATATGATACATAATTAGGGGCCACAAGGGGCCAGAATGCTAAATGTTTGACGCTTTATATCTCAAAAGTGGAAAATATTTTGATAAGTAATATTGAACAAAAGATGTTCAAAGAAATGTTCCGAACAATATGCAACCTTTCATTTTTCGCTAAACGTCCCCGTTCGGGAGTTGAAAGGTTGGCCCCTAAATATTTCTTTTGCAAGTAATTCAAAAACGAAAAAAAAGAATCTCTGAACACTTGTTGAACAAAACGTGTTCAAAAAAAATAAGAGCTTTGAGATGAAATCCAGAAAAAAGGGGGCTGGGTACTAAAATAAGGGGCAGAAAGGGGCCAAACGTCTTCAATCGATAACTCTTTATCAGTCAATATTTTGTTATACAATACTGAAGCAAAACTGTTTGTCTCAACAATTTACAGCAATATATTACGACATTTTATGTCATATTGTTCATAATTATGGGCCACAAGGGGCCGGAAAGCTAAATCTTTGACGCTTTATATCTCTGAAGTGAGAAATAATTGCATAAGTAATATTGAAGATAAGATGTTCAAAACAATGTTCTGAACAATATGCAACCTTTCGTTTTTCGCTTAACGTCTCCATAAGGAAGTTGAAGGGTTGGCCCTCTAAATATTACTATTGCAAATAATTCAAAAACAAAAAATATATATCTGAATAGTTGTTGAACAAAATGTGTTCAAAATCCTAAGAGCTTTAAGATGATATCAAGAAAAAGGGGCTGGGTGCTTAAATAAGGGTCCAAGAGTGTCCCGAAGTTTTCCATTGATAACTCTTTATGAATTTGTATTTTGGAATACATTACTGAAAAAAAAAAATATTTATCATTTTTTCAACCATTTACAGCCATATATTATCATTTTAATGTCGTATGGTACATAATTAGGGGCCACAAGGGCCCAGAATGCTAAATCTTTGACGCTTTATATCTCAAAAGTGAGAAATATTACGATAATATTGAACAAAAGATGTTCAAAATAATGTTCTGGATAGTATGCAACCTTTCATTTTTCGCTAAACGTCCGCGTTAGGGACTTGAAGGGTTGGCCCCTAAATATTTCTTCTGCAAATAACACAAAAACGAATAAGAATCTCTGAATTGTTGTTGAACAAAAAATGCTCAAAATTTGAAGAGCTTTTAAATGAAATCAAGAAAAAAGGGGCTGGGCGTTCAAATTACGGGCAAAAAGGGGCCAAATATTTTCAATCGAAAACTTTATCATTTAATATTTTGGAATACATTACTGAAGCAAAGATATTCATCTCAAACGTCTAGAACTTATATTATGATTGTTGAACAAAAACCGTTTAAAAGCCTGAGATCTTTAAGATGATTTGAAGAAAAAAGGGCTGGCCCCTCATATAAAGGGCGAAGATGGGTTAGAATTCGAAATCATAAATATTTAACTTTCAATATTTTTATTTAAACATATCGGCTTCAAAAATCGTTTTCTTAACAATATTATCATTGTAAAAAATCTTAATCAAAAATTTTATCTTATCTCATCAAGAATCGGACGGAAGACCCACTCGTTGTTATTCGTTATTTTTTCTAACAAAATTTGTGCAGGCTATTTCTCAGAGATGGCTGGTTCGATTTTATCCAAATTTCTACAGTTGATGCGTTGGTATCTGAAGTTAATTCAGGTGGTTTTTTTTTTGAGTGATATGTACTTCCGGTTTAGAGTTATCGCCCTTTTATTAAAATTCAGAGGACCTTCTTGTCTGTTATTGATCTCAAAAACGGCTTGAGCTAGAGCGCTTAGTGACAGTTATGATAGAGGACATTTTCCCATGTTGCACCTGGGTCAGGATATCTTCCTAAAGTGCCTAGTATGGAAGCTCGGTAGGGGTCAAAATTTTGGATACGAATCTTGAGTGATTTTTGAGACATGTTGTGTAATACCATTTTAAATATAATTATTTTGTTATAATACATTGAGCTACAATTGTGTAAAATGACATGATCTTTAATATCATGGCATAAAAAAGCGCTGCCCCATTACATTAAGGGACAATAAAGGCCAAAAGTCTTCCATCGAAAACTCTTAAGCAGTCAGTATTTTGTTAAACATTACTGAAGCAAAGATGTTTATCTAAACAATCTACAACTATATATTATGATTTGTACATACATGTATGTCGTATGGCACATACCCTTACAAAAAATACTATAGTTAACTATAGTTAACTATAGTTTACTATAATTAACTATAGTGATAACTTTGACACTTTGAAAACTTTGATTTACTTTAGTGATAACTTTGACACTTTGAAAAACTTTGATGAAAACTTTGACACTTTGAAACACTTTGGCGAAATCTTTGACACTTTGAAAAACTTTGGCGAAAACTTTGACACTTTGAAAAACTTTGGCGGAAACATTGACACTTTGAAAAACTTTGATGAAAACTTTAATACTTTGAAAAACTTTGGCGAAAATTTTGACACTGAAAAACTTTATCAAAAACTTTGATACTTCAAAAAACTTTATCAAAAACTTTGATACTTCGAAAAATTTTATCGAAATTTTGGATACTTCAAAAAACTTTATCGAAAACTTGGATGCTTTAAAACTTTGAAAAAGTTTATTGAAAACTTTGACACTTTAAAAATCTTTATCAAAAACTTTTATTCTTCGAAAAACTTTATCGAAAACTTTGACACTTTGAAAAACATTATCGAAGTCTCTGATACTTTGTAAAACTTAATAAAAAACTTGGATACTTTGAAAAACTTTATCAAAAGATTTAACACTTTGAAAAACTTTGTTGAAAACTTGGATACTTCAACACTTCGAAAAACTTTATCGAAAACTTTGACACTTTGAAAAACTTTATCGAAAACTTGGATACTTTAATACATAGAAAAACTTAATTGCCAACTTTGACACTTTAAAAACTTTATCAAAAACTTTGAAAATTAAAAAAACTTTATCGAAAACTTGGGAAGCTTTGAAAAACTTTATCGAAGAGTTTGATAATTTGAAAAACTTTATCGCAAATTCTTATACTTTGAAAAACTTTGGCGAAAACATTGACACTTTGAAAAACTTTGGCGAAAACTTTGACACTCTGAAAAACTTTGGCAAAAACTTTGACACTTTGAAAAACTTTGACAAAAACTTTGACACTTTGAAAAACTTCGGCGAAAACTTTGACACTTTGAAAAACTTTGGCGAAAACATTGACACTTTGAACAACTTTGGCGAAAACTTTGACACTTTGAAAAACTTTGGAGAAAACTTTGACACTTTGAAAAACTTTGACGAAAACTTGGACACTTTGAACAACTTTGGCGAAAACTTTGACACTTTGAAAAACTTTGGCAAAAACTTTGACACTTTGAAAAACTTTGGCGAAAACTTTGACACTTTGAAAAACTTTGGCGAAAACTTTGACACTTTGAAAAACTTTGGCGAAAACTTTGACACTTTGAAAAACTTTGGCGAAAACTTTGACACTTTGAAAAACTTTGGCGAAAACTTTGACACTTTGAACAACTTTGACGAAAACTTTGACACTTTGAAAAACTTTGACGAAAACTTTGACACTTTGATTTACTATAGTTAACTATAGTAAACTATTTGTTAGGGTAATCATAGGCCAAAACGGGTCAGAATGTTAAATCTTTGACGCTTTATATCTCGAAAGTAAGAAATATTTTGTTAAGTAATATTGAACAAAGGATGTTTTGAAAAATGTTCTAAACATTATTCAACCTTTCATTTATTGCAAACGTTCCCATTAAGAAGTTGAAGGGTTGGCCCCTAAATATTTCTTTTGCAAAAAGCTCAAAAACGAAATAGAATATATGAATAATTGTTGAACAAAAAGTTTTTAAAATCTTAAGGACTTTCAGATGAAATCAAGAAACAGGGGTTGGGCACTCAAATTTAGGGCCAAGAGGGACCAAAATTCTTTAATCGATAACTCTTTGCAGTTAATATTTTGTAATACATTACTGAAGCAAAGATGATAATCGTAACAATCTATAACACTATATTATGATTTTTATATCTTATGGTACAAAATTAGGGGCCACAAGAGGCCAGAATGCTAAATCTTTGACTCTTTTTACATCGAAAGTGAGAAATATTATTTCAGAATAATGTTCTAAACATTATGAAATCTCTCATTCTCTGCTCAACGTCCCCAATAGGGAGTTGAACGGTTGGCCCCTAAATATTTTTGTGGCAAATATATCAAAAACAAAAAAGAATCTCTAAATAGTTGTTGAACAAATGTGAAATCAAAAAAAGGGCTGGACACTCAAATTATGGGCTGAAAATGGTCAAAAGTCTTCAATCGATAGTTCTTTATCAGTTAATATTTTGTAATACATTACTGAAGCAAAAATGTTTATATTAACCATCTACATCTATATATTTTGATTTTTATGTCGTATGGAACATAATTAGGGGCCACAAGGGGCTAAAATGCTAAATCTTTGACGCTTTATATCTCAAAAGTGGGAAATATTTTGATAAGTAATGTTGAACAAACGATGTTCAGAATAATGTTTTAACATTTTTCGCTAAACATCCCCGTTAAGGAGTTAAAGGGTTGGCCCCTAACTATTTCTTTTCCTAATAGCTCGAAAAAGAAAATGAATTTCTGAATAGTTGTTGAGCAAAAAATACTTATTATAATTTTTATGTCGTATAGTACATAATTAAGGGCCACAAGGGGCCAGAATGCAAAATCGTTGACGCTAAATATCTGAAAAGTTGGAAATATTTTGATTAATTATATTGAACAAAAAATGTTTAAAATCATGTTCTTTACAATATGCAACATTTTTATTTTATCGCTAAACGTCCCTTTTTGAGAGTTTAAGGGTTGGCCCCTAAATATTTCTTTTCCGAATAACTCGAAAACGAAAAAAAAATCTCTGAATAGTCGTTGATCAAAAAGGATTCAAAATCCTAAGAGCTTCAAGATAAAATCAAGGAAAAGGGATTTGGCGCTAAAATTAGGGGCCAAGAGGGGCCAAAAGTCTTTGCAGTTAATATTTTGTAATACATTACTGAAGCAAATATGTTTATCTCAACCGTTTTCAGCTACATTTTATTTTG
This sequence comes from Saccostrea cuccullata, assembly GCF_032062105.1. Taxonomy (NCBI): domain Eukaryota; kingdom Metazoa; phylum Mollusca; class Bivalvia; order Ostreida; family Ostreidae; genus Saccostrea; species Saccostrea cuccullata. The sequence continues at coordinate 227,869 of NW_026928025.1, read as the reverse complement.
AATATATCATGATTTTTTTCTCGTATTGTACATAATTAGGGGCCAGAAGGTGCTAAAGTGCTAGATTTTTTACGCTTTATATCTCGAAAGTTAGAAATATTTTGAAATAAGTTATATTGTACGAAAAATGTTGAAAATAATGTTCTGAACAATATGCAACCTTTCAGGTTTTGCCAAACGTCCCTTTTAAGGAGTTGAAGGGTTCGCCCAAAATATTTCTTTTCATAGTAACACGAAACCGAAAAAACAATCTCTGAACAATTGTTCGACAAAAGGTATTTAAAAGCATGAGATCTTTAAGATGATTTGAAGAAAAAAAAGCTTGACCCTCATATAAAGGTTTACATGTAAGAGGGTCCAGAATTCGATCTTATGACAATTTAACGTTCAATCCTTTTTTAAACAAAACGGCAGCAAATTCGTTATTCTTAATAATATTATCGTTGTGAAAAATATCTATCAAAATCTGATCAACATCAAGAATTGGACGGAATTTCTAAGACATACTCGTTGCTCGCAACGAGATCTCATCTAGCTAGGGCCTTCCGTCTCCAGCGGAAAAATTTTGATTTTTATGCCGTATGTTACATAATGAGGGCAAGAAGGGGCCAAAATGCAAAATCTTTGACGCTTTATATCTCAAAAGTGGGAAATAGTTTGATAAGTAATGTTGAACAAAAGATGTTCAAAATAATGTTCTAAACAATTTGTAACCTATCATTTTTCGCTAAACGTCCCCATTAGGGAGTTGAAGGGCTGGCCCCTTAATATTTCTTAAGCAAATAACTAGAAAACGAAAAAGAATCTCTGAATAGTTGTTGAACATTGAGTGTTCAAAATCAGTAGAAGTTTAAGATACAATGTATTATCTAGGAAAGGGACTGGACACTCACATTAAAGGCCGTGAGGGGCCAAAAGTCTTTAATCGATACCTCTTTAGCAAGCAATAATTTGATATACATTACTGAAGCAAAAATGTTTATCTCAACAATCTATAACTATATATCATAATTTTCAAGTCGTATGTACATAATAAGGGACCATAAGGGGCCAAAGCGCTAATTCTTTGACGCATTTCATGTATATTTTAAAAGTGGGAAATATTTTGATAAGTTATATTGAACAAAAGATGTTCAAAATCATGTTTTGAACGATATGCAACCTTTCATTTTTCGCATAACGTCCCCATTAAGGAGGTGAAGGGCTGGCCCCTAAACATTTCTTTTGCAAAAGCAAAGCAAAATCTCTGAATAGTTTTCGAACAAAAAGTGTTCGAAATCCTAGGAGGTTTGAGATAAAATCCGGAAAAAGATGCTGGACACTCAAATTAGGGATCGAGAGGGGCCAAAAGTCTTCAATCGATTACTCTTTAGCAGTCAATATTTTGTTATATATTACTGTAGCAAAAATGTTTATTTTAACAATCCACAACTGTATTTTATGATTTTAATGTCATATATTACATAATGTGGGGCCACAAGGGGCCAAAGTGCTAAATCTTTGACGCCTTATATCTCAAAAGTGGGAAATATTTTGATATGTTATAATGAACGAAAGATGTTCAAAATAATGTTTTGAACAATATGCAACTTTTCATTTTTTTGATTAACGTCCCTGTTAAGTAGTTAAAGGTTGGGCCCCTAAATATTTCTTAAGGAAACAATATGAAAAACGAAAACGAATCTTTGAATAGTTGTTGACCGAAAAGTTATCAAAATCCTAAAAGCTTCAAGATGATATGAAGAAAAAAAGGTTGATCCCTAATATAAGGGGACGTCGGGGGGCCAAAAGTCGAATTTTAAAATCCTTAATGTTCAATGTCTTTTTACAAAACATGGAGGCGAAATCGTTCTTCTTCACAATCTTTATCATTATATTAGAATGAAAATCTCAATCAAAATCTTATCACATCTCAACAAGAATCGGACGGAAGACCCACTTGTTTCTCGGAACGAGATCGTATCTAGTTATTATCATTATTAGGGTCTTTGTCTTCAAAGAAGACCTTGTTATTCGTTTGTTTCTTTTCGACTGTTTTTCTTCTTACTTTTTTTTTTTTACTAATTTTGTGCAGGGGATTTCTCAAAAACGAATCGTTAGATTTTCATGAAACTTTCAAGTCTGATAGAACATTAATTTTTTTTTATATTGATGACGTCACTTCTTGTTTGGAGATTTTTTCAATTTTGTGATTTTTTGGGATCAGTTTGTCTGCCGTTCTTCTATAGAACTGCTCACCAGGGGAAAATGAAACTTCTAGGAAAGATAGAGCATCATTTATAAATTTGCACTGTGTTGTTAACTTTCACTGGAAGTACTGCACTTTAACGATAGGTATGGTCTGAAAATGTCATACTGAGAGTTTCAAAATTTTTAACACTTTTTGTTTATAACAAAATTTGTGCAGAATTAAGAGAACTTTCAAATGACATCTCGAAAAAAAAAAAGGTTTGGCGCCTAAATTGAGGAATCTAGAGGGGCCAAAATATTTTTCCCGATATCTCAAAAAGTAATGAGAATTTGTAATACATCAAAGAAGCAAAGTTGTTCAAAATTTCAAGCAAAATCGAGCTAAATCGACAAAATTCGTCCAACGACGTCACTTCCGGTCAAACCGGAAATGGCCAGAAAACGCGTATTTTTGCTATCTTGATAATTAAGTTTTTGGGTAACATCTGTCACTGGGATTAAAAAAATCAATTTTCCGTCTGTCGTCACCACTTCCAGTCAAACCGGAAGAAGCAAAAACTTGGTTATTTTTTTTTTCATTAATTCACATAGATTTAGAGGATTCAAGCCATTTTGGGGCATTATAACTCAATTTTTGTAAAAAATTAAAGTTACTTCTGGTCAAAAGGACGAAAGACCTACTTGTTTCCTTGTAACGAGCTTCGCTCTAGTTATTATTATTTTTTTTTCTCCTTACCAATTTTGTTCCAAAGATTTCTCGATCGATATAATTCGAATATTCAGAGTTGATGTGCTTCTATCCAAAGTTTGTACCGGCGCTTCGATTTTGAAAAAAAAAATTCACTTGTTATCGGAAGTTATCGCCCTTTGATCAAAATTTAGATGACCTCCAGGTCTGTGATGGAACTCAAAAACGGCTCAAGCTAGAAAGCTGAATTTTAAAGGGATGATAGAGGACATGTTGCCATGTTGCACCTGGGTCAGGATATTTTCCGGATGTGCCTAGTATAGAAGCTCGGTAGGGGTCAAAATCTAGGACACGAACTATGAGTGATTTTTGAGACATTTCGTATCATATCTTTAAAGATAATTAATTTGTTAGAACATAGTGAATATCATTTGTGCAAAACATTTAGATCTTTCATATGATACCAATATAAAGCGCAAACTCGACACATTAGGGGCAGATAGGGGCCAAAAGTCTTCATTCGATAACTCTTTATCAGTCAATATTTTGTTATACAATAGTTGAACAAAAATGTTTATATAAAAAATCTTCAACTTTATATTATGATTTTAATGTCGTATGATACATAATTAGGGGCCACAAGGGGCAAGAATGCTAAATCTTTGATGCTTTATATCTGGAAAGAGAGAATATTTTGATAAGTAATTTTGAACAAAAGATGTTCAAAATAATGTTCTGAACAATATCCAACCTTTCATTTTTTGATAAACGTCCTCATTAGGGAGTTGAAGGGTTGGTCCCTTAATATTTCTTTTGCAAATAACTATAAAAAGGAAAAAAAGTATCTTTGAATAGTTGTTGGACAAAAAGTGTTTAAAATCTTAAGAACTTTAAGACAAAAGCAAAAAAAAAAAAAGGCAGGGCACTCAAATTAGGGTCCAAGAAGGACCAAAAGTCTTTAATCGATAACTCTTTATCATTTAATATTTTGTAATACATTATTGAAACAAAGATGTTAATCTTAACCATCTACAACTATATATTATGAGTTTTATGTCTTATATTACATAATTAGGGGCTACAAGGGGCCAGAATGCTTAATCTTTGGCGCTTTATATCTCGAAAGTGAGAAATATTTTGAGAAGTATTATTGAAGAAAAAATGTGTAAAATTTTGTTTTAAACAATATGCAACCTTTTATTTTTCCCTAAACGTCCCCGTATAGGAATTGAAGGGTTGGCCCCTAAATATTTCTTTTGCAAAAACCTCGAAAACGAAAATGAATCTCTGAATAATTTTTGAACAAAAAGTGTTCAAATTCCTAAGAGCTTTAAGATAAGATCTAGAATAGGGTCTGGACACACATATTAGGGGCAAAAAGGGCCAAAAGTCTTCAATCGAATTTTGTAATACATTATTGAAGCAAAGATGTTTATCTAAACCATCTACAACTACTTTATATATATTATTATTTTTATGTCGTATGGTTGGGGGCCAAAAAAGGCCAAAAGTCTTTAATCGATAACTCTTTATCAATTAATAGTTTGTAATACATTACTGAAACAAAGATGTTTATCCCACCCATCTACAACCATATACTATGATTTCATGGAACATAATAAACGCCACAAGGGGCTAAGATGCTTAATAATTTACGCTTTATATCTCAAAAGTGAGAAATATTTTGTTAATTATTATTGAGCAAAAGATGTTCAAAAAAATGCTCTTTTCATCCTTTCATTTTTGCTGAACATCTCCATTAAGGAGTTGAAGGGTTTTTCTCTAAATGTTTCTTTTGTAAATAACTCGAAAACGAAAAACATTCTCTAAATAGTCATTGAACAAAAATGTTTAAAATCATGAGAGATTTACGATAATTTGCAGAAAAAAAGGACAGTCCTCTCATACACGAGTAAAAGGGGTCAAGAGAGGTCGAAAAGCGAATTTATGAGCATTTAACGTTCAATATCTTTTTACACATTACGGAAGCAAAATCGTGTTCCTTAAAAATATAATCATTATTTCCGAATAAAAACCTCAATCAAAATCTTATCTTATCTGATCGAAAATCGGACGGAAGACCCACTCGTTGCTCTCAACGAGATCGTATCTAGTTATTATGTCGCCCCGAACGAAGTCGATTGTACGCATTTTTTTTATCCAGACTGTTTCTCGGAGATGGCTTGGACAATCTTCCTGAAACTTTCCTCAAAGGACGATCACTGGTTGTAGTTTTTACAGTGAGGTCGTTCAGTTCCAATATGGCTACCGTTGCCATGGAAACATGTAAAAAGCGTTGAATTTCGACGGCGACTGTTCTCTCTGGTCCCTTAAACGTTTTTCATGAAACTTTTTTTTTATTTAAATGATTAGTATGTGTAGTTGTTCGATTCGCATTTAAAATTTTGAAATAATCAATTATCGCCATGGAAACAAAGGGAAAGTGATTTTTTTTTACTTTTATTTTTAAATCAAAGTACTGAAAGTACTGAAAGGACTGATACGAATTGATGGTTAAAGTACTGAAAGGACTGATATGAATTGATGATTGTCCCAGATTAGCTAATGTGTAATGTTTTAATGATACAAAAGATGAAAGTCTTGTCCAGTTCGGGGCACCGTCAGATTGCAGGTCAGATGGAAACATTCAATGGTGTCTGATGTTGTCAAAAAGGATACACTATAGAGTAACATGTGAATTTTAAAGTTTGGCACATGCTACTGTTCAGAAAAAAATTGACTGAGAGCTTAAATTTTTAAAAAGTGGGTGTACAAAGGTAAATCAAAAAGTTCGTAGACTTTTGTACTAACTTTTATTTCTTTAACGTCATATTATATCCAAATTTTTCTACAAATATTTTAACAAGTGATTTAAATAATTTGAGGAAAAAAAATGGAATGTATCTTCATATTTATTAAAATTACCAAGGATTTAGAAGAGGGAAAATGGGGTCACGGAGTACCGTCAAAATTGAGTAATTTACTAATTTTCACTTTATAGTACTTACAGCCATACCTCTAATAAATGGAGCTGAAACGGAATTAAATTTACATGTTTAAATAAAGTATTGCTATATCAATAAAAATGAAATCAGTTTGTGTAATATGTCGCTCCATTTAAAGCTCGAGATAAAAAGCACCGCTTTCAGATTTATCTGGTCTGTATCCCCCTGTTAATCAAATAAATTAAGGGCAATCATTGGTACTTGAATATTGATTTACAGTTAGCTACTAGTCCCTGTGTATATCTCCTTCACCTTGTTTGACATGCGTGGCCTTCATTAAATCAACTTTCGGTCTTCTGATGTTTACCCTTAAATTATCATCGCAATAATGAAGCCATTTCGATGCAAACATATTCAGCTTGATTATAATTAATTAATTATCTGTATTGCAAACATGTCATTAAAAATGAATTTTTATCTCATTGTATTTCAATAAAATAAATCAATATTGTGTATATTTTTACTTATGCAAATTGCATAAGTGAATGTTATCTTGTTTTTACTCATAATTTTTTAATGATTCTTGTTCTGAAAAGCGGTGATAAATTACGATGAAAAGAAAGGAGAAAATAAGCTGGTAACACTTTTTGCTTGTAGTTGATAACTAAAGGATGAAAACAAAATATCTGACAACTTCGCCTGGACAAGTATTAAAGTATAAGAGTTTCTTTCTTTTTTTCCTTTTTATAACCGACCATTTCTTACTTCGTGGGATGCATAAAGGTAGGACCAAATAGATAGGTCAAACTTTTCCTCAAATTCAATTTTTCAGAAACTTTGATATTTTGTTCTTGGATACAGAACCTCTCTTTATATATAATATGAAAGAAATTCAACCGCACATTTTTTGCCCACGTAGTCTGAAATATGGCCTATCAGACTCCTGCAAAAAGATTGTGAAATCAGACATTCAACTTGAGAATGAGCTTCATTTTAAAATTTTCTTTTCATTTATTGCAAATTTTTGTATTACATTTAATAAAAATAACCTTTTTGTTACTTTAAAACAGTAAGTCGCATTGATACTGGAAATTTTGGATAAAATATTAAATAAAATAGAACATACATTGTGTCAGAAACTGAAAATTCACATGAAAATACCCGACAATTTAAGCTTTCTTAAGAAAAAGTGTATAATTCAATTTTTACAAAAAAAAAACAACAGAATAATTCAAATGGGTCATAGAGTAAAATGTGTAAAAATAAAGAAAATTGAACCGTTGGTTTAAGATATTGTGCCACTTGAAAATAATTCAATGGCAAAAAGCTAAAAGATTCAGTAGATGACGTCACAATATTTGACCTTTGACCACTTGAGATGACCTTGACCTTTGTAGTAAATAAAGAATAGAGATTCCTTATATATGTGTCCAAATATCACCCCTCTACTATATATGGAACAATAGTTGCTCTGCATTTTATAACAGACTGTTACATGCTTGTTTATTGCACTTAGACACATTCTAAAATGTAAGCTCCCAAGTGACCAAAATATAGGATTCTCTGATTATTTTTAACTAAATATATAACGCAAATAAGCCAAAATTTATTATTTTTCTTACAGGGATCATTCATTGTTGTCAATATAGTTATATATTTCGTTTTCCCCCAGTACTTTTTAAGAAATGCGTTGAAATATATAGAATCCACGTTTGTTTTGTCCTACCTTAAAATGTTTTCTCCGTTACTTCCATTCAAGGTCACAGGTGTTAAAAATATAGTTTTGAAAGAAATACATATGATAGCAATATTGTAATTTTTGTTTTAAGTTGTTAAATTATAATCTAAATTTACTTCAAATACACAGATACCTGTATATTATTTGAAATTTACAAAACCATCGTTATTGCGAATTTTTCACGATAAGATACAGAATGTACATTTGCTAAAAATAGGACCACGCGACTTTTTATACAAACGGCAAGTAACTGTTACTATTTGACCGTAATCGAAGCTCCAATTGTTACTATATTTATCATAATTATGAATAGTTTTTTTAAGATTTTGAAAGGGACAGACATGGATGAGTATTTTACTTTTGAAATTATACCAGGCCTGTATTTTATAATGATAGTTTTTTTTACAACAAACTCAAGTCGTTGCTGCTGTACACGTGACGTACAACATACAGTCATTTTTTTCTACAAAAGTCAGCCTGCGAGATTTCTGCTTGTTTGATATTAGATATAAGTCTGAAATTACGAAATTTTATATTTATCACTAATTACTATTGATATTTTTTTTCATTTACGATGTTGAATATTCTACTAATTTTATGATGAACAGTAGGCCATCAAGATGTACAGGTAATACCCATGGACTTCCTGTGTATACTGTTTGTGCATAGTGATTAGCGCTTCCCACGGTCTGCACGACCGTCAATGCCTATGGGTGCCACGCATGTAAAATTTACCCCTCCCCTTACCTGAGAAAACCGTAAGGTTAAAAATATCGGCCTTTAAAAGATATCAGTTTCTAAATACATATGGACTAAATTAAAAAAAAACAAAAAAACATGACTTTGGAGGACGTAACGGAGCAGCAGGTAGCAATAAAATTTTATTTCAAATTCAGGAAACGTCTTCTACAAGCTTTAAAAATTCGTAAAAACCAGGATCTGTATGAAAAATAATTTGTATATTTGAATTAAATGGAAAATGCAATTTTTGAGTGCTAGCGAGTTTTAATAGGACGATTGATTGTCTGCAAAGGAACAGGTTAAAGTAAAAATTTTGTCGAAAGAGTTAGATTGATTGATTGTATAATGTTTAACGTCCCTCTCGAGAATTTTTCACTCATATGGAGACGCCACCACTTGCCGGTGGAGGGCTACAAATGTTGTCCTATGCTCGGCACTCAGGGCCTTTGAGCAGGGAAAAGGGATCTTTTTCGTGCCAACACCTACTGCGACACAGGGCCTCGGTTTATACGGTCTCATCTGAAGGACCGGTCTCCACGTCCCGCAGTGGGATTCGAACCCGCGACGTAAGGATTGACTCCTTACATTGCGACTCTAGAGCAAGCGCTCTAACCACTGCGCCACGCGGGCGACTAGAAAGAGCTAGAAAGGTCAATGAACGTGATGTGTGCTACACTGTTGCAGAATTAATGGAGTTACATGGTGAATTAAAGAATTTGAAAACAATGACAATCTTTTTCAAGCTATATTTATTCAATTGTTCGCAAACTAGAATAAATGTTTTAAGTTTAATGTTATGGATGTTTTTTTTTAAATGCAGAATATGCTACAAACCGTGTTTGAAATGAAGAAAATAAGTATAATTTTGACAAACTTTCTCAACGTTGTCTTTGACGTTACAATGTTGGTTAACCGTGCTCCGTGGTAACAAAACATGTTGGTTTGAATTTTGACTAACATGAGTTCTATTTAATCAAATGGAATGAAACTTCACACTTTGACAAAATAAATGTTTATGTTTACGAAAATGTGTTGATCTATAATCTAGTAATAATTATATGACGATGAGAAGCATTGTCTACATATATTTTGAATGACCCTCGTATAATGGTACCGAGAATTCTTGAAGAAATTGTAGCTGTCGAAAGTACACATCACATTCCTTTAATTTTTTAGGTCTGATTTGAAATAATCTATTATGTATAATTCTGTTGCTTTACGCCGATTTATAGCAATTTTATCGAAGTTGTGACATTAATTTTTGATCAACTCTTGTATATACTTTTCAATGACTTTTCATTGACCTTCAATGGTCATTCAATTGCCCTTTCTATCGACTAAGTGATATAAATTTATCCTAAGAACAATTTTGTGTAAGAGTTCACCATGTAATGTAAATAGTAACATGTAGCTTTTTTATTACATATTGATGAGCTTTGAACATATAATAAAAGTGCAAACATTCTCACAATTGTTTTAATTTTTTGCAGACTATTTTCGATACAAAAAGTGCCAGTGCTCGATTTTTTTCCTCATTTTTTTGTAATTTTAAGAGTTTTTATTAAACATAATGTTATCTACCTATTTCTTATTAGTTTAACGATTTCGTGTTCGTAAACACAAATTCAAATGAATAGAAAAAAAATATTTATAGAGACCAGTTTATTTTGAAGAAAAGAAATATACCATAAATACATTTGATATCAGTCTTTTAAATGTTTTCTTTTTCTGATAAAAAAAAAATACCGTGATAAACTGATTTCAATATTAAACCACGGAATACATAATGGATCAAAGGACTTACGTTTGGTCGTTTAACTGTATCTATGAACAATCCGTCGAATAAGGGGAGCGGTTTTTCTTCATTTCCTAAAACACATTAATCAAAATATTTGTAATCATCAAGTATAAGGTAAAGCATTTACTAACATATTCTTGAAAATTCACATATTCAATCTCCAATTACTCATGTAAAAGCAGTATGCAAAGCATGATAAATTAGTTTATTCGTTTAAAAAGAAATATAATTACATTTAAAATCATCATATACTAATATATACAATAAGATAATATTACCTTTTTATTCCAAAACGTGCTTCGTATTACTAACATAAAAAACCTGGATTATTTACTAGACAAAATTAGTCAGGTATCTTATTTTTACACATGAAAAATATTTAAGTACATATGAAATTATATAAACAAGAGGCATCAGTAGTTTGAAAAAAAATACTTCTGCATATAATTACAAAAATATGTCGGCTAAGATCTGGGCGCAATTTATTCCCATGGTATTTTCAAATTGTAGGACGACCTGACCTCCAAAATCAAAAATCGAAATGTCAATCAAAAATTCAGGCATCTGTTTGACCAATGATAAGTTAAGTATATTTACAAGTTCTATTTTGATCAAAAAAGGAGCTGTCAGTGATATCAAAGATTTAAGAAAACACCATGATGGGGAATGGTTGCGTATGAACTAGAAAAGTCGTACATTTTTACCCTGTTGATTTTTGTAAAATCTTGAGATTTCAAAGTACCCACACCTAATATACACTACTTCTTGAAAATAAATGTATTGTAGCAGAGTGCTCTTAAAGAAATTTCTACTTCACTACCTTAATATCTTTATTAGTGAAAAGTAAAGACAGAGGCTTGGTTAAAATATTAAATGGAAACCACAATGAATAGTTTGGAAAGATTTTTATGAGGTTTCAAAATCCATTATATATAAGAATATATTTATATTTATACAGTCTCTATGTATAAGAATCCTCGATGCGGTACATTACAGAAGGGACCAGCTATTATTTCAATTGGTGTGAATATAGAGTTAAGAAAACATTTCATGCGATACAAAAATGTCATTCACGTCATCACATCTCCTGGATGCAAGGAATATAATCTGCAGTCAAAATTAAATTATATATATATATACAGGTTATATATATATATATATATATATATATATATATATATATATATATATATATAATAACCTGTATATGTGTTTACCGGGTACTCGTTGCCAACACTAATATAACCACCGGTTACTCGGATAAATTTAATTCTACATAGTGAAGGCATAGAAAATGAATATTTTATAATCTGAAAATGTATACTAACTATGTTAATTTTGTTCCATGTCTTACCGTGGTAGGAGAGGCAGAGATTGACCAATCAAAATCTGACCAATTAAAATCTAACAAATGAAATTCTGACCGTGCGTATATATATATATATATATATATATATATATATATATATATATATATATATATATATATATATATATATATATATATATATATATATATATATATATATATATACAGGTGGTTATATTAGTGTTGGCAACGAGTACCCGGTAAACCGGTTAACCGTCGACCGTTGCGAGTATCGGTTAGTAAAACTGCTATTCGGTTACTCGGATAAATTTAATTCTACATAGTGAAGGCATAGAAAATGAATATTTTATAATCTGAAAATGTATACTAACTATGTTAATTTTGTTCCATGTCTTACCGTGGTAGGAGAGGCAGAGATTGACCAATCAAAATCTGACCAATTAAAATCTAACAAATGAAATTCTGACCATGCGGTGCGTTACTCTGCCTTTTCTCCCATCTACATCCCTGGAGGACGGACGTTGTTTCAAAGTTTGTTATTTATGTTATCAAGATTTTGTTGAGTAAATCTATTTCATTATGTCTTCTATGAGTAAAACTTCAGTTGTCATTCTTGGACATTCAATTGTGCGTCGTTTTCATGAATTCTTGAAATATGGTGACATTAGGTATTCTGCGAGCCTTGGTCTGGGAGAAACGCATTCTGTTCTGTATCGGGGTGTGGGTGGAAGAGAGGTTCGTGATGTAATATCTAAGGATATTGAGAGCGTATTTGCTTTAGGTCCAGATGTAGTTATTCTAATGATTGGGGAGAACGATATTAGTCCTAGTATCGACGCTACCTTGTTAGCTGCAGAAATTGATTCTGTGGTATCGGTAATGCATCGCCGCTATAAAGTTGCAAAAATAATTGTTTGTAAATTATTGCCACGATTTGGTGTTCGTTTTGGGTACAATAATATTGCAGACAAAGTAAACGCAATATTGAGAGATGCATTGCCAGCACTGGGTTACTGCGTATTTTGGGAACATGGGAATTATTTCGTTTCTCCCCGTGACGGAGACTGCAGTCGTAAATTTTTTCACGACGGAGTTCATCTGAACAGTCAGGAGAATGTTCATTTATATAGGAGTATAAGGGGAGCTTTAATTTCAGCGAGAAAATAGATATACATCTAAGTCATCAAAGTTTGTCACCATTTTGTTACTTTTATTGTTCCTCAATTTTTCAGATAGGTATTCTTTGAAATTATACAACATTTTGTTATTTTAACAGTACGATAGGCATTTAGGATGTCTAATAATGTAAAACGGATTTATCTTTTTTCTATGAAGAAAATTCGGTTGGAAAAAGTGTCAGCAAATTTGATTGTTTCGTTGTTGGTTTAATTTTTACAGTACTTTAGGCAGATACTAAGTACAAGTTTCAGGCAGTTTTTTTTTTTTGGTACTTGCCAAGTTTCAACCCATTTGGGTTTTTTCATTTTGGTTTCGGCTTTTACCATGCAGATGGGGATTTTTTTCCATCGTTTTTCTATTTGATATCTAGGAATGTATTTTAAAGCATTCCATATTTATCCTTTTTCTGTGAAGTAAATTCGTTGGAAGAATGTCTGCCAATTAGTCTGTTTCGGTATTAGTTGATTACTAAAATATTGTGAATTTCTACAGTACTTTAGGCAATTCCTAAGTACAAGTTTCAGGCAGTCTTTTGTACTTGCCAAGTTTAAACCCGTTCGGGTTTTTTCATTTTAGTTTCAGCTTTTACCATGCATATGGCGATTTTTTCCATCGGTTTTTAATTGATGTCTATGAATGTCTTTCAATGCATTCCAGATCGAATTATCCTTTTTCTGTGAAGGAAAATCGTTGGAAATTGTCTGCCAATTCGTTTGTTTCGGCATAAGTTGATAAGTTGATTACTAAAATATTGTGAAATTCTACAGTGTGAAATTCTACAGTACTTTAGGCAAGTCCTAAGTACAAGTTTCAGGCAGTCTTTTGTACTTGCCAAGTTTGTACCCATGCGGGTCTTTTCATTTTAGTTTCAACTTTTACCCCGGCGATTTATTTTCCATCGCTTGTTTATTTGATAAGTCTAGAAGTGCATATTGATGCTTTCCAGATTTATCCTTTTTCTGTTTAAAAAGAAAACAATTTGTTGGAAAAATATCTGCCAATTTGTTTGTTTCGGTATTAGTTGATTACTAAAATATTGTGAATTTTTACAATACTTTAGGCAAGTCCTAGGTACAAGTTTCAGGCAGTCTTTTGTACTTGACATTTAGCCGTTTTGGTTTTTGATTCATGTTAGGCCCACTTTTACCTTGATGATTTTTATATCAATTTCACTTCAAGTTGATTTACCTAATCATGTTCGATTCAATGGTCCGGATTATGGAAGAATTAAAAAAAAAAAGGTACAACTTTACTGTTTGCATTTGCTATCCCCTTTATATGATATTGAGTCTTGTACAAATAGTTGTTTTTCATTATTCATTTATTAAGGTTTTATTGTTCTGCAACTGCGCTTAGATACATTACAAGCCCTTCAAGTACCTCGTTTGTAGTAGTGATGAAAACAATTAACAACAGCCGAACAGGTTGTTATCTGTGGGAAAGGCACTACATGCAGCCTTCTTGGGAATTTGACACGGTGCGAAGGTTGTCGGCTTCAAAGGTGGTGATTTATAACTTATGTCAACTTTTCGTTTTATGTGGCGGATAGTTCTTACTGATCAGCATCGGCTTAGTGATGTTGACTAATAGCTTTTGCAGTCGCACAATGGGTGCTTTTATTGGCTTACGGCAATTCGGGAAATACAGACCTGTTCCAAAACACTTTTGGTTCTACTATTTACTCTATTTCCGGAAAATTTTTGTCAACAACTGTAGGTGATGCAGGGTGTTTTATCGAAAAGCGGCAGAATCAATGAAGTGAAAAATTAATTGTAAGAAAAGGTTCATCACTTTCTAGTTTGTTGTATTAGATTTACACCTTGTACTGAGCGATGAAAGTGGTTATATAATGTAATGTTAAATATCAATATGCTCAAATACGTTGTCATGTAGGCTAACTGACTCTTACAGTTGGGGCCTACACTGGCTACAGTGAGGTCTTACAGTTCTTGTTCATTGTCAATTAAGGCCGAAGCCTTTTACAGTTTATATTTATACATAACATAATATAAGGGATACATACTTCTCCCTTAATTTTAAATTTATATAGGTATATATTTATAAGCATTGTGCCAGGCAAAAGTAATAAAGCCCAACAGTCCAAAACAAGTCAGGTGAGAAGACCACGTCGTGCACATAGCGGAACTGGGGAGTGCACTACCAATGATGCTGTGGCTGTCGATACAAGTACTCAACCCCTTGATGTTCCTCCTGAAACCTTGGCTGCATTAACCCAAACCATAACAAAGGCAGTCACGGAGAAGGTGTTAGCAGAGATAAAACCATTACTGCAACATCAGGGGAGTATCTCTGTTCATAATATGGGGTGAGAAAGGGGAAATAATGCTTCCACTACATCAAGCAATAGCTTAATAGCATGTCCTTCTGAGTCAGTTTGTCAAATAACAAATAAGTCAGTGGATGCAAGTATCTCAGGATTGGTATCAGGCGCTGTAATCGAACACAGTTCACAGATTGTAGGTACTGAACTTCCACCTGCAGCAAATGTCGGTAAGAAATCAGGTTTTGTAAGCTCATCAGTACCGATAGAGGCAACTGTTTCTGATAAAATAAAATCTAAAATTTGGTCAAAACAATATGTTGATATGGCTCTGTTGTTAAAAATATAAAAAGGGGAAACGTAAGTATTCTATCAAGGTAGAGGAACAGGATCAGACAGGTAAGGTGGTAATCCACAATATGCGATCCACAGATGACGACGAAGTTAGGGATGGTTCGTTATCCCTGCATGACTGGGTAACTGCGTGGAATAGGTATGTGACAATATATTGCATTAAAGATACACTTGCACAGCCAAAGTTTGCAAAACACATGGAATCAGTAAGGCAAATTGCAGAGGAAAAGGGGGACTGGAGAAAATATGATAAGGAGTTCAGGGAACTCATAAAACAAGGTGAGGTAGAATGGGGTGATGTCCATATGGAGATATATGTTAATGCTCGCCTCAAACAATCAGAAAAGAAGTCAAGCAAAATAACACCAGACCGTTCGTCATTTGGTACGTATGAGGAAGTCCCTCAGGGGTCATGCTTTGCCTATCACAAAGCTGGAAGGTATTGTAGGCTTGGTTCATCATGCAAATTCCAGCACAGATGTTATAACTGTGGTGGCTTCCATCCAATCTACATATGTAAAAAACCTATTCAACGGCCATTTCGTTTCTTGGACAAATCAAGAACCCAAAAACCATTTCAAGGAAATGGCACATCAACCAACACAGGTAATGCTAAATTCTCAAAGCCAACCTATCCCACAAAAGGGTCCAACTCCAGTAAATCCCAGTAGATTAGAGTACTGGTTGGTGGGGTATGACAAGGTAGAAACAGAATTTTTAGTTAATGGTTATCGATATGGGTTCCACATTGGTTACACAGGGGAAAGTAGAAATACTCTTTCAAAAAATTTAAAATCGACTGATCTTACCAGAAGTTATTAGCAAAAAGTTAAAAAAGGAGATAAATTTGGGTAGAATTATGGGTCCTTTCAAAGAGAAACCACTGCCAATTTGAAATTGTTCCCCTTTAGGTCTAATTAGTAAGAAAACAGAGGGTGAGTACCGTATGATCCATCATTTGTCATATCCGGAAGGTGAGTCTGTCAATGATGGCATACCCGAGGAAGAGTCATTTGTTCAATACTCTTCTGTAGAGGATGCTATTCAAAACATAAAGCAGTGTGGGAAAGGATCATATTGTTGCAAAACAGATATTTCTAATGCATTTTGAATTATCAACTTACATGCATCACAGTTTGAATATTTTGGTTTCACTTGGCAAGGTCATTGGTATTTTGACACATGTCTTCAGATGGGTTGCAGTTCTTCCTGTCGTATATTTGAAAGGTTTAGTACAGTACATCAGTGGATTGCACAAGAAAAATTAGGAATTAAATTTATGACTCATGTATTAGATGATTTTCTAATTGTTGACAAATCTGTGACAGAGTACCACAAAAAACTTGTGGCATTTTTAACAGTTTGCGCCGACATAGGTGTACCTATGGCTAAGGATAAGACATTTGGTCCTAACAAGGTAATGACTTTTCTGGGATATGAATTAGACACCGAGATGATGGAGGCAAGGTTACCTATTGATAAAGTTAAAAAATATAGAGATACAATTGAACAGCTTTTACCAAGCAGAAAGATTACTTTGAAGGACATGCAGTCAGTGATTGGTCTTCTTAATTTTGCGTGTAATGTAGTCTTGCCAGGTAGAGCGTTCTTAAGGCGACTTATCAACACTACTATTGGCATTACAAAAGCATATTATCGCATTAGACTAAACAAAGAAGTAAAAGCAGATTTATGTACTTGGTTAGCCTTCTTAGAAAAATTTAATGGTAGGTTGGTTTTCTTATCAGAAAGGTGGGTTGATTCCAATGAATTAAACTGTATACAGACGCTTCAGGATCTTTAGGATACGGGGCAGTGTTAGGTGGGCACTGGTTCTATGGGACTTGGAATGATAATTGGAAAAAATGTAATATTACTCTCTTGGAATTTTACCCAATAGTGTTAGCTCTTAAAGTTTGGAGTCATATTTTTAAAAACAAATGCATTTACTTTTACACAGACAATTATGCCCTTGTGCATATCATTAACAAGCAATCGTCTAAGGATAAAGTATAATGTATTTGGTAAGAGAGTTAGTGCTAATTTGTTTGCAGTCTAACATTTTGTTTCAAGCTAGGCATCTGGGTACCAAGGAAAATATTCTATATGATTGCTTGTGTCGTTTGAAGGTGCAGCAGTTCCATCAACTTGCTCCTTGGATGGACAAAGAACCAACGGTGATTCCCAATCTGCCAACATTACCTCCTTAGAACCAGTCTTGAGGAACCTGTTGACTTCAACATTGGCACCATGCAGCTTCCACTCAGGCATATAAACGGGCATGGTCTATTTATAGAAATTTTGCAAACAAATTTGATATGAGTTATGATCTTCCGTTGTCGCAGGAAACTTTGGCTTTGTTTATCTCTTATTTATTTGCTGAAGGTTATGCAGCCTCCTATATCATGTCATTTATTTCATCAATAGCATATATACATAAAATTAATAATTTGCCTGACAATACATCATGCTTTCTCATTCAGAAACTATTAAGTTCCTGTCGCAAAGCAAGACCTTCAATTGATATTCGTTTACCAATAACCATAATAGTTCTGCATAAAATTTGTGATTCTTTAGAACATACAATATCGAACATATATAAAAGGGCATTATTTCAAACAATGTTTTTATTGGCTTTTCACGGCTTCCTCAGAATAGGAGAGATAACATCAGTTGGCACTGCTAATAAGGTTTTACAAGTTTCACAGATTACTTTTCAAAAAAGTAAAGTTTTGATTCACTTTCAAAATTATAAACATTCTGATGGTAAAGTTTTTACTCTTACAATTAATTCTTGCAACTCTTTAAAATATTGTCCAGTGGGGGCATTAGAACACTACATTAAGATGAGAGGGAGGACCGATGGGCCCCTTTTCTGCTACCCCCAAAACACTGCAGTCACAAGGCAAGAATTTTCAAACATATTAAACCAAAGCCTCATGTTTTGTAATTTGGATGTCAATAGGTTCAAAGGACATTCCTTTCGAATCGGAATGGCCTCTTACTGTGCATCACGAGGGATGAGCGATAGTCAGATTAGATTCCTGGGTAGATGGAAATCGGATGCATTTAGATATTACATAAGACATGTGACACCATGTTGATATATGCTTGAGTGGAAGTGGATCCTCGGAGCACATTTGTTTTGTTATTTGTGTAGGATCACGACTTTGAAGTGATTTTCAGGAGTATTAACGTATTGGGGCATATGTTTATCCCTCATCCAGAACAATAGTGCCTAAGTCATTTGTTAATACTTAGGCTGGTAGGTGACAAGATCGAGTGCATATAAACATTTAAAATGGTGCGGAAGCTTACAGTGTGAAATATTTTCCAATATTGGGGCATATGTCTATCCCTCATCTAAAACATTGCTCGAGACAGTCCTTAAATGAATACCACATACATGTGAACTTAGTAAAAAACAGCGAATAAGATGATGATTTGCGACTATAAGGGCATATGTTTATCCCTTATCGGAAATTCTACATAGTGATTCGTTAATACTTGGGACCCACAGACATAATACACTTGGAATAGTAAACTCATTTGGTTGTGATGGGGGCATATTTTTATCCATCATAAGACACTTGTGAATTCAAATTGTGGTTTTATTGCATTACGGGACATATGTTTATTCCCATGTTTGTAAATTTTACTCACTTTTGGTATGATTTATGTTTGAGGTGTGTTGCCATTTATTTTTCCTTTATGGGTCTGAACTTTCCCTAATTCGGTCAAGTCAGTGGCGTTTTCAGACCCATTTTCATGATTTTTCTGTTAAATCTAAGTGGTAATTACTGTAAATTTGGATTATCTCCCTTTACAAAATTGGTTTTATTTCTCATCTTGATATCTTGTGTCTGCCAAAAATTATCTGTCATTATTAATAATACTTTTGAGAATTTCAAACAAATTATTAAACGTCACAAAGGTGGCAACACACGACAAACTGTTTTACAGACTTTTTACTCATTGAAGGAGGATAAGATAAAGTGTTCTAGCTTTGAAAGGATTATGGAAAGAAATTAACCAGTTGATGGGTAACCGGGGTATCAAAATACTTATTGCATTAAAATAAACAAATTTAAGTTTACTTAAAATTTTTTATTGTAATCAATAAGTGTCCTTCAATGTGAAAGTCTGAAATACTGTATAGCTGTGCTTTGTAAAGGTAATTTTGTTCCATGTCTTACCGTGGTAGGAGAGGCAGAGATTGACCAGAGCACTTGTAGAATATAATTCCAAATCTTTTAAAATACAATTTATATAATAAGCCCTACAAGTGAAGACAATGTTTTTAGTGCGCAGGGACCAGTACGTACTCTCATGTTACATGACAAGCAAGCTAATAAAACAAGAATATCAGCAGTCTCATTTAAAGTCATCATTTCGTAAGTTCTATGGTCGATACAATGTAGTTATCAGAAAATACAATTTATAATTGAGTCAAATGCTGACTGACAATTTACATACCTATTGTTAGTCCATTATTTGTAGACTGAATTGACGATTGATTTTTTCCGTTCTTTCCTGATCATGACAAGGAGCACACGGCGGGTGTGACCGGTTAGCAGGGGATGCTCTCTCCTCCATGGCACCTGATCCCTCCTCTGATGTTTCGGGGGTCCATGTTTGCTCTGCTCTTATTTTTATGGGCTTTGAAATTGAATACTGTTCGTTATCTCCATATCCTTCATGTATCTATCGGTTTTTTTTTTTTGCTTCTGAATTATATAAAACAGAAGGATTGATAGTTTTTATATTGATATTACCCCTGATTCTTTTTACACAGGATTGTAACATGGATCCAATATATTTATTCCATTCTGACAAAGTGTCAACATCATGTCATCTCCTGGCGTAATTTTCTACATAATCCATAATATTTATATTTTTCTGACTCCAGTTGACGGATCAGGAATCCCTTTATTTTGGACCTTTTAAAATAGGTGATACATGTATACGCTGTATTCTTTAATTGAAAAATGTTGGAATGCAAGACTGGACCCTTTTGTGACTATAACTAATACTAACAGTGTCAATCTTTTTTTTAGCATATTGAAATTAACGATTTTAGACGAATTTTGTTTTTTTTTACATTATAAATCCTACACATGAACATTTTACAAAGAAGAGCTGTTCAGAAGAAATTCTGGACAATATTTCAGAATGGTGCCACGTTTTCTTTGAAACTTGGACACATTCATCGATTTTTGTTTGTTGTTTTTTTTTTTTATAATACTACGGATTTTTTAGTTCAATTACTTTGCATGTAGTAAAATACATGACAAGTAGAGCTTTTTAAAAAAACTTATCGTCTTTATCAACAATCTTAAACAGTAAACTGATCTACGCCTATCAGGCCGTATAATTCTTTTGAATTTCTTGATTTTGTATTTCTACATTTATTTAGCTTAGCTTTTTATTGGCATTAGCCCTACCACGGTTGTCGCTCGGTCATCTCCGTAAACTTTGACTGGCCGAGCGCTTTCGGCAAACCTTCGGCTGATTCCATTACCTTCTTCAAACAAGAAAGGGGAAAAGAATAATAACAAATTGTAAAGCTTGCAATCAATAAAAATTAAATTTATTTACAATGAAATTAAAGAGACCTTTTTAGTTATTTCTATAGAAAAATATCATGTTATTAAGAATTAATTACTGCTGATTTCTTGTTCGTTTTGTTATTTTTTATAAGATTGAAAATCTTGCAAAATTGTTAATTCGAAAATTAGATCATCAGTAAGTTATCTCCCTTGCCTTGAACAGCATTTCAACTAATGAAATAATTGAAAATTTTCTCATCATGAAATTTCTACCAATCACAAAAGAGAAGAAGTGCATAGTCCGTAGACTGTAAAAACTTCAACTACATGTATATAATACAATCTTCCAAGGAAGACGGTAATAACGAGTCATATTTCTTATATTTCATAGTTAGTCAATGGACAAAATAGGTGGTGTTGTGCCATATTCAATTTTCAATTTAATTTTATTTTATTGAATTGAAAATAAGAAAAAATTGAAAACATGTACACAGTATTTTTTTTTTTTTGTAAATCTGGCAGAGAAAAAGTTGTTTAGTGGAAATACGTGCTAAATATTTTAAAAATTATCCCGCTCTTTTTTTTTCTGAAATTTGGACACATTGATTGGTTGTTGTTATTTTTGCTGCTGAGTCATTATCGTTGAAGCTGCGAGTGATAAGTGGAAACTTTTATAATCTTCTTTTACTTAACGTAGCTACGGATGCGATCACATGACATTGCATGTGAACTCTAAACTATAAATTTTTCGGTTCGCTTATTCCGGAAATGCGCATAGTTCAATATGGCGGCCATCAGTTGTAAACAACGTGCTCCGAGAAAAGTACACTGGAAAAGTTATAGAAAGGCTCCGTTGTAATGGTAGATCAAGTAAATTAGAGCGAATGAGAGAATAATAAAATTTTAAGAAACAGGACAACACTAATACTTTTTTACAAAATAAAATTTCAGTACATCGCAAACGACTGCACCCCTATTCCAAAGCAGACGACGCAGCTGGTGTTAATCATAAAATGACATCAAATCGAACGAGGGACAAAAACTTGTTGAGATGAGGAACTTGACAAACCAGTCTATATGCTTTCAGTCACAGTGATAAAGGCAATCGTTTGTATCTTTTCCAACTTTGAAAGCAATGGTGACTAGGTACTTTATTGTATCAATACATTTAGATTATTTATTTGAAATGACGGACAGATAATTCATTTTTATTTTCAAGATATTGTACACTGGGGACTGATTATTTTTGTTTTTCTTCTCTGGGAAAAACTGTGTCATTGTGGTAAACATTGAAACTGTTGGCATGTTCTTTGCTGGTCTGATGAAATTCACAAATCTTTAATTACTGCTGCTGTAATATAGTTAGAATATTGGTAAGGTAGTGCGGCACTTTAGTGCAAGATTTTCTTGTTAAAAAGTGATTTGCCAATCAACTATATAATTAAATAGAATTTTGATTTTGCTGGTAGACATGTATATTTATTTAATCTATTTGTTTTCAGCCATCAAGATGGTAGTTTCTGGTATAGGACAATCCAACCCATGTAGTAAATTTTTTCAGCACCTGTACCTGTAACACTTCACCTATTTGGTTTCGCCACTTTGAGGAAATAGAAATGTTGGCCTCCGTTTATTGTGGAACCAGGCCAAGGAGTCTTGTTAGATAGCTAGAGATTAAGAATGTTAAACAGGACCAGTTGAAATACATTTTTGATGCTGGAAAGCAGACAAGGATCTTGCTGTCAGCATAATAGTGATAATGGTTAAGTCATCATTTAATTTTGCATTGCCAAATTTAATAAGTGTAGGAAATTGGCATTTTACATGTATGAGGTGTAAACTTCTGCAAGTTATATATATACAATAACATGTATGTAATGCTTTGGGTCGTGGATATCATACAGGGTAGCTCAGTCGGTATAGCACATCTGACTAGTGATGCAGGGTCTCGGGTTTGATTCCCGGTCCATCCATACATTTTCTTTTTTCCTGTTACATATACATGTTCACCGAAATTCTATATATAGGATATAGACACCATGAGAAATATATTTTGATGTTGACTGCAGATGATATTGTATTTGTTAAATTTTATATTTACAGATAAATTCAGAAAGTACAGAGTGCAACATATATATGAATGTGAGGTTCAGACCATTCGTGCTGATGATGATTCAACTACTGCAGCTTGACCGAAGAATGACTTTCCATCCCTTCCAAAAAGAGCAGGACAAGAATCGCTTGTTGAAAATTAACTAAAACATTGTCAATAGAGTAGTTTTCTTTGTCAGTTTTATATTACATGTATCTGTTGATTGAGTGTTACATCAAAAGAGATCATGTGACACCAACCGAGATGGACGCTTAAAAATTCTGTCCGGTGTTTTGGTCTGTTTTTGGTGCTAATTTGTTGGGATTTTGATTCCGTTTACCTGAATTTTGGATAGCATATGTTAGTGAGTGTCGTGATACATTTTGTAATATTTTCTGTGAATTTTATACCCCGAAAGTGCAAAGAAGAGGGAGATCAAATAATACAAAGAAAGTGTCTGATAAGAGTTCACTTAAGGGGACAGGCCACGCAGTCAATACGAGCTCACAACAAAGCGAAGGCCTTCCCGAGTTGGTCTCGTTAAATAGTGAAAAGGGCAGTGTAGATATATCACGGTTTGTGAATAAGAACAAAACTGACGATCATGATACTGAAGAACACAGCCTAAATGCTCAACTTAAGTATGTCTGCGAACAAGCAGAATGTAATTATGATGAAATTTCTACACTGAGGTAGGAAAACGCCTACTTGCGTAGGGAGGTAGAGCTGCTGCGATCAGTGGTTAATATTAGGATTGACAGAAAAATGTCTGTGATGGATAATGAAATCACTGATTTGCGAGCTAGGTCTATGCGTGACAATATTTTCACACATAACTATCCATATTCCCATAATGAAGACCTTGCTTCTACTATGCCTGAAATTATTAAGCAAACACTAGGGGCAGACGTTAAATTCGTTAGAATTCACAGAAACGAAGTTCGTCCCCAGCACTCTGATCGGCCAGTGTCTATTACGGCCAAGCTGGTTGACGGTAAGAAAAAAAGATGAAATTCTCAGCGCCCAGAAAATTAAAAAAAAAAATAGCGAGGGTTACCTTGCTGTTTTACATCACCCCTAAACAACCTCTGTCCATCATTTCTGCCAGAAATAAACTTTTTGACAAATCAAAAAACAGAACATTACTGTTTAAATGTCAAAAAACAGCCTCACTTTTCCAAAAAGCGAAAAATATAGCGAGAAAGTTTCGCTGCTCACCAATGCAGATGTTTTACAAATGAAATTGCCTGAAACACAGAAATTGGATGACGTTGCTACAAAAAGTGTACATCCTGTACAAAAAATGGATCCGAATTTTTTTGCCATTGGATCTGAGGTAGACTCGGCGGAAAGTGTCCAAAACTTCTACAAGAAGGCCTGCATTGACACCTATGTCGCCAGTGTTGACAGCAGAATCTTACTTTACAGATTCCGTGAAAACGAAAAAGTAACTGAAAACTACCATGATGATGGTGAACACGAAGCGGGGCGACGTCTCCTTAAATTTATGCAAGACAATCAAATTATCAATGCCGCTTTTGTTGCGACGAGATGGATGAGAGAGCATATTGGACCCGAGCGTTTTACCATCATGGAGAACCTCCTGAACGATGTTGCAAATCTACTATAGGAACGATAAAAACTGTGTGAGTAAACTAAAGTGTGAATATGGACTTACTCTGATTCGTAACACAACTATTCTGTTTTCTTTGGTTCAATTTTTTTTATTGACTATTGCGGAAATAAGAATGCCACTGTACGGTTCTGAAGTTCATTTCTGTGCATTACCGGAATTCGAAAGAGCCATGTTGGGCCTTATTTGGCCCTACGAATTTCTGAAAATTCAAAACTGCTCAGTTTAGGTTGCAAATGCAGTATTTATCACTAGGACTGTTGGTGACCACGTATCTATTAATTGTGATGTAATTTTACATCTAGTCAATGCATTATGACGTCATAAACTGCGTCATTTTTCTCAAATCCAGTAAATTCCTTTGAAAATGACCTAAAGTTGAAGCGTTTTTTCAATAATTAATATAGAGCACAACTTCAGATCCAAAATATGCCAATGCATAATGAAAGGCCTATATCTGAAGATCAAAAAGCATGTTTTATTTTTTGGATCGTGGGCTGTGCTCATATTTTAATTATTTGCAGAGGGTAGTCAAATACGCATATGTTTTGCAAATTTTAAGAACATTGCAATTTCTCAAAGCCTGTTTTCAAATATTTAGATTCTCTAAACGAAATTTCATTATAGAACATGAAAGCACCAAGTGTCTACTTTATTTTAATATAGGAAAATAGAAAGAGGGTTATACGAGGGTTGTCCCAAAAAGTCGTAGACAGGTAAAACAGTTTTGTTTCTCTTTGCTTCATTAAATTTCTTTCCTTGTCATAGCAAAGAGTAAGATTTTATGATAATTCACTTCAAGTTTCTTGATGATATCACATCTTATAAGAAAATTATGAAAAAATA
Organism: Saccostrea cuccullata; assembly: GCF_032062105.1. Lineage (NCBI taxonomy): Eukaryota > Metazoa > Mollusca > Bivalvia > Ostreida > Ostreidae > Saccostrea > Saccostrea cuccullata. The sequence goes on along the minus strand of NW_026928025.1, from coordinate 202,505 downwards.
AAGAAAGAATATAAGTGTACATCGGCGCACAAAAGCAAGCGTAAATTACGTCTCTTATAACGTCATGATCTCCTTGTTTGCTTCACTCGCGGGTATTAACATTCAATGATTTTTTTAAGTGATAGACCGCTCTTGATTAACGGGCATATTTAAACTCACTACTGTCCGTTTGTTTTTTTACTTGTTTTTTTTTTAGGTAGATTCAAATTTCAGGTGAAATTTAGTCGAAAGATCACCTTACATTGCAGCCAGCAGAGAATACAAATTGTTTGACGTCGTTCGCGGTCCAAATTTTTCCAAATTGTCTGCGTTTATCAAACAGTATTCTACTTCTTACATGCCGTAATTAACTATTTTTGTTACAGAAGAAAAACTCTCATTGAATATCGTGCAATTTTAAAATAACTTCTTTATTAAAATCTGGTGTGAAATGTCACTTCTGTACTCTTTTTTCCCGTTTCCGATGTATATTAACCATATCCAATACAATTTATTACATTTCCGTGCGCCGACTACGCATTTGACGACGTCATTTTCATCAAACTAAATTTCAACGATACTATGAAAATTATGATACCAATCGTCTGTTTCTAATGATATTTATATGAAATTTTGACATAATATTAAGATTTTTATTCTGGTTTCGGTGATGTAAGTTTGAGTTCAATGTATCATATAGTACTAAAGAAATAAAAGCAAATGTAACAATTATATGCGTAAATTATTCTGAATTTTGTCCGTGCGCCGACAGGCCTTATCGTCCTTCATACAAATCGTCCTAATATTATTACTATGAAAGATATGTATTTAAAAATTCACAATTTTAAAGAACATTGACTATATTATGTCTTTGCAAAGTTTGGTAAGTATTGGTTGCATGATTAAAAAATTATAATCATTGTCTACGACTTTTTGGGACAACCCTCGTAGTTAACTAATTGGTATACGTACAGGACCATTTAATGCATAAGATGGCTCTAGCCCTTTAAATTTCAGCTTTCGGTTGGCATTTCCGATGTAGATAATTTTGTTTGTTGATGTCACCATTACATTGACCAGGAACCTTTAGATCTCTATAATTCAACCCAATGCACTTCTGTCATTTCTCTTTTCTTTCTCTCTTTTCCTTTTTTTCCTCTTTCTTGATTGCATTTAAGCACGATATGAGAGCTGCGTCATACAGAAAAGGAAAAACCAAGGTAACATTTTTGCAGTTTTTTTTTTCGCCTGTCAAATTTAAAATCCTATGTCAGAGGTAAAGATAATATCTGCAAATTGTCAGGGCCTTCATGATTTAAAAAAAAAAAAGAAAATAAGCTTACAATACCACACACAACTGAAGTGTAATGTACTATGTTTACAAGATACTCATTTTACTACAGATATGGAGGAAGAAATAAGGAATGAATGGGGATATGATGTATGTTTTAATTCCTTCTCGTCTAATTCCAGAGGTGTAACAGTGTTTTTGAATAATAATTTTGAATATAAAGTTCACAACAATGTGAATGATAACTCTCGTAATTTTTTAGCACTTGATATTAGCCTTGGGGATGTACGTACAAGTCTTATTGCAATTTATGGTCCAAATGACGATGATCCTGGGTTTTATAATATGGTTTCAGAATCAATAGATAAGTTGAACAATGGTCATGTTATTCTCGTAGGGGACTTCAATTTAGTTATAAACCAAGATAAGGACTATCATAACTATCTTCATACTAATAATCCTAAAGCAAGAAAAAGACTATTAGAAGTTATTTCTGGCCAAAATTTGTCAGATGTATTCAGAGAAATTCATCCAGAAAAACAAAGATATACATGGCGCAAGCCTCATCCATTTAAACAAGCAAGGTTAGATTTTTTTCTGATATCAAACTCATCTATGAGCAAAACATAATGTCTATTAATGATAAAAAGAAAGAGTTGGAGAATATAAGAAATCATAGATTAATGGGAAACTTAGTGAGATCAAGAGCTAAATTGACAAATGAAGGAGAGAAACCTACAAACTATTTTTTTTTAATTTAGAAAACAGACATTATACAAATAAAATAATTCCTAAATTAATTATGGATGAAGAGACTCAGGAAGAAATAACAAATCAAAGTGAAATTTTAAAAGAAATAGAAAGTTTCTATAAGAATCTTTACAAAGCTAATGATAAAAGCGGGGACTATGATTTAAATGAAATTTTATCAGACACAGACATTAAAAAGTTTAATGATATTCCAAGAGTTTCAATAGAAGGGGAACTCTCTTACACCGAAGCAACATCTGTTCTAAGGAATATGTCAAATAATAAAAGCCCTGGCAACGATGGCTTTACTACAGAATTTTATAAAGTTTTTTGGAACAAAATTGGACATTTAGTGGTTAGGTTCTTAAATTTTGGATACAGTATGGGTGAATTTTCGGTAACACAGAAACAAGGTATCATCACCTGTATTCCAAAGGAGGGTAAAAGTAATTTTTTCTTGAAAAAATGGAGAGCAATAACACTTTTAAATGTAGCTTATTAAATAGGTTCTGGATGTATTGGTCAAAGAACAAGAGGCTCACGGGCCTTATAGGTCATCTGAGCATTCTGCAACAACTTTCTAGTAATTGAATTTGATTCATGTTTTAGGCAAAATGCTATATGGCATTCACAATTTTAAAAGAGGCACCATTGATCATCATAACAATACACTTAGCAGTTGCTTAGCTTGGTATTTCCAATAATAAGTTCATAGGATCTTCATGAACGTTTCATGAACAATTCGTGAATAAAATTCATGGAAAATTCATTGAAATTCATGAAATATTCATGATAACCTCGCAAGGGTACTGAATACCCATACGCATGGTAGGGGAACAAAAATGCATTCCAACTAATCAGTAATATTTAGCAATAATCAGTAGTGCCCCTAATACTGTGAAATAAACCCCTGACCTTAGGTCCACACATTGCACAAATTTTAAAAAGGCACACTTAAAATTGCCTATCAAAAAATAAATAAATGTTTTATAAATACAAAGGAGCAGATTTCAAACAATTAATTCATTTTCAGTATATAAGTAGAGCCCCATCCCCATACCTGACCCTGGATCCTTGAAATTCACAATTCTACAAGATTAGGGCCCTTGCTCATCATAACTATATAGGTAGTTAATCTGCTTCATACCCAGAGACAGAGAAGAAACTTTTCAAAGATTTAATGTATATTCACTATATAATCAATAGAGCCCCCTCCTCCCCCAAAGCCAGAACCCCTGACCCTGGGACCATAAAATTCACAATTTTGGTAAAAGCACGCTTGCTCATCAAAACTATGTGCTTAGTTAGTTTATTTAATACCTAGGTGCAGAGAAGAAGATTTTGAAAGAATTCATGTATTTTTACTATATAATCTATAGAGCCCCGCCCTAACACCAGAACCCCTCACCCTGGGACCATAAAATTCACAATTTTGGTAAAAGCACGCTTGCTCATCATAACTATGCACTTAGTTAGTTTATCTAATACCTAGAGCAGAGAAGAAGATTTTCAATAAATTCATGTATTTTTACTATATAATCTATAGAGCCCCCCCTCCCCTAACACCAGAACTCTTGATCCTGGGGCCATGAAATTCACAATTTTGCAATTGGTAGAGGCACTCATGCTCATCATAACTATACACTTAGTTAGTTTATTTAATATCTAGGAGCAGAGAAGAAGATTTTGAAAGAATTTCTGTATTTTTACTATATAATCTACAGAGCCCCCCCTCCCCAACACCAGAACCCTTGACCCTGGGGCCATAAAATTCACAATTTTGATAGAGGAACTCTTGCTCATCATAACTATGTACTAAGTTAGGTTATCTAATACCCAGGGGCAAAGAAGAAAATTTTCAAAGAATTTTTTAGAAATCTATAAGAAAACATAGAACTTGTTTGCATGAAAGTAATCAAAAGGGTTCATGTTGAAGATTTTTTATATGTTTTTTAATTACATTTTAGTCCAAGTATCTATTGTTGAAATATAAATTTATATTTTAATATTTGAAGAGGAATCTTAAAAAATCTAAAGCACATATTAACAATTATTTTTTTATGGATTATTTCAATATTGGTTTAATTACAAGTTTTATTGTGAGGGGTCATGGGAGGTAACTCATTATGTTATTACTCTACATGTACAATGTATATTATTTCTAATTTAATAAAAATATTTTCTTTAGTCATTTATTAGAAATTGATTTTTACTTAGAAATTGATTTTTATTCCTGATTTATTTCTTCACTTGGTTTTCCCTAATTTGGTATGCAGTATTTTGAATAGCCACTTTAATCATTATTCTTACCTTTATGAAGGGAAACCAAAAGAGTTGGGGGGATAGTTGTGGACCATTTGGTACCTTTATTAGTCCTCAATGCGAACAAGATTTTTTGAGTGAAAAATGGTATTACATTAATCTTTTATATAATGATAAAAAATTAAAATTCTATTGGACAGATTTTTTTTTAGAATTTAAAAAGTGTCAAATTTTTATGCCTGAAAATGGTCAAATTTGTTAAATTTCAAATGTTTTTCATGTTGTATTCTCTTAATTCATCTATATTCAGAGAATCCATTGTTCAAATAAGTTTATAGTATCAATAATAATTTAAATAATTTTTTTTAATATTAGTGTATATTGCATAATAATTTTTTATGTGTAATATATATCTTGTATTATGATATTTTGAGTGACTGGAAAGGGGAGGTAACTCTGTGCCCCCTGGGTCCGTAATTTACCCACACTGCCATGTTCATATTTCGACTAAGTGTTCATTACACATCCGTTAACACCTTGTGAAAAATTCAGCAAAATCTATTGACAAGTTTTTGTGGTCAGGTGTCCTTAGCTACATTATTATATCGATGTTTCTCTAAAAGGAGAAAAAACTGAAAATTGTCTCTTCCCACATACATGTACTTTAAGTAAGTTTAAATTGTCTATATTCCGGGTTATGTATATGTTGTTTGTGGACTCTCACCCGAGCTCTCAGTGTGGTGCTAGTTTCTCTGGTGTAAAATACATTTCAACTAGGCCATGCAGTGACATTAATTACGATCTAAGTTTCACGGGACATATAAGCATTGATATTGAATTCCGGCCAAAAGCTGTTCTTTGCATTAAACAAAGGTCTTGTAGCAAAATTGTCATTAACCAAAGTATGCTGGAATCTAGAATTAGCGTGCATGGTTCTTTTTTCATGTTTCGATGTTTTCTTTGATGTATTCGTCATGATTATGCAGTTTGATTCATTAAGTGTATGTTGTTTTACTTCCAATTCGAAATTTTTCCCCCCATATGGAGTCGTCAATGTTCCAGGGAAAGGATTCATTTTCTGCAAATTAAGCAGCACACTTGAGGGATATTTATCTTGCTGCATGTATCCATTTTGTAATATAATTTTTGATAGTGGTTTCGTTCCAGAAGAATGGTTAATTGGTATTGTAAGACCGATATATAAAAATAAGGGCGACCAAACCCAGCCTGAAAATTGTCCTATATCTCTGCTAAGCTGCCTAGGCAAACTTCTTACCGGCATATTGGCGGAAACTAAAGTCTCAATATCTTTCTTGTTTTTTGACAAAATCCTTTGAAATTTTGAACATAGTCAAACATTATGAAGAACTAAAGCATGATATATAAGAATTGTCATGAAAGCATGCGCATGCACGTGTGCTGCAATCTGATTGGCTGAAACTATAAATGACTATATTTCCTTTGTTTTCCAACGAAATGCTTTGAAATTTAAAACATGGTCATACATTAGGATATCCTGCAATATGATATACAAAAAAATTCAAGAAATCACGCGCATGCACGTGTGCTGCAATCTGATTGGCTGGAACTTTAAATGGCTATATCTCCTTTGTTTTTTATCAAAATGTTTTAAAATTTAAAACATAGTCATTCATTAGGATATCCAACAATACGATATAGAAAAAAAAATCATGAAATCACGCGCATGCATGTGTGCTGAAATCTGATTGGTTTAAACTTGAAATGGCTATAACTCCCTTGTTTTTCAACCAAACAGGATGGGATTAAGAACATAGATAAATATAAGAGACTTCTACAAGAAGATATGGACATCATGCATGTGCACGCACGTGTGTGCATTTAGAACGAGTGAAATTAAAAATACACTTAGATGAGTGATTCTTTTAAAAATCACTCATCTAAGTGTATTTTAAAATACCTTTGGACTGAATGCTTTAATATATAGTACATGTACATTAAAAAATATAGATAGTGTAAACAAGATGAAATGGTCATAACGCACATGCATACTCATGCGCACGGGTGCAATGCTAAAATTTGAATATAATTGGTATCCTTCTGTTAAAGTCAAGAATGCACAGACTTTGTCTTATTTAATGAAGCTTACAGGGAATATGGCAACAAAAGGGAGTTGTGGAGCGTTTGGGGAACATCTGTAATGGTTCCTATTACAATTAGCACTAGTTGCTTTCTACCTTTGTATGGATGTATTTATAATGGCGGAACTGCATGTGTTTTACACATAAACAAAGGGGAAGATATGATTTAGTCCGAGTTTGATGATTTTCATCAAAGTTATTACAGTGCGAGAATGGATTTGCATATTTTACCAAAGTCATGATTTGATGATTTTTAGTAAATCGCCATCTTTTGATGCGGGGTCTTAATAAATAAGCATCGATAAATTGGGTCTCCTAAATAAGGTTAACATTGAATATTTTTATATAAGTTATGTCCATTGAAATTTTGCGCAAACAGATCACAAATTAAAGATGAAACAATTGATTTCGACTGTCTGAAAGACATTACGACTCATCTAGCTTTCAATAAAATATACTTGGTAAGGTAGAGTCGATAAGAAAATCCCCCAAAAGGATCCACAAATATTAAGTACATGTAGCTGTTTTGATCTAGGAAATAATAATTTCACTTAGTTTAAGAATAGCACACTAGGTTTTGGTATTAACGGGCAATTTTGGCCGTTAAATGAGGTGTTTTAGAATTTGAAAAAAAAAACCCTGTAAATTATTAAGCATAATTCAATTTAACAATATTTATGTAAAAAGATTCTTTACCTTTACCATCTGGTTGAAACTGCAAAATCTAAAGAAAAATAATAAAGAAACCGTAGCTATATCAACATACAAGGGTTGAATTAATGATGATTTAGTATTATTTATTTCTCTTTATTTATACAATCTTTTTATATTCCCTGTTTTACTGTACATTAAAAAAGCACAAAATTATGTCATATTTCACAGTACAATGCATTGTTTTCTTTACGGTTTGTAAACTATAGTTTACAGTCGATAAACCTAGTTTATCAAATGTAAAACTAGGTTTATCTCATTTTTGTGAATCTGGCGTGCCATACATATGATCCTAGATTTTTCGTAAATCCATGCTTAACTCAGGATTCTAGCAGCTCTTTCCAAGTATTTTAGGAGATATACGTTCCATTTCCGTAAATCTTATGTTTTGAAACATACCGCTTATTGTTGTTCTGTTGCATTATTTTTGTCAGAAATGACAGAGGTAAGGCCGACTGGGATATGTATATAGCTGACTGTCCTTGGAAAAGAATATAATTAATGGAAATAAATTAGCATACCTGTTTAAGTTACAGAACTCTTCATAAATTTCACACAATATTCACGATGTTTGCTGTTAAACTCCATTTTACGTATCTTTTTCTTATCAAAATTCTCTTTACAGGACATGATCAATTCCCAAGTTACTTGATGTACACAAATGTAGTCAGCGGTGGTAGATATTAAACAATATGGCACGTTTCTATTCACTTTCTAGAGTTGAATTACATCTCTAAATAGGGTGAGTTTACCATGCATCGGACACATACCTTGCTTCGGACAACTTAAGCCAATCAACTCTCTTTCAACTTAAGAGTTCTGTGTATTTATTTGTTTCTGTCTTAAAGATGAAGATTTAAATTTTTCAATGATACCGATTGTGTTTATCATGTTGTGATAAAAATACCCGAAGAATGGCATTTACGATTCGTCATATATTACATCATCAAAGGGGAATAACCCGATATTTATGATTTTGCAACTTTTAGAGTTATCGTTCTTTTTAATACAACTTCCACGGAACGAGTCGGACCTTGAGGAATTTTGTCAGGGATTGGTAATTTTACATAAATTATAAAGAAATTTTACTTTAATGTTTGTTTAATTCTTATTAGAGCTGGTTTTTATTGGTATGCTATTTTCACCGTTCATCGGACACAAATTAACCATGCATCGGACACTTTTCGATGCAAAGTTAGCACTACCATTTTCTTACAGACCCAGCTGACTGCTGTTTTTGCGGAAAAAGAAAATAAAAACTCTATATTTTTAGTCAAAATAGAAGTTATCGATATATGTCGTCTGGAATTTGAATCCATTTTTTCTACAAACCAGAGTATGATAAACCATGAGAAAAAGGAGCGAATTACCGCATTATAAGCATTTTAAAGCATTTCTAAGGCAGAGTGATGTATCTTGAATTGTTCTACATTTGTGCAACGATATCGCCAATTTAATTTAAGTTGAGTGTTATTTCTAAGATAAAAGATGAAATTATATCCATATAAAGGATTTTAAAGCACTGTGATAAAGGTATGATATTTTCCCGGTCTAAATACCGTCTGTCCGATGCATGGTGAACAATGTCCGATCCATGGTGAATTCTCAGTTATGACTAAAAACTCGATTTTGGGGGATATTTTCTCAATAAAGAGCATGTAAATGTGTCCTTAATTGTTATTTTAATCACAAACTAAATGTTAAGCTCCATTTTGAAAATTTTCCGTCGGAAGTTGAAATTGTTGAAATGCAAGGGTGTCCGATGCATGGTGAATTCACCTTTATGAGTTTTAGGAAAATTTGTATTCTAAGATTAACGTCATCTCGGCGACAATGACGTCATAATGAAGCACTGATTTTGTAAAGGTACACTATTTCGTATGCGCCCATATTTACTCTTCCAATGTTTTTGTTCGAGATAAAATTACCAATTGTAGATATAATTTATTTCCCCCATCAATGTATTGACAAACAGCTAGTCAAAAGCAGGGCTTGGAGCAGGTGGATTGGCTGAATCAAAGTTTGTAAATATAAGGAATAACTGTCAGATTTTTCAATTTCATGACGATGATCAATCGATGGGCTTGCGTGATATTTTTCATGTCTTTTGGGGTGAAATTATGAATAGTGACCCGCCTTTCACAATTCTAAGACAGAAGTACTGTAAGTTGCAGAAGTATAATATACAAGTAGATTTAGAGCAGAGGTTCCAACAGGGTAATATTTATCGAGTATGATTTTCATGCTGGCGACTTGGGTTCAACCCACCTTGTTTCCATTTTTACTCTATTTTGTCAGCTCCATTTAACTTTTTTTCCGGATTCGAACAACAAGATCGTTTCTAGTTAAAGTCTTTCTTCATGGAACCTTGATAGTGATTCTACTGTTTCTTATGTGTAAGACAAAGTTGCCACCCGGTACCACGTGTGCCGACGGAAGAGAACCTGACACCTGAATCGGTGTTTCAGGCACATTTTAGGAATGTTCCAGGGTCTGCCGCTCATCAGAGGTCCAACCCAAATTACGTTAATATATTTAACTGTATAAGATCTCTAGCATGGTTTTTCATGCAATGATAAACGTAGTGGTCATGTCTTAATTATAATTAAGCTTTATGTATAAAAAGCTGTATGTTTTGGATATGTCAATGAATAAGACACTATAACACGAGAATTAATATTCTCTGAGATGCGAGCTTATTTGCTAGTCTTGTTTTGTGGTACTTGTTGTACTAAACGGCTCTTAGATAGAGCTGCCATTGAGATTAGTTTGAAGCGGGCGGGGCGACCGTCACTTAATCGCGATGGGAGAGTTAATGCACGTGACATGAGAAAGCGCATTGGTTGTTTGTTTAGAGTTTTGGGTAATTTACTGCCACCCGTTCCCTGATATCTGCTTTGCATGCTTTTCGCTATTATGGATTGTCTGGTTTGTTAATTGATATGCTATCTGTTTGAGTTTAAGAGCTCATGCATTTAAGTTTCTATTTCGCTTGCATCCAATGATAGGATTTATCGGGAATGTTTCGGAACATTGTTTATCTTTTTGAATTATTTTCCAGTGTTTGCATAATATTTTCCCCGTTTTTTGTCTGCAGGATTGTACTTGGTAACAAGCACAGAGGGCGGTCTTTCAGATTTTGTCGTGCTATTTTTTACCAATTCTTGTCTCTTAATTGTTTGCGTTTCTGAAACAATACTGTCTATTTCAGAGTCTGAGTACCCTCTTGATATGAGTTGTTCCTTGACACTTCCTTATTTTTCCTCCCATATTTGTGCACGCGATTTTTTTTTAGAACTAATCAGTGATTTTCAGGGAAACTTTCACAAAATATGAGATGTAACATAAAATTGTTACATTACAAGAAATATTCCTAAAGGTCGCTTCAGGTGCCAAGTTATATACAATTTACTGATTTTAAAATGTAATTTTTTTGCCCCTTTTTATGGAAAATGGATAAGGATATGAACTGGAGACTTATTGGAGATGAAAGATCATGACTTTCTGTCTTGCAGAATTGCCTTTTTGTGCATTGTCAGTACTTCCAGTTCCTACCGGAAGCGTATTTAAAAAAAAAGTAAGTTTTAAACTTTTTTATATGTAAATATTTTTCTTTGATGTAATTAAATTAAATAAAGAATCGTTTAAGAATGCGTAAAATATAATTTGTTTTAGAATCAAAAACGGCTTTTAAAAATTTGAAGGTGCGTTTCCCAATGGCATAATGGTAAGCGCGTTGGAAATTTCACGCGGGCGCCCTTGGTTCCATCCACCATGTGTCCGAAAAAAATTATCACTTTTCCAGCTTAACTTTTCATTTTTAATTTCAGAATCTGACGGAAGACCTCTAGTTTTTCTCAAGGAGATCGGTCCTAGTTATTATTATTATTATTATTATTATTATTATTATTATTATTATTATTATCATATAGTGAAACTATAACAATTCTTAAACATTGGTATCTTTGCACCTAGGAATTCTGCAAATAAAATAAAGGTATTAATTTGAGGGGTTCTTGTTCCAAATTGTGGATTTAATTGTAGGTTTAGTGTTAAGTTTGTTTCATTGTTGATGATATTTTGAAAATGCTTTAATTTTGTTTTAAAGATTGGATTGCAAGGGTACGTGAAAAAATTCCGCCCAATGAATTTTTATCATTTTAACAAATAATGTGCCTTATGTCAATGATACGGTGCACAGCGATGTTTATTCTTAGTGAAATCGGGGGTGGGGGTGGGGTGGTGGTTAAGACATTTAAACACATTGAAGAAAAAGAGGTTATTCATAGAACTTTTTCCTGCATTATGTTTTTTAAATAAATATCGTCATCCTTGAATAATCTTATTTGGCAAATTATAGTAATTAAACTTGAATATTTTCATTTACAATCATTTTTCTTTCATATTCTTTGCAAGTGAAAAAAAACTTCATTTTCTCCTGTACATGGATGACCGCTATCTTCACTGTGATGTCATGATGAAACATTTGACGGCCAAACGTCAAAACTATAGATTTAGTATTGTTTTGATGCGAAAAAAATCGTTGTTGGAAATCACTTTTGCGTCCCTTCATGATATATGCTACATATATATAGTTAAACATCGATGTTCATGTCTTCATAATTTTTCCAACAAATAAATTTATTTTTCAAATATATGCCAATAAGCACGATGAGATCATTTTTTTAATGCACATATCATCCCTCTCAGGAAGTGTGTCGTGTTTCAATACGACGCATAAAACATTTTACAACAATCGTTTACGCTATCTGTTCGACGACGATTTAATGTTTACATTGTCGATGTCAATGCTGAAAAAGCTAAAGATCTCATACATGTAGGAGAAAGAAAAAAATATTTGCAATATCTAACAAAAATTACCTCTAGCCATATGTGGTCTTCGTTCTAAAACGTATATGAAAATGGCTTTCGTTAATCAATATTTTTATCTTGTAAATCACTCCGTCTTAATCTCTAATTATACATAGATGTAGATCCTATAGTTGAAGAAAAACAGTCTTAAAAAATTCTAATTTTTAAATGGGGACATAAACCTCAGGATATAAATTAATATTTATTTTCAATGAAATTTGTTTAATTGTCATAGATACACAATAACTAGCTATATAGACGTGTCAAATCGTAAAACATGCACGCAGATAAAGATTATGGTCAACGTTCACCAACACACTCTGTGCATCGTAACAGCCTTTAATATCTTATTCTTTCTCTATTTTTGAAAAACAATCTCATTTTGTCATGAACGCAAACATATCACGCTCCATATTCCCGAAATATAGATACAGCAACGATTCCACATGACTTGATCACTTGATGCCTTGCAATTCTATCCATAGACAAACAGATTTTTGTTTTAATTTTTTTATTATTCTATTATATTAAGCAGAAAAGCAGAGTGCATAATACTGACGAAGAATGATTTCTTTTAAATTGATAGTTAAATACAGGACCCTTTGACCTGAATGAAATCCTGGAGCATAATGTGTCATAATGAAAAAAAAAATAATTGAAAAAAATGTTTTTTTTTTTTGCTAGCTCCCTTTAGTAAATATATATTATGCATTTTATTATAATTATAAAGAAAGAATTTTCTTCCAAAATTATAAATTTCATGGCTCAAGAGTTAAAGGATTTTCTTTTGGTTGAGAGGGTTTTTAATGATATAAAGCCAACATGCATAATTTCTTTACATATCTTTAACTAGACTCTAATGTATTTTGCATGTTACATGTTAAGGGAAAGTTTTATTGGGGGGACAAGAGTTCCTCTCCCCTAAATTTTAAATCAATCATGAAACGTGAAACGTGACCCTTTTTGGGGACTTTTTGATTATATTAATCATTTTCATTATTATCATTTAAAAAAAAGACTTTGGTTCGAGATAACAAAAAGGAATAGACCAAGAATGGTTATACGACATTTAAGAATGAGTTTTAGCATTAAATCATTGCGCAGATACAAGTACTTGCTACCTTGTAATCTTTTTTTGACATTTGTATTCCATTTTAAAGACATAAATACACATTTCCAGACATTTTGTTTTTGATTTGAAAATCTAATACGATAGATTGATTGATTGATTGATTGTATATTGTTTAACGTCCCTCTTGAGAATTTTTCACTCATATGGAGACGTCACCGATGCCGGTGAAGGGCTTCAAATTTAGACCTATTCTCGGCACTCAGGGCCATTGAGCAACGAGGGTTTTTTATCATGCCAACGCCTACCGTGACACGGGACCTACGTTTTTAAGGTCATATCCGAAAGACCCGTGACTTTCACTTCTAGTGCCGAGCGCTTGGCGAAGGAACGGTCAATACCTTTGTTTACGTCTTAGGTATGACACGGCGCCGCGATCGAGAATCGAACCCGGGCCTCCCGATCACGAAGAGAACGCTCTACCACTAGGCTACCGTGACAGGTCTAATACGATATAATAAATAATTTGATAACGTAAATTGTAAACTAAAGTTTAAAATCAAACTAGATAATGGATTGATTGATTGATTGTTATTGTTTGACACTGGATCGGCAATATTTCAGCCATATTTCGGCGGAACTTGATAACGGAAGAATTTCACTGTAATATTACCACACCTGTTCAATCCAGAAACTTTATGTCCGTCTTTATTTAGTTTGGCTTTCTTTTGTATAACGGCATTTCCTGCAATCTGCACGAAGTTGATGCACACAGATTTGATTAGTACTAAACTTCTAGTCATATGTAGCGGCAACCATGTAAGTTTATAATTGAAATTGTCTGAATATGAGATTATTTTGTTTGTATTTTACTATGCAATCATTTTATTGAGGATGTTACAAATATTTTTTTATGCTGTACTTGCAACTCGCAGTCGATGCTATTTTTAGATTTAAAATCAACAAGCTGTTAGAAAGTCAGTTTAAAGTTGAATTTAACAAAATTTTGTATGATATATAAGTAGAACAAGTTGATAATGATTGATTGATTGATTGATTGATTGTATACTGTCTAACGTCCCTCTCCAGAATATTTCACTGATATGGAAACGTCACCATTGCCGGTGAAGGGCTGCAAATTTAGGCCTATGCTCGGCACTTAGGGCCTTTGAGCAGGGAGGGATCTTTATCGTGCCACAACGGTGACACGGGGCCTCGGTTTATACGGTCTCATCTGAGGGACCGCCTCATTTAGTTGCATTTTACGACAGTTGATAATGTGTTGCTTAATTGTTGTTAGTGTATAATAAATACAGTAGAATTTCAAATATATATACATTGTAAGTTCTGAATGTCTGGGTTAATTTGTGTAATTTCAACCTTTGAATCTACGTAAGTTTCTTGGAATTTTTTAATTTATATAACCTAAAGTTGCGATCCTACATGAATTATTTTGTATTTTTATTTTCTGTAGCATTCACAGAATGTCTCACAAGAGAATGTATGAACTCCAGACCCTTGGATTCTGAATAAATTGTAAACCTTTGAGGCATTTTGTTTACTGAAGCAAAACAGTCACAATTACACAATTAACATTCAAACTTCGAACCCTACTTTTACTAAAGAACTATTCCATATATTATATATATATATATATATATATATATATATATATATATATATATATATATATATATATATATATATATATAATGTCATTACTATTTAGTCAGCGTTTCGCGACCCGACTTGATTGATTGTATATTTGTTTAACGTCCCTTTTGAGAAGAATTTTTCACTCATATGGAGACGTCACCGTATGCCGGTGAAGGGCTTCAAATTTAGATCTTTACTCGGCACTCAGGGCCATTGAGCAGTGAGGGTTTTTTATCGTGCCAGCGCCTACCGTGACACGGGACCTACGTTTTTAAGTTCATATCCCGTGACTTTCACTTGTAGTGCCGAGCGCCGCGAACGAGAATCAAACACGGGCCCCCGGATCATGAAGCGAACCACGCCCGACTTGAATAGATGAACGCACGCGATCGACACCCTCCAAGAGAATTCTAATGGATATATTACTTGTAATAAAACATAGTTATCTTATTCCTAAGGAATAACATTTCAATTTTTCTTTAATAGAGATTGTAATGTAATAATGAATAGGAATGCTTGTAGCATTTGCTTTTTATAACTTACTTCATTGTATTCATCTCCAATGCAGTTTAAAATTTGAAGAAGTGTTTGCGGGCCGTCTTCTTGCGTATTTCTTACTAGTTTCAAACTGAAATGCGAATATAAAGTGTTAAGATGACATATAATTCGAGGGTTGATCCAAAAATAATGTCACAACTTTTATAAAATTGCTACAAATCGACGTAAAGCAACAAAATTGTAGACGATGGAAGCTTTATATAATTCAAATCAGACCTGAAAAATTCAAAGGAATATGATGTATACTTTCAAAAATATCGGATTTTAAACAATGTGTTTTAATGGTAGTCGCCGCACCTAAATATAACGTCATATGACGGATACACATCGTCATACTTTTAAGCGTTTCCCCTTTGTTTAATTAAAAATTATTTGTGATTCGCAAATACTTTCACTGTTTCCAATTTTTAAAAGAATTCTTGGTGCCATTATTCACTCACTCTTTTCATACTTAAGCCCTCTGTCAAAATTTTTTGAACAGTAGCATAAGTCAAACTTAAATATTCATATGTCACTCTATACGTCTGTCTTTTTTGATAACATCAGACACCATTGAACGTTTCCGTCCGATCTCCTATCTTTCGGTCTTCTTGTCCTCTGCTGATCATTCATTGACCAATCATCCGCCCAAAATTGCTAAAACATTCTATTCAGATGTCTCTTATTAACATTCTTAATACTGTAAGTCTGGTTAATAAAGGAAACCGTCGTCGCTTGTGATGATTCCCATATTTTGAGGCAAAAAGCATTACTTGTCGTCGAGCCGCTTTTTCCTATCTCGACAATATCCCTTTGCTCTATTCAACAGAGTACAACTACAATGTTTATGATCACAAATACAAATGCCGTCATTTAATTTTCAATTAATAACTAGAAAATGATGTAAATTGTATTTTTTTAGAATATGGAGATTAGGTGTTTTTTTAGAATCTTTTTGTGTTTGGCTTTTTTTTATTCTAAGAAAAAATACACTTTAAAACGTGACGTTCCGTTGTGACGCGGGACACCCCCTATACTCTATGTTTTAAACATCTATAAAATAAAGTCAAATAAATATTATCAAACTCAAATTCAATGTTAATTTGATTTATATTTATGCATCTTTTGGTATATTGTATTTGATAATATGACGTCAAATATAAAAGATATGGACACTGTGACATTACTTTTGGATCAACCCTCGTATAAGGGTTATTTGCATACAAGGATTTCTTTCACACGAAATATGTAACATTGACTGGTGGAAGTTTTGACGTGGCGAAGACCTACTTATCCTTAATACTGTAGTTTCATCATTTGTTGTCGAACATCAATTTTCGTGGATTTTGTTGTTGAATCAATCAACGAAATCAATGTTTATTGAAATCTGTTGCCTCCCTCTTGATATACGATAAAACATTTAAAATTCACATTCCGACTTTCCTTTATATATGTTACAGTCCGTGAAACGTTCTACTTTCCCACTTAACGATGAACGAACACAGAGCGAATGGTGAGTGAACGATGTGCGAACGCTGAACGCAACTTAAGTATAAGACACATTATCCAACGATGGGGTATACGATGAAAAACCGATGTGTTTTTTTGTGAAAATTGCGTGGTTGCCGGCTGGGCACCATTAGTGATCGGACGGTAACTGAGTCTTTTTGCGAATCGGTGGGGTCATCGGTAGGAAATAATTCGTAGTTAAAATTCAGCGATCTCTCCAACGATGCCTCACATCGCTCTTCATTGAAAACCAATCAATAGCACATCTTTCAAGGATCGGCCGATGTATGGCCGATCATCATCGAATATCCGTTGAATCTGAGGTCACCGGGCGGTTTGAGTGGTGTGTAACAGATAATGACCGATCATCGGTCGATGTTCGACCAAACATTGACCAGTAGTCGACCGATGTACGAACGATGTTCACCAAATGTATGAGGGATGTAATATACATCGGCCGATTATCCTGGAACATCGTTTTATGCTTAGCAATGCATAGCCGAACCTCTGTAAGTCCGGCCGGCAACCACGCCATTTTTCTCATAAAACGCATTGGTTTCCCATCGTATGCACGTCGCTGGATAATGTGACTGATACTTTAAGGACTACTGGGCCGATGTGGACCGATGTTGTGGCATCGTTAACACCACGGATTACTGCCGATTACCACCGGTCTACGGCTACCGGCCGGGAAATGTGACCTAGGCATTAGTGAACGATGTTTGAACGGTGAACTATGATTGAACGAAAAACGCGGATGGAGCGCGAACGCGAGCGCAAAATGAATGGTGAACGAATGGTGAACGCAAAATGAACAGTTTATTCGGAATGCCTCCTATCTTTTCCTTGCATTGAAATTATTCTATTATTCTATTACTCTAATTGCAGGTCCTTTAATATATATGAACAATAGATAAATGAATGAATAAATTAATATATAAATAAATAACACAAAATTCTGTAAATATATGTACGTATGTTTTAAATCGATATTTTCATAACACGATTTTCATTGTTGTAAAATATGTGTATTTGTTACCGAACGCGTGTACATTGTAGTTTAAATATAACATTATTCTACTTATAAAGTAAACATGCTTATTATTTTCTCTAATAAAAAATGTGGACTTTAAAAGATATAACTACTAGCTACTTATAGACTGAATTAATTTTATTGTACACGGTTGTAACAACCATGTATGTATTTCCGTGCCAAGGAGATTATGAGTAAAATAACGATTCCTTTTAAAATTCACAATTATCTGTTGACGTATTGCATAAAAACACTCGTATTTTACAGTTCTAATGCAAAATCTTCTATATCTCTGTGTCCTTTGTATTCTTATATCATGATTACTTTAGCTAACTTCTACATGTATCTGTAGGCATTTCCCGGCCGTGATTATGCTCGGTCAAGATGGAAGGAGGCTTTCAAATTATTTGTAATGGATTAAAATTTCGAAACCAAATAAGTAATATCCTCTCATAGTTTTTATTGAGCGGAGAAATGGACGAGAGAGAGAGATACCCCCTCGATATTCAGATCTCTGTTGTATCAAATAAAAATTCTTATTATTTTTCCTAAATTTTCCAATCAGTAAAGGATTCTTTTTTAAGATTAACAAATCCATTTGACAGTAATCATCGGCTTTTGTTTTCTTTCATCGAGTTTACACGGTTCAAAGGAAGTCCATGTGCTTGTCCTGTCAATCAAAATAATTCGACACAGTGGAGGTGTGGAAATCGCGTTTCATCGAACATGCCGAAGGCAAAGAGTCAATAAGTATTTCCTAGAAGTTATAATATTTCGCCTATCATTTCGAGATCTGATTATTGCATTCCTGCAGAAAAAAATGATAATAATGGGAATTGTAAACTTGGGAGGATTAAGTTTTAAATTGAATTTCAAACATATTCTCTGCCAATTTAAAGTACTATACTGTCGGCACATGTATATTTTGAAATATAATTGTTTAATGACTATTTGATGTCGGTTTTAAGACTGATTTTCTTGTGTCACAATACACATTAAATTTAATTTAAATATACTGAAAATACTCAGTAAGAAATTTTAATTGGGAGAAAGTGCACGGCGGGGGGAGGGGGGGGGGTCTTAATCATACTGAATGTCAAGCATATATTTAGGTGCGGCGAAAAAAGCAATTTTCCTTATCTAATAATATACTATTTTAAACAGTTAGTCTTTTCTATGATTTAAAATAACACTATCAATTAAATTAGCTTTAAATATGCATGTATTTAATTAACTGAATATTAGCAGTACTCTTCATAATTCTCAGACCAACGTGTAGTTTATAATACGTTTTACTGTAGAAATATTTTTTTGTGTTTTCTTGTCTTGTAAAAGATTTGGATTTATTATTATCCATCCATTAATTATTTGTATTCTTTAATATTACAACAGATTTTGTACGTTGTCCTTTTTTAGATTTAATATTTTATCATCGTTCTACATGCATGTAGATACTTAATGTATTATTTTCTAGAGAAATTTCATGAATAAAGTAACAACTGAGTTATAAGAATACAAATAAGAATATTACAGATAATTTTTGCAATGAAATAATTATTCTTCAAACAAGATATCTAACTTATTTAATTAAAATACGTGTAAATGCTTACTATCAAAAAGATAAGTCCTTTCATTTCGGTGTTCCGAATGAAAATGAAGACTGAACGATAAGTGAACGGTGAACGCAAGGTGAACGCAAAGAAAACGGAACGAAGAGCGAACGGTGAACGTTTTGTGAATGGTGAACGCGAGCGCACGGTGAACGGTGAAAGAAATACTGCAAACGGAGAGCAAACGGTGAACGCACGCTGAACGAACGGAGAACGAACGCTGAACTAACGGTGAGCGAACGGAAAAATGGGAAAGTAGAACGTTTCAGGGACTGTAGCCCCCCCCCCCCCCCCTTCTTCTCAACAGATTGATTTTAAAGACGTATTTTATCATCGCTAGGGTTTCTGATCCGAAATCTACTCTTCAATCCTTAGCCGATTTAGTGATATCAATCTGCGCCGCCTATCGCCGTTATTGAGTAAAGTCTCTTGAAACTCTTAAATATTTGTCCAATGAAAATAGCTGTAACATACATAAATAAGACGTTTGAAACAATATGGTGACCTCCGTGTAATTAATGTGTAATATAACTCAATTCGTAATACAACTGTTGGCACACCTCAGGAGTGGTAGAAAATATCGGTCTTCGTGATTTTTTGTCAAGAGTTTGACAACATGTCATTCTACATTTTGCCGTTTCAATTATTATCAATAACCCGTGGCATTTCATTGGTTTAAATTGATATACCGTATATACTCGCCTATAAGTCGGTCCGCCTATAAGTCGGTTGTATTTAATAAGCTTTCATTCCAGATGGACTGATCTCATATAAAACCTTACTTTTGATAGCTCGCATATAAGTCGGGCAATGAGTTTTAGACCAGAGATTAACTCCCAAAAAACCGACTTATAGGCGAGTATATACGGAACACGTACTTACATGTAAGTGGTCCTATCAATAATTTTTGAAATTATATATAATCAAAAGAAAAAAAATAAAAATGAAATTACTCCTTTTTTTATCTTATATCATGTCCTTACTTTCGTTCCTTGTAAATAATTCTTTTTTTTTTGCATAAAACACGAACAAACTTTAAAATCGTCGATTAGTAAAACCCTTGCGTAGACTGGGACTGCGCAGCCAAACATATTCCATTGCGCGAGTTCTAAAATTTTCTTCCAAATCTGCCAAGGTTTGTAGAATAGTTTTCGGATCGGAAAACCTTGGATAGCGAAGATGATTTTATCATTTTAAAAAATACTTTTAAAAAAACCAGATATAACCAAACAACACGAAGATCTGTGAATGCAATTCAAATACCAATTGCAATTAGCGGATTACTCCCAAAGGATGATAATCAGACGTAAATGTGTTAAATTTGTTTTCTCAAACAATTTAATGTTCACATGTACAGGGAAAACAACAAATTATCGTTAAATAAAACGTCCAATGGAAATAATCTTTAAGGTATCCGATCTATATTAGCCTCAGATTCAATAGAATTGAATGCATAATAGATATGTATGGGTTAAATAATCATTGTAGTTAGAACTAATTTTCTTCTCTTTAGCACAAGAATGTGAGAGTGGGACATGTCCTAATTATGACCTTTTCCTGTCCTTGATGAGTTATCTCCCTTTGATTTTAATCCATAAATAATAATTTAAAAAATCTGTCTGGTAAAAAAAAATATTACTAATTTTTTTCTATTCTAATGCATCTTTCCACCACAGCATTTTTTTCATATTTGAAGTATTTATTTTTTTTATCTTAAAAACTTGCTTCCTACCATAGACTTCAATGCAATCTTCAATAATTAATTTCTGCTTAGGTTGATTGATTGATTGTATACTGTTTAACGTCCCTCTCCAGAATATAATTTCTGCTTAGGTAATAAAATTTCTGAAAATTTCTCTTGGTAAATCTCTTTCTATTCTGAAATGCTTTAAAATAATATCAGGATATTTTACAAACAATTGATATTGAAGGTTAGAAATTTTGGTCCTAATATGGGTCGGATACCTTAATACTCTCTTTCCAAAACAGTTCAATTCTTTTAAAAACAGACAAACTTCTTCCGATTTATCATCACTGTTTCATACTTTTCTGAATTTTTAAAGTTTGCTTTGACATTTTTTGATAAACATGAAATAACAAATATGACTGTTGTAAAATCCCTGTCATTCACTGCCAAATTATGTTTTGCTCTTATTAAAAATGTCAAACCCAGCGAGCGTGAGTCAATGTGTTTGTTTCGAGATCTTCAATCAAAGGGAACTTTGAAATTAAAGTTTTTTTTCTCCTGTTAGTAATTTTCTTTAAAAAAAACTACATACTGTACCCTTAACATTGTTAATTGCATGGTGTTCCCGCTGAAGCATACGACGAAAGAACATATGAAAAGATGATGAAAATATTTTTTTCCTATTAATACAATTATTCACGGATTTACGTAACGTCCAAAGTATGAATTTTACTAAATCCACGAACATTGATGCCAACGAATAATGATGAAATTACAGTAGAACCAAACATCGAAGTATTGGTTAAGGCAATATCAGATTATTTTATATATACAGGGTTTTTCACAATATATGTCACACATCTAAATGAGCATAATCTGAATATCGACCATGATACCAAAAAATCCAAAGTACTATAGTTAAGCATATTGATCTAAAATTATTATGCTGAAAAATATCGGGAAAATTATAATAAACCAGGAAGTAACTACTGATATAATCAGTGATGTCATAATTTCAGCTATTCCCAAATTTGCGTAAAACTTGCAGCAAAAATTTGTTGTAATTTTTTATTATAAGAACCATTTACGATATTTTACAGGAGGCTATGATAAAAAAATAACCAGACCAGAAATTACTGTCTACTTTTTTTCTATTAAGAATAATTAGAGGGTTCAGATTAATTTATAATGTAAAAATGAAAGACAGTTAAACCCTGCCTCCTCTTCACCCAACCCTACCCAATCCCCCCAAAATATCAAGAAGAGATGAGAACAATATCAGAGTGAAGTCAATCATTGAGAAAACCTAATGAAAGTCTGATCTGAGTTTAGGGAGATGGGTTCATTGGGTTGTAACAATGCCAGTAAGTGTATCAAGAGTATTTCGAAAACTTAAATTTGAGTGAAGTATGTCTGCATACAAGATTTCAACGTTTAAAGTCAAATGACATTCAGAGCAGGGGTAAAAGTTGCCAAGATTGACTTGAAAGGAGAGTGAAAGAAGTGGACACCAATTAACACATACCGGTAGTTCTGAAACAAAATATTTATTAAAATGCAACTTTAAATAAATATAGATATGCACTTTTTGAATTCTAAAAAGCCAGATACAAAACAAGAAAAGCTCAGAAATCTTTGGAAATTTACAAAACAGTGATCAGAAAATATAAATATACATTTAGGACAATGTTGGGAAAACACTTCGAAAATAACATTTTAGGATTTGTTGCCATGGTAACTGAGTTGGTGTTTTTTTTTATACTTCTGACTAAAAAAATTAATTTTGAATATATATGCCAATTAAAATGATATATAAAATGTGTGTGTACCTTTTGTTGTTATTTATCTATCTGTCTTTAGATGTGTGACATATATTGTGAAACACCCTGTAATATAAATTAAAATTGGAAAAATGGGAATAAACCTCTTGATAATAGCCTTTAATTCTTCTTTGAATGTCCGTTTATATTCATATGCCTTGCACAGATTCAGCAATGATTTTGTACATGCAGGATGATGAACATACGTGGAACGTCTTTCCTGCAACAATAAAAATAACATACATGCACCTGTACTAAGCAGAATAAATACTTTGAAAATGATACTTTAGAAGTAGATTCTCAGAAAAACAAAACTGAATTTATAAATGGTTTCGTTTAGAAACAGCACGGAGTTTACCGAATGTGTGGAAGAAGGGTAGCAAAAGAGTAAGTGGGTTGACAATAATTTTTCAGAGCATATTTTTCAAAAAGTTCCCTGCGAAAAATTAAAATTTTCACAAGGGCATACATTTAATGGAGCTTAACCATTTTGCATATAAATGAAGGATATATTCCTTAACCTGAAAAGTGCTCCTGCTTTCTGTAAATCGAGAGAGTGACTTATGGACGTTTTATACCATGCTTTTGAGTCGGTTTTCATTTTAACCCTAATTTCTAAAACTCTCTGCATCTTTCTTAAGTTTTAACATTGAATTTAGATACCCCAATGCGAATTACATAACCATTGCAAAAACTGCTATTAAATCGAATTCAAGTAGAATTAATCTAGCAACTATATTTTATGCCGAAAGGTTCTTTATAATAAGAAAATTATCAATTATCCCCTTTAGAGCTACACACAGTACTGTTAATTCTACACTCCTGTCTTTCCATGCTGGTTGCAAACAAAGCATTTTTTGCAGAGCAAATGTGTTATGTTTGTTCTGATATATGTCTATTAAATTATTTCTTATAAATTCTTTTTACGAATTAAGACAATTATAGTTAATATTTTCTGAAAGTCCAGTAGAAAATAAAGCAAATTTCAACAAAGAATTTACAATCTTTACAATATTTTAGAAAAATCTAAAAGTTTTTATCCTATACCCCTATTTTTTATCAATGTTCAAGATAAATTCTGAAAAAGTTTGAGACTTTATTAAAATTTTCTTTCCTATCAAATTTTCATGCCGGGGAAATCAAATTTTGTGAGTACAGAAAGGTCTATAGTTCATGTGAAGTGAAGTAAATGATGAAAATGAAATTGATCTAATGTAAACAATTTCAACAAACACAAAATTTACGTAAAATTTACATACAATTAATGAAATTACATGGAGTTGACGTAATTAAGTTATAGTCTGTGTATTGTCTTACATGAATGTTTTGAAAGATTATGCCTTTATATTCAAAATATTGTTAATGAAACATTTTTCTTAAAATTCATCCTGTTATAATATTTGAATACCTCTTCAATTATATTTTCTAACATCTCTTTGAAGCCATCGGTCCAAATCAAGACCTAAATAAGAAAGTAATGATAAATACTATATGGTGACAATAGAAAGCAACAAACTAATTAATTAAGCACTGCACGAGAGAGAGAGAGAGAGAGAGAGAGAGAGAGAGAGAGAGAGAGAGAGAGAGAGAGAGAGAGAGAGAGATTTCATTAATTACTTTGCAAAAAAAATTCAGCAAATATTTTGATATTTGGTGTCTGAAGGTAAAATCAATTTTTGTACTGAGTTGAATACTGGGAAATAAAATAATTTAGATTTGTATGATAGCTGATATCACATTATCACATAAAATATAACTTGAAAAAAAAGTGAAAATCCTAATTTTTGCTTACTGAAATGTATATTAACATGTATGATATATATTTCTTATCTACGTAAATGCATGGAAATTGGACGGAATGGTCAAAAGATTAAAAAAAAATAAAGATCGATCTAAAAAATAGATTAAGTAGACGCCTGATTAAGTGAAAAGGGCATTACATATGGAAAGAAGGAACAGAATTAACAAATTTTTTTCACTTAAAATCCATACATGTGAATCTTTAAAAGGCAAATTATTTTAAAGAGGTCAAAGAACCTTAAATGTGCATATGTACAGTTTTGAAGTTAACATTTTTCATTAACGCACAAGAAGCTTGTGATATTGCAATGATGTTTCAATCAAACCAATTCAAAAACTTGAAGTGACAATAACTCTTAGATGAAGTAAGATGTTTTATACATTTTCGTGTGAAATGCTGCTACGATATATAAGTAATGATATTATAAAGAAAATATTAACTTCATTTCAGTGTCTGCACCTTTAAGGGTCACTTAAGTACAACAATTCAAAGGATCAACTGATAATTGAAGCTCTCTTGTCGAAAAGCAGAAAAAAATAGTATAATTACATGTAGTATCAGCAAGAAACGTGTAATATCTCTCCGTCTCCTATTTATCACTGCAAATATTAATGAATCTCAACAATTTAAGATCCATTAACCGCCTTTTTTACCTCTCACATTGGCCTACCATAGTCTTTCAAGGTGCATATACGCAGATTTCAAGTTGATATTTTCTCTATTCTGTGTATTATATTATACAGTTGTTAACTGGGGTAGAGGGAAACAGTCGATTTGTTGGACAGGAGTGCAAGCTGTTGCCCAGGGCCTACGGCCTGAAACAGATCGACTGTTTCAGGAGACCCCATGTCAACAAATGTTTCGTATATGCCTACCAAATCAAATTCATGTATTTAATATAGTCATATCATATTCATAGCAAATAATGAGATTACAAATAGTTCTTAAGCTGAAAGCTACCAGATAGAACTTGTAGAATAATACATGTCAATTCTATAATAAATTTAAACATATCTTAATTGATAATGGTAACGTTACATCCGTAAAAAGAAAAAAAAAATGATTTCTTGAACTTCACATTAGGAATACTCAGATAGCTATGTTTCCAATCATTAGGGTGTCAAGGAGGAGAACAAGCTTTTCATCGTTAATATCAACAATATCTGAAAGTACAATCGAGTATCGACTAGATTTCATTCTCGTTTGCCTCAGCGAAAAAACCATCGATCATTTCTATTTATCTTAACGACATGTTTAAATTACTCAGCTCTTCTCGGCTGATTACATTTAAACCATGGTTATGAGAATCAGCCAAGGTTTGCCGAATGAGGAAAACATTACGCAGTGTAGCGCCATATGAAGTCAGCAGGCAACTGTCTTTTTTCACAGTTCCTTGGACCGAGAGTCGGAGAAAACAGCCGGATTAGTTGACTTTTTAAAGTAAGAAAATATATAGGGACTGTTGAGTAGGAATGACGATACTTGTTTTAAGTTACTTTGCTTATTTCACTATCATAATATTTTATGGATTAGAGTTTTAATATTTTTCATTAATAGGCAACTGAATTGCTACTTTTTCAAAGTATAAAGAATATAACTTAAAATACGCAGCTAGGATAAGGCTGTCAGTAAAATATCATACTGTTCAAATTGTAGTAACTTCTCTGAACTACATAGATATGACGTCATAAAAGAATATGACGTCAAGTCACTGCATACTTAGCTGATATGACGGAGAAATTGTCATAATTTGTACATGGTATGAGGATTTATTTTTGGACCTTATTGTTTAATTCAAGTGTTCGGATTGTTTTTAAGCTTCGATGTGCTATTATGAAGTGGAACATTTGAAATTAAATTAGTCTTCTTTCTTTTGCTTGTCTAATATTCACATAATCAAACAAAAGAGAAAAATTATGTATGAAACGCTACCCTTAAACGTCCGTAGACAGAGTTAGAATTTAGCAATCGTGTATATTGGACTGGCACAAGTATAAGACAAGGATAAATTGAAGATATTCTGCTTGAGTCTCAAGGCAAGTATGTCCTCTAACTGAATTTTTCTGGGAGATTGTGTGTAGATAATCCATTTTTGTATAAATTGCGATATGGCGTGGGGAATACCCCCTCTTATGTTGGTAAGTTGAATTTCTCGTAAAATATTTTCTTAACGAGTAAAAATTAAATCTGCCCCCAACATATTCTATGTACCAGAGATCACGGTGAATCGATCTATGTAACAAACTTTGCACAATATTTTTGTTTTGCAATTGTGCCGAAGCGATTTTTGTCCAACATTTAGGAATGACATAAATCTCCGTCACGTGATCAACAGTCATGAGGCATGACAAAACTACTTTATTGTAATACCTAATTAAACTATTATTTCAAGTTGACTGCAATTCCAAACAAGGGCTACATATTGAAATGAAAATCTAGCTCAAAATAAAATGTATATTTTTTAAGGCATTGAAAGCCTTCGGACAAACTTATCATTACTGCGTAGTGAAATCGCAAGGATGTGTAAATTAAACCCATTCAAAAGGTTAACTATAGTAATAGCTTTGACACTCTGAAAACTTGATTTACAATAGTGATAACTTTGACACTTTGAAAAAAAAAAATCATCGAAAACTTTGATACTTTGAAAAACTTTCGCGAAAACTTTGACACTTTGAAAAACTTTCGGAAAAATTCTGGCACTTTAAAAAATGTTTATCGAGAACTTTGATACGTTCATAAACTTTATAAGAAGCTTTGACACTTTCCAAAACTTTATCAAAACTTTGAAACTTTGATAAAATTTGATGAAAACATTGTCACTTTAAAAAACTTTGACACGTTTAAAAACTTAATCAAATCTATAACACTTGAAAAACTCCCGAAGATCACTTAATTTTCGCGACACCTTATTCTCGCGAGATAGTCATTAACTCTTTATTAGCGAGACAAAATTTTCACGAATGGTGGTCATTGCTCTATATAATCTTAAGAAATTCTATAATAAGCGAGAATTAAATTTTCGCGAGCATATCGTCTCGCGTTATTACGCAAAAATAAATTTCTCGCGAATAGATAGTGATCTACAGTGTATAAAAAACGTTATCACTTTTAAAAACTTTATCGAAAACTTTGATACTTGACAAAATTTAACTCTTTGAAAAAGTTTATCAAAAAATTTGACTTTTTGAAAAAGTTTATCGAAAACGTTGACACTTTCTAAATCTTTATCGCAAATTTTGATATAATTTGGTGAAAACTTTGCCACTTTTAAAAACTTCATCAAAAACTTTGCCACCTTGAAAAACATTATCTAAATCTTTAACTTTGAAAAACTTAATCGAAAAACTTTGATACTTTGCATTGAAAACCTTTATTGAAAACTTTGACAGTTTGACAAACTTTATCGAAAACTTTGACACTTTGAAAAACTTAGCTATAGTTAAGTATAAGTTAAGTTAAGGTAAATATAGTTTTGTTTTTTGTTAGGGACATGACAAATGTAGAGTTCGATACCTCTGTTATGTAATCACGGCCCTTGTTATGTTTTCGTTTACATAGGTTAAATATTCTAATATATTTTTGCTCAAAGCTGATTTTTTTTTATTTCAATAAAGCAGTAGTTCTTAATAGATTAGCCATTTTCTAGTCATTTGCTGAATTTCTTTTATTGTAAATATGATATCTTTTTATATTTAAACAAAAAGAAGACACAGGCCTTGTTTACATTATGAAAATATTTAAGTTTTAAATCTTCTATTTAAATCATCAGAGGATGTTTACATTTTTTGCTGATCATTAAAATTGCCTTAGTTAGGAATTGTAAATATTAGAATTGTTTTTAGAAAATTAAAAGGAAATTGTACCTTTGTCTCCCGTAGGAACTACGAATGTACTTTTTGTGTCATAAAATAAATGTGCTTGCATAATTGTCCTATTCTTCTAGCTATCAGATGCAATATTTACAGTGGTCAATTATCAAAGATTTATAGCAAAAGATACTAACTTTGCTCAGTAGATTACACATAGATAGAGTCATTACAATCACAGTTCTGGAAGAGGTATTCGTGCTCGTCAGAACTATGTGCTTATTAAGGTTGTTTAATACACTTGTTGAGTCACTCAGGTGACCTATTGCTACATGTATCTGTTTTTGTCCGTCGTCGTCGTCCATCGTACGTCGTTCGTCGTCAATCGGTCGTAAACTTTTGAACATTTTCAGCTTCTTCTCTGCAACAATTGATCCAATTTAGTACAAAGCATCTATGGGTAAAGGGGAAAAAATTGTGAATTTCATGATCCCTGCCCCCCCCCCCTGAGGCCTGGGGGAGGGGGCAAAAACCACTAGAATTAATACAATCTTTTAAAATCTTCTTCTTTACTCCTGGACATCAAGCAGTCAAACTGTTTGCATGATTGTAATCAGCATTAAATCCTTTACAAAAGTTGTCAAATTCATGACACTGAGGTCAGGGGATCCTATGCTAGGGCGGAGCTAAATACGTATATAGAGAAAATACATGAATTCTTTGAAAATTCTTCTTCTCTGCTCATGGGTATTCAGTAAACTTACTAAGTACATAGTTATGATGAGCAAGAGTGCCTCTACCAAATTTGTGAATTTTATGGCCCCAGGGTCAAGGGTTCTGGTGTCAGGGCGGGGCTCTATTGATTATACATTGTATAGAGAAAATACATGGATTCTTTGAAAATCTTCTTCACCCCTGGGTATTAAATAAGTATATAATTATGATGAGCAATAGTGCTTCTACCAAAATTGTGAATTTTAGGCCCCAGGGTCAAGGGTTCTGGTTCTAGGGCAGGGCTCTATTGATTACATGTATATAGTGAAAATACATATATTCTGTGAAAATCTTCTTCTCTGCACCTAGATTTTATATAATTTAAGTAAATACATATTTATGATGAACAAGAGTGCCTCTACCAAAATTGTGAATTTTATGAACCCAGGGTCAGGGATTCTAGTTTTAGGGCGGGGCTGTATTGATTATATAGTAAGAAAATACATGAATTCTTTGAAAATCTTTTTTTCTGCTCCTATGTTTTATATAAACTAACTAAGTATATAATTATGATGAGCAACAGTGCCTCTACCAAAATTGTTAATTTTATGACCCTGGGGTCAGGGGTTCTGGTGTTAGGGTGGAGCTCTTTTGATTAAATAGTGAAAATACATGAATTCTTTGAAAATTTTCTTCTCCGCTATTCTAGGTTTTAAATAAACTAAAAAAGTACATAATTATGGTGAGCAAGAGTTACCAAAATTGTGAATTTTATAACCCCAGGGTCAGGGATTCTGGTGTTAGGGCGGAGCTGTATTGATTATACATGTATAGTGAAAAAACATTAAATCTTTGAAAATTTTCTTTTTGCTCCTCGGTTTTAAGCAGATGAACTACCTATATAGTTATGAGCAATCCCCAATCTTTGAAATTTGTAAATTACAAGGCCCCAGGGTCAATTATATCATAGAGGGGGGGGGGGGGGGGCTGTACTTATATACTGAAAATGAATGAATTGTTTGATATGTGTTCCTTGGTATTAATCAAATAGTGCAATGTGTAGATCTAGGCCTAAGAGTCAAGGGTTCATGTGTGGTAGAAGCACTATTTATTATTGCTGAATATTACTGATTAGTGGAAATGCATTTATTGTTTCCCTACCCTGCCTATGGGTATAAAGTAACCAAACTAATGAACTGCTAAACTATAGTTATGATGACCAAATCGTAAATGCTATAGCATCTGGCTTAAAACATGGATCAAATTCAATCACTGGAAAGTTGTTGAATAATGCTCAGGCGACCTATAAGGTCCATGGGCCTCTTGTTTCAAGATAGCATTAATTTTTAATGTTTTTTGCCACAACCTATAAGCCCAAGAAGAAAATGACCAAAAATTTGTATGTCCCCCTCCATTCATAGATGTTCTATACAAAAATTGAATGATATTGATTCGACAGTTGCAGAAACGAAACTAAAAATGTCTGAATAATAACGCAAGGCGACGTACGACAACGAGAAGCAAGTCACCTGAGTTACTCGGGTGAAACAAAAAATAGCGGTTATCTTTTTTATCTTACTGATATGATTTGGGTTATTAATTTCAAGATTTTGATTGAGTCTCCATATGAGTGAAAGACTTTGATTAAAAGTTGTTTTGATCATTTGTTTTAATGAGTATCTAAAATACATCGTAAAGATCAAACAAATATCAACATTAGCCTAATTACTAGAACTTTACATTATACTTTTAAATTATTGAAAAGCTACAGACAATAAATAAACAGTTGGGGTTTTGAAGTGACTTTTCCTTTTATCGCAAAAAAGTTATTATTGTTTAAATTGATTTTAACATACTTTAAAAAGATAAGAAAAGACACTGCACTTACCTGAACAACTGCATTTAAGAAGCAGGTATTACCAAGATTTTGTAGACCCTAAATACATATATAATTTAAATTTAAAAAAACACTTAATTTTCTTGGGTATGTTCATGTAGATTCATTTTATTTTGCTTTCATTTCTCATTTCTTTCATAATTTATAAAAATTGCTCAATTCAATAAATTTATGTTAATAAAGTCACTATATAGATTGTAACTTTATAATAAACATCAATAAAAAAAAAGAATAACAGAAATCAGATTCAAAAGCATTTAGAAAATGGATTTGGTTTTAAAAAAAAGATAAAAATTTACATTTACCTTTGGCACCTTAGGTTTGACCTGTAATACGTAATTTTATAAAATAATATAATCTAGCAGTAGTAGTAATAGAAGTAGTAGTAGTATATGTGGTAATATACATGTGTATGAAAGACGTTACATCGTTGTCGGGTGTAGGTTTTGATTGCTTCAATAGAATTCAATAGAATGATCTCTGATAAAACCATGCAATATTCATTATTATATTTCAATACCGACTAGACATACGAAAATATCCCTCCGCGGGTATATTAAAGATACAGTGTGATACAGTGTGATAATCTTACATGTCTAAATCATCTTAATTGTCTACATCGTGGCTTCATACCGTAAAGCGGTTTTTAGCAAGTGAAAAAGTAAGCATTTTGCTTGCTCATATTTACATATTTGTCAATAATAAAGGCATTTTAAGGGGGTGGGGGTGGTGGTTTATGCTCTTTACGGATAGTCGCTAAAAAGAGTCTTGACAATTCTAGCGATTAAAATTTTATTTGAGTATCTTCAAATAGTCAAAACAAGCCTTAATGCCCAATGAAATAACCCGCTATGCGGTAGTAGGCGAGATGACGCCAATGTAAAAATAAATAACATAGCATTGGTATATAGAAATATATATAAACTCCAGCAAATGAAAAGAAACATGTTTATGTTAAAAAAATAAGATACAGTTATTTCGGTACGCGGTATCAACTTGCATTGAAGTGTCCTACATATGTCATCGTAAGTGTCCATTAAGTAACTGGAGAAGTGATCATGCTCTGTAGAGATGATTTTACTCAGACGACATGTAAAAGGATACGTAAAAGGGGCATTAAAAGCAAATACAAAAGATATTATGGATGATACATATGGAATTCAAGTTTACTAAACAGGAATGCAAATTAATTTTCATCAATTATTTTTTTGTATGAATACGCTTAGCTATTTACACATCCCGGTTTGCCTTTCCTCTGCTATTCATGACGACGCAGATGCCAAAGAAGAACACTAAGCTGGATACTTAAAAGCATACACTTGATAAAGACCAAACACTTGTCTTTCATGATACTTGGGAAGTGCTATTTGAATCAAAAGGTAAGCATGGTTTGAAGAAAATCTTATGTGTTGGATTAGAAGTATAATTGTTATTTAACAAATCGGAGTAAGGTTTCGTGCAAATGTAAGATATAATTTTTTGAAGGCATAATAGATGTTTTTCAACTACATTTTTAGCTCAAAGAAGATATTAAGACGACAACCCGGGGTATTGTTGTTCTTTCATATTTCTATTAAGGAATATATTTGACTATTAATAGCAGTTACGCGATGCACAAACCACTGAGCACTTACTTACAATAATGTGTGAGAGGGTTTCGCTTTCTAACAACTAATCCTCTTGAATACAGTATAATTTTAAATATTTCTTTCATTAAAACACAACAAAATTGCCACTTTTCTTAAGTTTGGAGAAATAAATTAAAATTTTTAAAAGCGGAAGAATGCGTCAATTAAACCCGTCCTGAAATTCGAAGCTGTAACTTGGGGATGAAATGCTATTTATTTTATTTTCAATGAAATCGCAATTTTTTTGTCCTAGTGCTATGCATAAAATTTGAGAATTTATTATTTTCAAATCTTTCTCTGAGCACCTTTAAGATGCAACATTCAATTAACGAACTTAAAATTCACATAATTTATATATTGCCAAGTAATACCGTAGCACAAAATTTCACAGTCATGTTTATATACTCACCGTCAATAGAAACGCAACACCCTAATGTAAGGGGTGAAAATTATGTACAGGATATAACTATGTACCAAAAAAGTTAATACATCTTTTACTTTGCTAAATCAGTTATTTAACGGTTGAATGATTTTCATTCCATTACTGGAAGTTGATTTTTAGCCCCCTGAACAGAAATCGAAAATTAGCATTTTTAATAAAATTATTGACAATATTTTTGGTTTTCAAGGTTTTTTTTACCTGTTAATCATAAGTCTTGTACTAAAAGTCCGGAAAAATTTCCTTCTTTCTTTTCCGGATGTGATACCTGTATTTCCTCAAAGTAACTGAAAGCACGCGTTTTCATTGCTAATGTTGGAAATTTTCAAAATAAAGAAAAGCGAGAGCTACAGATGCAAATATACTCTACATAACGACTTCTCGGGCCAATGTGTTTCAAAAGCATGAATGACAGTTCCTTGACCGGAAGTCCAAGGGTTACTACACTACGCCAAATTAGAGAAAATTCGACCTCTGTATCTGAAAAACAGGCATTAAAAGATGCACAAGAATATTTATTTCGCTCAACGATAAACCTTTTGCATGGTAGAATTCGGGCTATGTTTGTTGTACCTGGCGGACTAGGACGTTTTAATTGAATGGTCGGAAGGGGGGATGTTGCATAGTTATGATATGAATTTCCAACATTAGCAACGAAAATGTGTGCTTTCAGTTACTTTGAGGAAATACAGGCATCACATCCGAAAAAGAAAGAAACATGTTTTTCCGGACTTTTAGTACAAGACTTATGATTAACAGGCACAAAACTTTGAAAACCCAAAATATTGTCAATAATTTTATTAAAAATGCTAATTTTTGATTTCTGTTCAGGGGGCTAAAAATCAACTTCCAGTAATAGAATGAAAATCATTCAACCGTTAAATAACTGATTTGGCAAAGTAAAAGATGTACTAACTTTTTTGGTGCATAGTTATATCATGTACATAATTTTCACCCCTTGAATTTGTGTGTTGCGTTTCTATTGACGGTGAGTATAATATATTTAAAAAAATACCAATCTTAAATATATGTTTATTTGAAATCAGTCATTTGATGTTCACACGGTAGGATTGCAATCGCAAAGAATATGAAACGTATCGTAGGAAATACCACAATTAAAGGATTTGAGTTTTACTCATATTTTTTATTCATTGCCCTCGATATAAAAAAGTTATCGATATCTGCACGTTAAAAAGTCAGTATAAAGAATGAGGTTGAAAGAAGAAAGACGGAAAAAAAGCTTTTTATTGTTTGAATCATATTAAAAATTTGAACATGAGATATATAAAAGAATTTCTTGTTATGCATTTATGCAAGCTTCTTTAAAAAATGGGCACTTTGCAAAAAAAAAAAATATAGCTTTAATAGCTCACCTGAACTGAAGGCTCAAGTGAGCTTTTCTGATCGTAGTGTTTCTGTTGTCTGCTGTCATCTTTGTCTTCGATTTCGTTGATTACCTAACAAAACATACACTTCAATAAAGCTTAGTAAACTATATATTATTATAGTTAATTAAACTGCATAGCTGTTTATTAATTATTACCACAAAAAATAAGTTTTAAAGACATTCGCATATGTTTCATGGTATTCATTGTATTTACTTTATGCTAGACGATTAAAAAGGCTGGTAAATCTATGATTAAGATTCAACTTTTAATAAAAAAAAGTACATTTTAATATTATTCATTTATTGCATCTAACGATGACGTAGGGTGGAATTTTAAAGGCTTCTTTAAAGCACGGATCTTAAATATCTATTTATTTGAAATCATTTCTTGTAATGAGTGTTTCTGTCAAAATGGACATGGTTGCTATCCATGGAAATAATCATATTTCAAGCATTAAAGTTTATCTCCATAATTCGTCCTAACACAATCAATTTTGAAGTGATGATCAAAAAAGAGAAGCATGAAAGAACTTTTTGTTGGTCGATAAGATAGTTATATAAATCCAGGATTCTTGTAATAACATATCTGTAAGTTTTGCTAAAAAAATTTGAGCATAGTAGAAACTTTTGAATTAACGGTAATTCTTTTAGCTCACCTGAAGTTCAAATTCCTGATGGCATTGTTTCTTATGTTTTTTATTGCCTCTTGTCGTCGTTATCATCTCTGTTGTTGTACCTCCGCAAACTCTCTGGGTTATAGTTTTTATATATTTACATATTATATTATATAGATTTACATACACAACAACATTTCTAGTGTATTGTGTGTAGTGTAAATATTGTGGATAAAATGTCCTTAGTGAAAGTGCTTGCAAAATTATGTGTCACTCAAAATAGTCCTTAATTTGTACTTTTAATTATGTTCAAATGCAAGAGGTTTTAAAAATATGTTACAACATATCCGTGTGGAATGTCCTAACAACATTTAAATCATGATATAATGTAGGCAAAGAGGTAAGCCAACGAAGGGTAAAAAAAATGTCTCATTTAAAAATTAATGAAGTATCTGTAACAGATAATGTAGAACTCAAGCTTTATGGAACTCTATTTTTTTATATATATTTTATGTTTTAATTTTGCTTAAACAAAGTATGCAGCATGGCATTGGTTTACTAGAAAATTACAAACGGAACGTCATGATTTGTATAACGTGGAGTACCGTCCTAGAAGGCAATAAAAATTATGTGATTATTAAAACAGAAATTACTTGATTATGGATTCTTGAGAACAAGGTATAAAATTATTAGTTTAATAATAGAATACTTTGTACATGACCAGTGTTATTTTGTGCGATCATAACAATGCAATGCCCAATAGCAATGTTTTTAAATGTAAGATTGGGGTGGGGTGGGATGAAGAAGAAAACCTCCACAAATAATTAATATGCAGCAAGAATCCTCCTGATAAACTGCACTTACAGTGGCCGGTAATACTATGTTTGATATTTTATTCACTAAATACACCAAAAGGAAGAGTTCTTTCTTCGTATATGTATATAAAATTATATAGATATTACATAAAATTCAGATATACTAGTAATTACCGACCCCTGTGATAACACCCCCTTCAGAAAGTTTTATTCCATTAGAAGATGGAGTGGCGTCCTCTTACTTTCCTTTAATGCAGGAATTTGCCAGTGTTAAACCTTTTTAGGAATGGGCAACATCTTAACAAAAAAATTACATGTCAAAACTAGGCAAAAATAATTGTCAGAAAAAAGTGACCCTCCCCACTCTGTTACAGACAAATATAAAATAAGATAACATTACATGTATTTATTTCAAAATTACTAGTATAAGAGAGTGTGCTTTGTTGCAACGCACTTTGAAAAAAAAATATTGCACTTCGAATTTTTTTTCAAAGTGCGTTAAGAGTGTACATATTAAACATTTTACCATAGGACATTTAACACACTTGAAAAAAAATATGCATGAAATAAAAAAATTCTAGACTTTTCCATATTTAATTAATTAAGAGAATCAATTTGTAATAATTATATCTTTCGAAAAAAACTTTTTAATTTACACGTACTCATTTAATCTCATTGGGAACAAGGAAAAGACAAGTAGAAGGTATCTCAGCCCATTAAGCAAATCTTTTTTAGTATACATCATTCATAGCTGTCGGTAGGAAAGTGAAAGTGGATACCTTACCAAAGTCCAAGATAAGCTCCAATATCAATATCTATATTATGTCTTGAAAAACAGTTGTGTGACTAACCTCTCGTCAGTACAGATGCCACTGCTACACCCAAATATATGTCGTTGCATAACTTGTATGACGTTTACGTTGAAAACAATAAATCTTAGTTTACATATAAAATGCATGCAAACTGAAAAGCGATTGAGTACAGTCAAACATTTAAGAGAGAAAGAATATTCATAGTATAAAAAAAATCAAAATCCCTCACTTTCACACTCTGAAATGACCTCATCACATAAGAATTATTGAACAGTTTCAATTATTTATCATACCTAAGATTTGAAAGATTTGAAAGAATATTTCCAGGTACAAATAGCCGTTCGCAGGGCTGGGCGCTTATCTGGTCTCGCTCAGTTACTTGAATACCAAGTTGTTAGGTAGTATTGTATATTGTTAACGTCCCTCTTGAGAATTTTTCACGCATATGGAGACGTCACCGTATTCCGGTGAAGGGCTTCAAATTTAGACCTATTCTCAGCACTCAGGGCCATTGAGCAGTGAGGGTTCTTTATCGTGCCAGCGCCTACCGTGACACGGGACCTACGTTTTTAAGGTCATATTCGAAAGACCCGTGACTTTCACTTCTAGTGCCGAGCGCTTGGCGAAGGAACAGTCACTACCTTTGTTTACGTCTTAGGTATGACGCGGCGCCGGGAACGAGAATCGAACCCGGAGATGATTACAAAATAATCAGAAAAAAATATACACGTAACTAATAATCCTACAAATTTTATTTCTTTCCCACGAATTTTATTTTGTGGCCACAAATTGAAAACAAAAATCTCATACCATGTCCTATACCAGCTACCGTAATTATCTGAGAGGAGAGGGGAATTTTAGGGAATCACACATGCATGTAACAGAAAACCCAAAGGACATGGTTCTTTTCTCCTATGATTTAAAACTGTTGTATTAAAGATTTTAGATGAATGAAAAATGTCAAACATGCGGTAGAAATGATAGT
This sequence comes from Saccostrea cuccullata, assembly GCF_032062105.1. Classification (NCBI taxonomy): domain Eukaryota; kingdom Metazoa; phylum Mollusca; class Bivalvia; order Ostreida; family Ostreidae; genus Saccostrea; species Saccostrea cuccullata. The sequence goes on along the minus strand of NW_026928025.1, from coordinate 164,698 downwards.
GTTTTTACAAATGGGCAGCTAATTCTAAGCATGGGTTTAAGGCAATTTTACGTGTATGCAACCTAAATTCTAGAAAGTTATATGATCTTCATGCTAAGTTCCTAGGCAAGTAATAGTTAGCTAGTTACTTAGTAATAATGTTCAACACACATCAGGGTATTATCATTGCCAATACAAGTCCCTTAAATCCAAGGTTTATTCTTAAGTTAAAAAACAAGGAAGTCACCAAATTCCGTCAAAGATCATTTAAGCGGAAAAAATGCAAAATTTCAGCAAATAATTCTGCAAGAAAAAACCTCATACCAAAAATTACGCAGCTCAATATTTGCAAATTTTTAGAAAAAAGTGAAGAATAACAAGTGGCACAAGTAGACTAAAAGAGTACAGCTAGACAGACAGACGGACAGACAGACACAGACAAAATCTACAGCTCCCTCCAGATCTACCTGGTACATGTAACAAGTAAGAATTGACAAAAAAATAACAAACTGTAAAATGCACAATGTATTTTCTGTCGCAGACTCCCCTATACATGTAGCTTAATCTATACGTGGGATATTGCAATTAACAAGTATCTTTACTTCACAACATTTCTCTTAACAGTAGAAAAATTGATAAACATACTTGTATGTTCTTTTAAAAGAGTCTTACATTGTACAGTGTACCTGTATGTATGCAGCAAATATTTGCCTTTTCATATACCGGTATGCAAATTAAAGAGGGGGGAGGGACAATTTATTTGAGCAGGGAGCTACAGTCCTTCAAGACCTTACAAATTTTTTTTTTTTTGAATTTTAAATTAAATCCCATTGTCTGTCACTCTGATTTCATTTTCTGTAGGATACTTTAATGCTATATACAGTATATAATTATAAATAAAGAAACAGTTATTGATATATACATGTATAATGACATCTTCCTTTATTACTTCATTAATAATCTAGAAAAAAAATACCACAGGTTGATCAAAAAGATTTTAGAGTGATAATTATATTTCACTCAAAATACACATGTACGAATAAAAAAAATAGATACAGAGACATATCGGTGAATCAGAATCATTGATTTTCAGTAAGAATTGAAATTAATGATCATTTTATAATGTTTCTTAACTATAAGACGACTGGTAATTGAGATAATTAAGAAATTGGTATTTTATGAGGAAAATTGATTAGGGCCATGTCGATCTATGCACAAGTTCATGAAATATGTGTAACGTACGACACATTCACCTTTTTTTTACTGTCAAATTATGATTTGAGGTTTGACAAGAGGCTTGCAAAAAGGATCTTGAAAGGAAAGTATAGCTTGCACCCCCGTCCATCCTCAATAGAACCTCATTTTTCATAATTTAAATTTGGTGTGATCTTTTAAAGAAAAAAACAATTAGAGCAAGTTGTTTAGTGAGTACATGTACATTGTTTCTGCAAGGAAGCATTATCCTATTATAATTATTTATTCAAAGCAGGTGCGTTTGGTGGATTTTGATCCGCTCCCAGTCAAAACAAAAATGGCATCGTACAGAAAACGCTTCGTACTCATCGTAATTTTCGTGAAATACTACAATTAGAAATATATTTGTGGATAATTTCGTTTAGTATCATTGCATGCAGGAAAATATACATTTGATTTTTCACCAAAACATGACTGATCCTATCAGGAAAGTGGATATCCAGTCGAAAATTCTATGGTATGTCCTGTCGCACGACTGCTATTTTGTGTGTTTTCAAAGATTTAGGGGCCTAAAATATCACCGGTGAGTTTATTTATTCTAAAAAAAACTTTTTTTTTATCCGAGACGATTGATGGTTTAAAATAATTGTGTAAATTTTGTATCTTACGAAAAAAATACTTATGTATTGCTCTCAAATAACAAATTATCTTAGTGGTACTCTTAGTCGCTCATAGTTTTTAGAGCTTTGGCATGCTGAAAATACTGTATATTCTTACTATTTTTCGTTATCGTGCAGAAACAAAGTCCTGTAAAATTTATATTATGGACGAATGAGAAGAAATCTAATATTTTTTTAATAAAAAGTAGGTGTTTCCATCTTTCAAAAGTTATTTACAAGTAATCTATTTTCTGAAAATTTTGGGGGCCAATTGCCTATCTAAATCTTTTCATCATTTTCAACATGAAACCTTCTAAATATATTCGCAAAAAACCTTGGACGTGAAAATCATCATCATGGGAGATGTCCAAAGTTAAACCATTGAGAAACTAACACATTATTATTGTATTAAAAAAATACAAGATCGCTGAGAGTTTCCAGATATTTACGGACATTGAGTTCACTACGCATCACAAATTCACAATGATGGACTGTTATGATAAAGACATCACTGATATTTCAACACGTCATTGAGTATGATGATTATATAATTGAGCTAGAAAAATCATTAACTTTTAATAAGCCGACAGTTTTACTTTCCTCAGATGTGTCTCTTTGTGAGTAAAGAGGCCTTTATTAACGAAGACAATTGTGACAACCTCAAAGCGAGTATGCAAATATGTATGTGACGTGATGAAACTAAGTCAAGCAATTCATACATCTTATTGGAAGACAAAGCGATCAACTTCTATTAAATATAAAAAAGTCAACGACTGAAAGAAGGATATGGTAATAACGAACAGTATTCAATCTCAACGTCCATTAAACAAATATACAAAATAAGAGCAGAGCAAACACGGACCTCCGAAACAACAGAGATGGGATCAGGTGCCATGTAAGAGTGAGCTTCCCCTGCCGACCGGTCACACCCGCCGTGTGGTCGTTGTCATAATCAGGAAAAAACGGAAAAAATCCGTGGTCAATTCAGTGTATAAATAATGGACTAATAATTGGTATGAAAAACGTCAGTCAGCATTTCGTTCAATGATAAATTGTATTTGCTGACAAAGTCATTGTATCGACCATAGAATTTACGAAATGATGACTTTAAACGAGACTGTTGATATTCTTGTTTCATCAACTTGCTTGTCAATAATTTACCTCGTTTAAGAAACTGTTCATACGTAGAGCATGCTCTTGCGTATCGAATCAACTGAGATATAAATACTCCGTATGCAGGTGATGAAGGTATATTGCTGCATAAGTAAGGAAAGTCGACGATAGAATAGTTTAAGTCATCACGTTTATCATATAGCTTGGTTGTTAGATTACCATTAGTGTCTTTTTCAAGTAAAATATCCAAGTATGAAGCAGAAGTGTCGGACTCTGTGGTATCTTTTATCTCAAGCTCACCAGGATATATCGTGTCGACGTAGGAATGGAAAATATCATTATTAATTGATAATACGTCGTCGATATATCTAAATGTCGAGTTGAAGGCCACAGCAAGTGTTTTCTTCTTTTCGTGCAAAAGATTTTGCATAAATTCTGCTTCATATGAATATAAAAATAAGTCTGCTAATAACGGAGCGCAATTTGTACCCATGGGAATTCCAATAGATTGTTGGAATACCTGGTCTCCAAAAACCACATAGATATTGTCAATCAGAAACTCAAGCATTTTCTTGATGTCAACTTCAGAGTACTTATGTGTGAAATCAGAATCTGTTTTAACAAAATAATTTTTCAAATGACCAATGACGAGGTAAGTAAACTTACGAGTTCCATTTTTGTTGAAGAAGCAGCTGTCAATGATATCAAAAAGCCTGGATTTTAATTTGTCGTGGGGAGTTGTTGTGTATAAAGTTGAAAAGTCGTATGTTTTTATGCTGTTGATTTTTGTAAAGTCTTGTGATTTCAAATTGTCCAAAAGTTCTTTAGAATTTTTAAGTATCCACATCTGATTTACACCACTTCTTGAATATATAGTTGTACAGTACTCTTGAAGTTTTTCCTTCACTACTGTCAATATTTTAGTGAGAAGTAACGAAAGAGGCTTGGTTGAACATTTACTGGAACCAGCAATATATCTTTGTTTGTAAGGATTCTTATGAAGTTTCGGAATCCAATATATATAAGGTAGTTCAAATTCATTTAGGAAATACAAGGCGTAGTCTTTAACATGAAATATGGTGGAATACAAGACTGGACCCTTTTGTGATTAAGAATATTACTTATATTAACCAGGTCAATTCCTTTATTGGCATATTGAAGTTTAAGGAAAAGACGGATTGTTTTAGCTGCATTTTCTTCCGTGAAACGTGCGGGTTTACAAAGCCTATGATGTGCAATATCCATAATCACAGGACCGAGCCTATATTCAGGTGTCGAGGAATCTAAATTTGGATGTTCCTTGGTCTTTTCAAGAAGACTATTTAAAAGTTTCAAAGGGACAGAGTAAAGTTTGGTTCGAATATGGTGTAGACCTAACTGTTGATTTATATAAGGTAGTAATGAATCAAAAGAGACGTCGTGTATTGCAGGTTTATTGTACGAACGATGTCCGTGACTACGCTTACGTCTCTGAGTATTGTTAAAAAGTCCCATCACATTTTCATTATTACACTGCGGGCTTGTAAGATTTCCAACACTATCGACATTGTCATTACATCAATAGGGAAAGGCTGTCCCTAGTTTCCTAATCCAAAATTCTTCACGTTGTCTACGGAAAGGTGTACTCAACGACGGACTATTTGTGTGGTGATAAATCTTTTCCAGAATTCTAACTTTCATTGATAAAATAGAATGATCAGGTGAATTAAAATGTTTATATAAAAGCTGCTGACCACCATGATTTATTTGAAATCGATGACCTGATATTCTTTTGTTAAGCGATCCCTTGGTTTCACCGACATAAATAAGTCCACACAGATTACATTCTATTCCATAGACAACATTAGAAGATTTGCAGTTCAAAAAAATATTGAAGATTTTGATTTAAATGCAAATCACTGCTTAACGAAAGGTCATCTTTAATACATCCGTTTTATATTAATGTTTAAAAGATGGAAAAATAAATGTAAAATAAATTTATCGTTTCAGTTTTGGTGGTTAATGTGTTCAGTGTTATGTCTAATCTTGAGCTTTGGATAGAGTTTGAATCATGTGAGAAGCTCTTTTTCCACATACCATAAAAACACCTAAGTAAAAGTAAAATAATTTATGACATACTTAGTAATAAATACAGGAATTTTGCGTATGCGATATGCTTGATATCACAATAACAGACGAGCAGTATCGACCCTACAGGGCTAATTATACCCGTACTTTCTAAGAAAAGTTCGAGTATATTGTTGTAACTCATGTCCGTCCGTCCGTCTGTCCGTCCGTCATCCTTTTCTTCCCTGAACACCTCCTACATGTGACACAGTAGCCTAATCATCTTTCTGGAGATGGTTGGTGGTGTCATGTACATGAGCAGTAAGGTTTTGGAATTTTGATTTTACCCACGGGGGGGGGGGGGTGAAATGAGGGGGGGGGTGTGAAACGACTTTTTTATGCAAAAGACCCTCTTCCATGAACTCCTCCTACAATTTACACAGTATCATATCATCATTTAGGAGACCGTTGATGGTGTCATGTAGATGTGCAGTAAGGTTTCTGAATTTTGATTTTGCCCCGGGGTTTAAAATAGTGGTGGAAAATGATATTCTTTTTGCAAAAAGTCCAGTCTTCCCTTAACTTCTCCTACATTTTACACAGTAGCCTAATCACCTTTAGGGAGATGATTGGTGGTGTCATGGAGATGTGCAGTAGGTTTTGGTATTTTGAATTTGTCCCGGAGGGTTTAAATGGGGGTCGAAAAATGACGTTTTTTGCAAAATTTCCCCGTTTTCCCTGAACTCCTCCAATATTTTACACAGTAGCCTAATCATCGTTTTGCAAATTAGGTTGAACATCAACCGCAAGGGTAAAGAATCATCGCATGCCGGGAAACCTCTTTAATTCTTATGAGTAATTAATGTACATATTAAATGTAAAAGTCCTGTCTCTTCTTAATCAAAAGTTATATGCAAATGCTACATTTTTGAAAAGTATGTAAATCTTCAAGATCAAGGTCACAGAGTCAAAAGTCATGATTTACTTTTAAAGGTCTTATCACAGGTATAAATATACATGCATGTATAGTATGAATGCCTTAACTTTTCTCTTTCAAAATGATGAATTTAAAACATGTAATTTTTTTGCAAGGAGGTCAAACTTCAAGCTCACGGGTAAAAAAAAATCATGCCATTGCCACAGGTACTGTAAATACAAAAACATATGTTTAAAATGAATGCCTTGACTATTCTCATTCAATATATATGACCGTGATGACCAAGGTTAAATTTTTTGAGACAGATGAACAGAGTGATATACAAATGTATATATTTCTATGTGAATTGTTTAAAATTAGCCCAATGGTTCTAAAGAAGAAGTTAAAAATGTAAAAACTTTCCAGACAAACAATTGGACGACAAACGTACAGGTTATCTGAAAAGAAAACAAGAAAAGCTCAAATGAGTATTTTGAAAGGGTTGCCATGGTTATAGTATTTGAAAAACTTCTTTTTCATGCAATTCTTTTAGACGCTGAAAATGTATGACAAGTATCCATTGCTAAAAAAAAATAAACATTTCAGAAAATAGTATGATTGAAAACAGTTAATCAAGGTGTTTTGAGAAGGAAAATAAAGCTAGTGAATTTTTTTAGCTAATTCAACCGCAGTACTTAGTCAATTTTAAAATGCAAAAGCTTTTCAACTCTTATAACAATTATTTTAAAAATATTTTATCATCATTTCTCGTTAAAGGGAGAAGAAGAGATACGACCAACATGTTCATGTTTTATTTTTAAGTGATTTGTTTGTTGTGAAAATATCTCTCTCGGGAATGTTTCCTTCATATGGAGACACCACCACTTAAAAATAATGAAGACAAGATGTGCTTGTTTCTTACATGTATGTCAACTCAAAGGTCAAAGGGTTAAAATTGTTGGTGTATAAACAAAATCTTGTCACAAGGAATACACATGTGAAATAAGAAATTCCTAGTACTTCTGTTCAAAAGTTAATTGTAACGGTTAATTTTTTTATTTGGTCAAATTCTATGGTCATGGTGAAACATATTTATACCTGTTGAAAGTTCACAATGAATCCATATGTTAAGCATGAAAGCCTTAGCATGTATCAAAATAAAGGTTAAGTTTAAAGTTTGGTATTTTTCTTGTAAAAATGGGTAAAAATCCAAGGCTAAGATCAAGAGGTCAAAATTGGCGGTACCCAAATATAGGGTCTTGTCACACGGAATTAACCTATGGAATGTGGAAGCCATGTGTATAGCCTATCCCACTTAAAGCTTATGGTCAAGGTTTAAGTTTCTGCGGACAAACAAACATAATATAAACACAAGAAACAAAATATGTATATAGTCAAATGAAAAAAAAAATCTTCTATTTTTGAGTCCCAAGATCGATAGTAATTTCAGGGACAGTGAGTGGCAAGGGAGATTGGAATTTGCTTTGTTATTTGAATATGACTGTATACTGAAGCAAATAAAAATGACTTTGGACATCCTCCCCCTTAAGTATAAGTCACATTATCCAACGATGGGGTATACGATGAGAAACCGATGCGTTTTTTGATGAAAATGGCGTGGTTGCCGGCCGGGCACCACTAGTGATCGGACGATGACTGAGACTTTTTTGCGAATCGGTGGGGTCATCGGTAGGAAATAATTCGTAGTTAAAATTCAGCGATGTCTCCAACGATGCCTCACATCGCTCCTCATCGGTAACCCATCATTAAAACATCTTTCATGGATTGGCCGATGTATGGCCGAGCATCGTCAAGTTTCCGTTGAATCTACGGTAATCGGTGGGTTGAGTGGTGGGCAAAAGACATCGGCCGATCATTGGTCAATGTTCGACCAAACATTGGCCCGTAGTCGACCGATGTACGAACGATGTTCACCAATGTATGTGCGATGTAATATACATCGGACGATTACCCTGGAACATCGTATTATGATTAGCAATGCATTGCTGGGTCTTTGTAAGTCCGGCCGGCAACCACGTCATTTTTCTCATACAACGCATTGGTTGCCCATCGTATGCACATCGCTGGATAATGTGACTGATACTTTAAGGACTACTAGGCCGATGTGAACCGATGTTGGGGCATCGTTAATACCACGGATTACCACCGATTACCACCGGTCTACGGCTACCGGCGCGGAAATGTGACCTAGGCATTAGAAAACATTGCCCCCACGACCCCAGTATCATTGTTTTTATTTTGTTGATTTGTTTTTCATTTTTTTATCTTCCTTGTCAGGAAATTCTGGGCTGGAATTTTTTTGACTGAGGTGTGCATGAGCCCCCCTCTCTCCTCCCGAAAATAAACCTGGATCTACACCAGTAACTGAATGTCACATCGACAACGGGAGATAACTTCACAATATGAATATGAAATTCGTCACTTGTGGCCTGCGATAATCTTAGACCCCTTTAGAACTATAACCTAATCATTTGCATTTTGCATGTATTTTACTCCAATCTAAGTATACTTAAACTTGTACTTACCGACTGCATGTCCTTTTAAACACATGAAATATATTAATCCAATTAAAACACAAAACGATTCAAACTGCACAACGTGGTATTACATTCAGCAAACCTTGGTTGATTCAATCGCATATGAAGTGGGATTCTGCCAAGGTGTGCCTAGTGGTGCTTAACCTAAAAATATGATCATGGGTGACGCAACCCAATGTGACGTAGAAATTTTCCAAAAGGCATTCACATGTAAATGTGTGTAGTACATGTACAAGAACAAATTTTATATTAATTCATAACAAACGATGTTTTAACATAACTTCTCTATCTACTCTATTTAAATAAAACACAGACGTTCCGTGTGTTTTTGTTGGGGTTGGGGTTATAAGTAGATTTTAAAAGTTCTTATTATGCGCAAAACATTTATCAAAATCTATTTTTTTTTCAGACTGCAGATAATGAATTATGCATATAAAATACATATACGAGGTTCTGAGTCATAGGTCACATGTTTACAGGGTCTGAGAATTTCATTTTCAATTTGACGAATACATGTTCTATGTAAATTATAGAAATATTTTGAATTTTTCCTTTGTTAGCCCAATATGTTTGAGTGTGTATTTAGAGGCAAAGAACTTAGTGCGGGTATTACTGTCTCATGACAGCATCTAGTATGGATTTACAGGGCTACAATAGATTTGCCAGACCGATAAGGATTAATGTGTCACACCCCTAATAAATTGAACCTAAAAACAGTAACTGTGTCATTCACATATTTTGGAGCGTACATATTCTCTTAATTTTAACTTTTTGAATGTAATGAAATTATTGATTATTTTACGTGAATTACGTGAACATTACGTTCCAAAACATAAATGAGTACAGGGCTCATTGCACAGTAAGCAAACATCTGCAGGGTCTCCCAGATGGAATTAAATGAGATTGGAAAAAAGGGTTTTTACAGGGTGTTTTGGTTTGAAGATGATGATTTGTTTTGGAAAAAAAGCATTTCAAAAGTGTTATCAGGGTGTAAATATGGGTTGGTCAATTAAAATTTTATGATAGATTTGATCACATACGAAACTGTTTCTACATTTCTTCAAAATGTTAATCGAAGTCTAATAACTTATTTACAGTTGTGACTTCTGTATTACAAAAAAATGCAGTCGCTGTTTAATTGTCAAAAAATCTAATATACAAATTTCAATCTAGCTTTTGCATGCAACTTATCCCGTATATGTGTACCCTTATGGAATATTACTTTAAACAAAAATAGATGTATTATTTGAAAGATATATATCTTTCGTTTGGGTAGGAGTGTCATGTTTAAATCCAATTCCCATTGAATTATGACCTCGCCCCTTACAATATACGAGCAGAAGTTACATTTTTCTCTTTTGACTGGTCATTGTACTATATGTAAAAGGAAAAAAAAACATTTACCTAACTTGACTAATGTGCATTTTATGTGCATTTCCAGCCCTAAAATTTCAGGAGCATTATTTAGTAAAACAGGCTTGGCTTACCATTATAAAAATTGAAAAGTAGGAGAAGATAATAGATAAATTAACCTAAACCACGTGTCTGTGAAAAAATGTAAAGGTAGTTACATGTAACCAGCGTGTTTGGTTGTTCTTTCATCGGATTGGATAATGATTATGTGTGAAATAATAACAATGTCTATATAATTTAGACTTCTCGAACATGCATATCCATTTATTCTAAATAGATTCGACCCTTCTCTTCTAAAAAAAAACAAAACAAAACAAATAGACACACAACTGGCTGAATTTGCTGTGATATGGTCTAAAAAAATTTAAAAATAAAGTATTCTGTATAATAAATTAAATTGTATTGAAATTATTGAAACTATACAGCAGGCATCCAATTGATTAACTCGTGTTTGAAAACTACAAAAATCGCTGAAGATAAATTATAATTCGCCAGAACCCCAGATTGCCGTTATGTCACACTATCCTTTTTACGACACTTTTCTTTAAGCGGGTTCTTCTTGTTAAATTTTCATTTAAAAAAGTTACTTTTTAAATCTGATTTAATTTTCTAAGCTTTCCTTACTTGAAAATCTATTGTCGTGTACAATTCTTGGCGATACATTATCCTTTTAACATAGTGATAGTTTGAATCATTACACTATCACTACTGAAAACAATGCCATGCCCCAGAAAACTTGCGAGATTTAGAGCTTCGTCATCTCCTCCACAAAAGAGCTTTAAGAAGTAGGATAATTGTGAGGTACCTGCGATATTACGTATCGCAAACGTAAAAATTGCTTAGTGGAGAATTTTGTAAAGACTCATAATAATATAATGAACGAGTTTTAAACCTCTATTGCTTTGGATAAGCTATTAAAAGTAGATAGAATACAAATCAATGCAAGGAAAAACTATCTACATAGGTCACCTTGAATTTGATAATATTGGCGATTGTTCTATTTCAAATTTCCTTATTTCTTCTTGTGCATAGATACATATACATGCATATTCATAAATATTTGCATTCTCTCTGTTTTCTCCCATCATGAAGCTACAAGGTTCAATTGCGTTCAGGACTATAGACGCAACATCTGTAAAAGTGCAATTCCTTTCTCATATACGCATAGTATAAACTTTACCACACTAAATGTATGCGTTCACATATATAGATGCGTTTCGCAAAAGGAATAAATATTATATTTTATATAAAGTTTTTAATAGAATTCTCTCTCAAAAAGGGAATTTAAAATATTTAAGGTTGCTGATTTATATCTTTTAACTTTTCATTTTGGTCAATGTAGTTAACTCACTCATACCCGGAGCACTAAACTGAAAATTCTTGTCAAAAGCATAATACTCGTGCATGTAACTTTTCTCACATGTAACTTTTCTTGACTCTAATCATCGTTTAACTCAATACATTAAAGTTTTAATGTATTGAGTAATGTAAAAGTGTAAAAGATTTCTGCAGAATTTTATAAAATAAACATTAATGAAATTTATGAAGTGATAAATAATTCATTAATTAATATTTTGCGGTGCCCTGGGTCTCCATATCAAGTCTAATTCTGTAGTCACCATTGTAATTTTTAAAACATTTGAAATTGAGTCATATCTTACAACTCTTAGTTCACATTTAGTAAATTATTAGAAATATGCTTATAATAAATATCAATGACGCAACTTTCATTTATTTCTTAGTTTGTCCACGAACGTTAGGGACAGCCCTCGTATATTTACTGAATGTATCATGTATATATACTGAAAGGAAAATGGAATGCGTTGAAACATGATATTCGAATTTTTTGAATGCATGATGAAAAACTACGAAAATTGGTCAGATGAGATTGTTAGTTACTATACACCAAAGTCAGTGTTTAAAATTTCTGATGTATTACGTCACATAGGAAAAACACTATGCCCAAAACATTAATTAGATCATCACTTTATTGCATGCATTATCTTTACTAGGACAGTAGCAAAACATTGATGTATTAATTTGATTGTCTTATATTTATTTTATTAGTACGTATTCCTTTATTGCACCTGACATAAGAATAAATACAATGCAAGTAAAAGATAAGAGATATTCCAAATTATATAGTTCATCTTGCATTCACTGTTTGTTCACCATTCCCTTTGCGCTCACGTTTGCGCTCTAAATATGTCCCCGTTCTGCGTTCGCTCATTCATCTCCTCAGTTAAACAACTGTGGTTCACTCTCCTTTTGCTCTGCTTTCGATTAACGTTCAATTGGGCAAGAAGTGCATTACGGTGTGTGAAAATTAAGTTTTCTTTGTAGCATATTGTTGTACGTCCCTTATGAGAACTTTTCATTCATATGAAAACAATAAGTAAAATTGCCAAACATTGATTTGTGAACAATATTAATTGTGAGAGCAAATTACACTGAAGAACCAATTCTTATAAAATAATGTCAATTTGGAAAAGGTTTGCATGGTTTTATCAAAGAGATCATTCATGATGGATAAAAGTTTCCAAACTATCTTACTAAATTTTAAGCATACACATTTTTCTACCTTGTATACGTAGAAAACAATCAGTTATTTTACCTGTTTTTTCCAATCTTTAACGCACTTGATAACAACCACTACAATTGTTGCTAAGACGGCACCACCCGCAAGGAAAGAAAATGGAACCTGCAATTTTGAAAAGATGTATGACATATATATCTAGGATTTAAGTTTGCTCATAATCGAAAGACTGTAAAGAAGTTGTTTGGCCAATGAGATATTTTTTCCTAAGGTAAAAAGATTTGAAATTCATATTTTATGTTATATTTTTTAACGTTTCAAATGGTATTAACGAAAATATTTAAAGATTCGAAATAAAAGAAAAATTAAATTAAACGTATTGAATGAAAAACTAAGATTTAAAAAAAATATGCTCCACACAGACACTCTTTTTGTTCATTATGTTGCCATGGTAACCATGATGTTGTAGAACATAGTATTATATGAAACTTTGATATCTGACCTTTCCTAAGATACATGGGTTACCTTATTTAAAGTCTTTACATGTACATTGGCGAATTGTAAAGGGGGGGGGGGCTAGAGGAAAGAGGAAGAAAAGCAAACTACAAAAGAACTTGACAAGCAAAATGAAAAAAGGGACATGTTCATTTAAAAAAAAAACTATTTCGTTAAGGCGGTGTAAGATCGAAGTCTAAATACAAAATTTTATATAAAAAAAGTTTCCAGACAATATATCTTACTATTTTTTTTTACCTAAACTGCGAGGTGCCAAATGCAAGCGGGTGAGGGGAGACTCAAACCTACGCCCAAATGTTTAACTTATTATGTCTTCCTTTGCAAAAAAGGGAAAGGGCTAAGCAGCCTTTTTCTTACCTGGGCCAATTCCTTATCCTCACCTCTGCATTCCATAGAACTGTATAATTTTGTTAGTCATTTATTTGAGATAGCTTACTGCAAATTTCAATAGCACCACATATTTCAGCCTTGACATATATTCAGGCAATTCTAAAAGTGCCATAACTTTTTTGCAACAATATACTTTCATCACCTGGCTACATACGGAGTATATATATATCTCGGTTGATTCGATACGCAAGAGCATGCTCTACCTATAAACAATTTTTAAAACGAGGTAAATTATTGACAAGCAAGTTGATGAAACAAAAATATCAGCAGTGTTGCTAATTCCGTAAATTTTATGGTCGATACAATGACCTTATCAGCAAGTACAATTTATCATTAAGTCAAATGCTGACTGACGTTTTACCTACAAATTGTTAGTCCATTATTAATACACTGAATTGATGTTAGATTTTTTCGTTAATTTCCGATCATGACAAGGAGCACACGGGGGTGTGACCGGCCTGCAGGGGATGCTTACTCCTTCATGGCACCTGATCCCACCTCTGATGTTTCGGAGGTCCGCTATACTCTTATTTTGTATCGTTTTGTGGACTTTGAGATTGAATACTGTTCGTTATCTCCGTATCCTTCCTTCATCTAGCTTAATGTTTCTTAGTTCAAGACTTGCCAAATGGCTGATACAAATTCCGTCCTACGGTAGACACTCGCCAACAAATTACCTGTTAAAATTGGAAACAGGATTGTCAATATTTTTCACCGTTCATCACACAGTTGCTAAATAGGCCAAGGTATAATTACTTAAGGCTTTTTTGTTGTATTCAATGGATTTTTCTAGTTGTAGAAAATAGGGATAAATTTAAAGGCTCAAGTAGAAGAGTGATTCAAATATTCATTAATTTGGAGGTAGAAAGGGATAAATGAAGCTAAAGCACGATTAATTAGGTTCGAGAGATTTCTAAAACGATCCGTTTTGGGCAACCAATGCTCATCACAATGGAATTATCTGACAACAGTAACTCATGTCCTGTTCATGCCTTATTCAACTAGGCAGGTAGGTTAAGGGCACCCATAGAAAATATGCCTAAAATATTCCGAGAAAATCAAAAGAATTTTGATATATTTTTTATCAGCATGAGATTAAATTAATTGGGAATTATGCATATGCATGTATGGGGTTTCAACCTAGTTCGGTCAAAGCGACTTTATGTACATCAGCTATATGTCACGTGACATGGTTAAAATTAGGGAAAAAATGTACGGATACAAATATCGTAAACGTTCAACGTTATATGGATAATATTTCACAAAGAAATCGGTTGTGTTTTCTTTATGGCAAAATTTTAAGCCCGAACAGTGTTGGGAGTAACTTCCCCATACACGGGAAGTATATAAAAATGCAGTCGTCTCTTTAAAAACCTCGTGTATTTACACTATACGCATTGAAATAATGTACAATTACAGAAAAAATCAAAAGCGCACAACTTGCTCCAATGACTTTTCAAAATAGTAGAGACAATAGCTACATGTGTACAAAATATCATAATTTATAGGTAAGCGTATATCGTTGAACTTTTGAGAATTTCGAGGGCTTGTGCATGTGATTGTAGTACTGTTATATATAAAAGTGAATGACTGCGGCTCTTTAAGAGACCTATTCGTTATAAGTTTAATAAGACCGTAAAATATTAGTTAATGCATTCAAAATTATGACTCAATTTTAATAGATCACGCTTATTTGGCTTTAAATTTTACATTTACAACATGCAATTATAACTTGATCTGCGTCTCAGGTGCAGAGAAACTGTGTGTCAAACTAGAGTACAGAGAGATCAAGTTGGCTTTAATCTTACATTCAAATGGTGTTGTAATGACAAGATAAGGTACACATGAATTTATGTTTACAATAATTAGGAGAGATCACTGTATGTAAAAGTGCATGAAAAAGAAAATTGATATTTATTTGCCGAGATACATTTGTGCAGTTTCACCGTGACGTCATAAGTGATTTCCCAAAGCTCTGCATCATAAGACTAATCTATCTTTGGCAGTCCTTAACCTAGATGCGTACCTCAGACATTATCACCATTCTATTGGACCTCTTTTCCAATTTGTAGAAGCAATCTAATTACCCTGTTCAATGCATATAACTAGGACACAACAGTACTTTTACAAAGCGCCAGCTCCTTATTAGTTTAGATACTATTCGTTATCGACCCTTGATAATATTTGATAATCTCTTTAGTTCACTTAAGGTCTGGTATCATCCTCTTTTGAAAAGTTGTTCAGATTATGTTTGTTATCACCCCATTACATGTATTTGTATTTGTAATTCAGATTATATCTGAGCAGCCTTGGACTTTGATTGGAATAATCAATATCTGTTATCGCCCCAGTAGGTAAGATGATGTCTGCTACCGTCCCTTAAAATTCGAAGTTCAGATTATGTATGCTACCATCCCTGTTATTTGTAGTTTAGTTGATGTCTGCTACATTCGCCTTAAATTTGTAGTTCAGATTATGCCTGCTTCAATATCCCTCATTATATTTGTAATTTAGCTTATTGCTGATTAAGTTTATTGTTTGGTTGCATGTTTCCTTACGATTACATATAAAGAACAAGGTTCACTGATGGCCTTCTTTTACCAAATGATGTTTTTCGAAAATCAAAATCAGTTTTGTTTTAGCTAACAATGCTTTTAATATCATTACAATCCTTGGTGATTGCTTATCTAAAAAAAATAACGTATTTTTTTCTGGCTTGTTCATGTATTATGCCGTCACAAAATTTGTCGATTCCCTAATTTTCTGAAAAAGCAAAAAAACAGTCAATTTTTGATTTATGCAACTTGTTAAAATAGAGCACTTACCTAGGGTAACAGAACAAGTTTTATTTTTTAGATCAGATGGTGCACTCATATTATTTTTCTTCGCTGAAAGTACTCTAATATAGTTGTTTACATGTACCACTACATTTATCAAATTTAAACTTGGGGCATTCAGTATAGTTCCTATTGCTTTGTTTCTTTTACTATTAAGGTCTAATGTCTTCAGCGGAAGACCTTCTTGTTATTCTTAGGTCTCTTTTCCACTCATTTTATTAAGGTCTTTCGTATTCAAGGAAGACCTTGCAGGTGTCATAACAGTATTACATTTTGGTTCACGTCAAATCATGGCTGACGCAAAATAATCCCGGAATCTTCCCTTCCGATTCGGACATTTTGATACGAGACTGGAGCTGAATTTTTTTTATGAGATGAAAAACAACATGTAAACTTCCTGTATTGACCAGATTTATTAAAATTTAGGGCGTGCTGATTTTTCTATATACTGTCAAGAGTGGGGAGTGATTAGGTTCTGGACTAGATTTTCAAGCACCTGCTCGACTTCGACCGAAACAAACTTGCGCATTTTTGGTAAGAATGCATAGCAGAAATTAATTCTGCTGTGACACCTGCATAGTGATTCTACATCTGTACTTTATAATTCAAGAACATTGGAATTTCGCAAAGTCATCTCCCCAAGTCCTTGATTTTTAGAAGATTTTTTATAGGGAATGAAAGCACATATTCTCAATTTTATTTTAATGTATGCAAAAAAAACATCAGGTGTTAATCAATCAATCTGTATACACACAACGTACTCTGTACGTCAGGTACAGCACAATACATTGATAAAGGTTTATAGCTTGATAAAAGTATAAAGATAGCTTTATCAAGGTAAATACCTTGATTAAGTTATTTTTTGTAAAGAAATTTAAAAAAAAAATGCTTTAAAAAATAAGTACTGAAAGTCGAGTTCTGAGTTGTTGTCAGTAAATTCACCCATGCAAGTAAATTACTAAAACACAAAGAAACTAGGGCTAATTGTAACGGGGACCGTTACAGATGTTCCCCAAACGCTCCCCAACTCCCTTTTGGTGCCATATTTCCTTAAGCTCTATTAAATAAGACATACTTTGTGCAATTAAGACTTAAAGAACGTTTTCCCCGAAGACTACAAAATATATTTAAATTTTAGCACGACATGCGAGCTCATGTGAATGCATGTGGGTAATGATCATATCATCTTTTCTACACTATGTATATATATTCAAAGAGACTTAATATCAAAGCATTTAATCCAGAAGTAATAAAAAATACACTTATTCAAGCATATTTTAATTTTACTCATTTCACGTGCACACACGTGCAAGCATGTGCATGATGACCATACCTTCTTGTAGGGGTCCATTTTGTCTATCAATATTCTAAATACCATCCTATTTCGTTGAAAACCAAGGGAGTTATAACCATTTAAAGTTTAAGCCAATCAGATTTCAGCGCACGTGCATGCGTGTGATTTAATGACAATTGTTATATATCATATTGTAGGACATCCTATTGTATGCTTATGTTTTAAATTTCAAAGCATTTCGTCAAAAAACGGAAAAGATATTGAGATTTTTGTTTCAGCCAATCAGAGTGAAGAACACGTGCACGCACGTGCATGACGACCATACCATCTTCTCGGAGTCTATTATGTCTGTCTATGTTCTAAATCCCATCCTGTTTGGTTGAAAAACAAGGGAGTTATAGCCATGTAAAGTTTAAGCCAATCAGATTGCAGCGCACGTGCATGCGCATGTTTTCACGACAACTGTTATATATCATATTGTAGTACATCCTAATGCATGACTATGTTTTAAATTTCAAAGCATTTCGTCAAAAATTAAAAAAGATATTGCGATTTTTGTTTCAGCCAATTGCAGCAAAGCACACGTGCAAGCACGTGCACGCATGTGCATGACAATTACACCACCTTGTAGGAGTCCATTATGTCTGTCTATGTTCTAAATCCCATACTGTTTAGTTGAAAAACAAAGGAGTTATAGCCATTTAAAGTTTAAGCCAATCAGATTGCAGTGCACGTGCATGCGCGTGTTTACATGACAATTGTTATATATCATATTGTAGTACATCCTAAAGTATGCCTATGTTTTAAATTTCATAGCATTTCGTCAAAAAACAGAAAAGATATTGAGCTTTTTGTTTCAGCCAATCAGAGCGAAGCGCACGTGCATGCGCGTGAGTTCGTGCTAATTTGACAGTGTCACATTATCTACAGTATTAATATATCTTTATATGATGAGTTTCAAATCATTTCATCAAAAAATGTAAAAGTAATAGCTATATCAAGTACATCAGTCAATTTACTCATTTCACGCGCACGCACGTGCATGCGTATGCGCGCAAAATGACCTTTGTTCCGCACACCTACACTACACACCTATTAACCCTAAAAAGGTTTTAGCTCAGTTGGGTGATCAGTTTCTGAGAACACTCGCGGACAAAAAAAGTACCGGAGAAGAAATAAGAAAAAAAAAAATAATAATAATAACTAGATACGATCTCGTTGCGAGCAACGAGTGGGTCTTCCGTCAAATTTTCGATGAAATTCATCAAAAGCAGGAATTTATCGTAATATCCGATTATCGTATTATCGGATCGACTTAAACAGCGTAAAATAGAATTCCGGTTAATCTGATCGACTTATATACCGACAAATAGGAATGTTCTAGAATAATGACGTCACATGCGCAATTAGGATGCGCGTACGGTTCAAATATTCAAAATGGAGGATATCAATATATAAGCTGTCATATCATTGGTTGACCAATCACAACCATCGTTAAATGTCCGCCATTGTAACTAAATATAAGTTGTTTACTTCTAAAACGCGAGGACATGTTCTGTCAAAACAGAATGCTTATAGATATGAGCTAATAGTTTCTGAATTAGTGCATTAAAAATCACAAGAAATATACCGTTGGAAACCTCTCAAAAAGATCTATATGATATTTTAAAAAGTTTAAAAATCGGTCTAGAAATGAACCATATAGGACGTTTTACATACATCAAAGGATATACATCGAAGATCAAAGAGATCTAAAGAGTACCGTACTAACCGCAAGATTGCAGATTGTTATGATAAAGTATTTGCTTCAGTAAAGAATCAAAATATTGCATTTTGGCCCCTCTAGGCCCCTAATTTGAGGGGCCAGCCCCTTTTTCTTGATATCAAAAGAAAGATCTTTTAAATTTGAATACATTTTGTGCAACAATTACTCAGAAATTGCTTTTTGTTTCCGAGATATGTAGAAAAGAAATATTTAGGAGCCAGCCCTCAAAGTCCTTAATGGGGCCATTTAGGAAAAATTCAAAGGTTGCATATTGTTTAGAACATTATTCTGAACATCTTTTGTTCAATATTGCTTTTCAAAATATTTCTCCATTTCAAGATACGAAGCGTCAAAGATTGAGCATTCTGGCCCCTTGTGGCCCCTAATTACGTAACATATGATCACAACATTATTATATATAGTTGCTGATTGTTAAGATAAACATATTTGCTTCAGTAATGAATAACAAAATATTGATCATTAAAGAGATATAGATTAAAGACTTTTGGCCCCCCTAGGCCCCTAATTTGAGGGGCCAGTCCCTTTTTCTTGATGTCAAAAGAAAGCTCTCATAAATTTGAATAATATTTGTTCAACAACTATTCAGAAATTCCTTTTCGTTTCCGAGATATGTATATAAGAAATATTTAGGGGCCAGCTCTCAAAGTCCTTAATGGGGTCATTTAGCAAAAATTCAAAGGTTGCATATTGTTTAGAACATTATTCTGAACATCTTTTGTTCAATATTGCTTTTCAAAATATTTCTCCATTTCGAGATACGAAGTGTCAAAGATTTAGCATTCTGGCCCCTTGTGGCCCCTAATTACGTAAAATATGATCATAAAATTATAATATATGGTTGCATATTGTTAAAATAAACATATTTGCTTCAGTAATGTATAACAAAATATTTACCGTTTAAAAGATATTAAGAAAAGACTTTCTGGCCCTTTAAACCCTTAGTTAAAGGGGCCAGCCCCTATTTCTTGATTTCAAATGATAGATCTTTTCAATTTGCACAACTTTTGTTCAGTATGTTATAACAAATTATTCATAATTTAAAAGATATGATAAAAAATGTCGCTAAAAATCACTCATGATTCGCGTCCTAAATTTCGACCCCTAGCGAGCTTCCATACTAGACACTTCCGGAAAATTTGAAAACCCAGGTGCACAACTACAACATGTCCTCTATTATCACTGAAAATTTCAGTCCTATAGCTTTAGCCGTTTTTGAGTTCCATCGCAGACAAAAGGGTACCCCGAAAATCAATAAAAGGGCGATAACTTCTGACCGGAAGTAAATTTTCAAAAACGGAGTTGCCGGTACAAACTTCAAATGATTATACATTCTCTCTGAAAATTTGAAGAAAATCGGTCGAGCCATCTCCGAGAAATCTTCTGCACAAAATCGGTAAGAAAAAAAACCCAGTTACACTAAAGTAGTGAAACGGAAATTAAGTGTTAAGATTGACACTGAATTGCAACGAACTACTACGTGAAAGTCCAAGTAGTTTTTTTTACATTTCATGCATTCGTATGTCAGAATGGTTTAATCAAACGCTCAGCTGCCTCCATAAACCCCAATTGCGAAATGGCGGAATTGACAAAGACAGCCGCCATCTGGGGCCCGCTTCAGATTTTCAAATATTAATATCTAGAATTCAGATAAGCCAATTTTCAAACAACTTATATAGTAAGCATCAAATTGTTAAGATGAATACTTTTGCTCAGTAATGTATAACAAAATATTGATCATTAGAGAGTTATAGATAAAAGACTTTTGGCCCCTCTTAGCCCCTAATTTGAAGGGTCAGCCCTATTTTTTTGACATCAAATGAAAGGTCTTGCGATGTTGCACATTTTGTCTTCAATATGTTATAACAAATTATGAACAGGTGTGAAGATATGAGACAAAATGCGTCAAATTTTGTGAGATATTTCTGAGACATTTTTTCGGCCCTACTGAACTCCGGTGCCTTTTGCGCTAGAAAGATTTGGAGACCCAATTACAACTCACCAAACCTTCCTCTATTTTCCCTGAAAATCTCAAGTCCATATCTTAAGTCGTTTCGGAGGAGTTTCCCGGACAAGCCGACACTCTGAAAATCAGAAAATCGTCCATATCTCACGACCGGAAGTGAGATAATCAAAAAAGAAAAAAACCTATCAAGATCAATTGAATATCTTTCAGATCTGAAAGTTTGGTAGAAATCGGACTAGCCATCTCTGAGAAATCGCTTGCACAAAATCGGTTGGAAGAATAATAATAATAACTAGATGAGATCTCGTTGCGAGCAACGAGTAGGTCTTCCGTTGAATTTCTCGATAAGATGAGATGTGATTTTGACTGAGATATTTGTTTAAAGAGAATAACATTGAGTTTTCCCTAGTTAAAGTTAAAGTTTCTCATTTTTATCACGATATTCTGAACATCTTTTGTTTGATAAGGCTTATGAGAATACTCCCCCTTTTCGAGACATAAAGCATAAAAAATATAGCATTTTGGTCCCTTGCGACCCCTAATTACGTTAAATATGATAAAAATATTTTCATATATTGTTGCAAATCGTGTAGATGAATACTTTTGCCCCAGTAATGTATAACAAAATATTGATCATTAGAGAGTTATCGATAAAAGAATTTTGGCCCCTCTGAGCCCCTAATTTGAGGGGTCAGCCCCATTTTTTTTATATGAAATGAAAGGTCTTGTGATTTTGAAGATTTTTTGTTCAACACTTATTCAGAGATTTCTATTCGTTGTGGAGATATGCTCAATGACAATATTTAGGGGCCACTCCTACAAGTCCTTAATGGGGCCGTTTTACAAAAATTCAAAGTATGCATATTGTTTAGAACATTATTCTGACCATCTTTTGTTCAATATTGCTTATCAAAATATTCCCCCTTTTCGAGATATAAAGCGTCAAAGATGTGACATTCTGGCCCCTTGTGACCCCTAATTACGTAACATTTGATCAAAATAGTATCATATATTGTTGCAAATCGTTAAGATAAATACTTTTGCTTCAGTAATGTATAACAAAATATTGATCATAAGAGAGTTATAGATAAAAGACTTTTGGCCCCTCTGAGCCCCTAATTTGAGGGTTCAGCCCCTTTTTCTTGATATCAAATAAAAGGACTTGTGCTTTTGAAGATTTTTTGTTCAACACTCATTCAGAGATTTCTATTCGTTGTGGGGATATGCTCAATGAAAATATTTAGGGGCCACTCCTACAAGTCCTTAATGGGGCCGTTTTAAAAAAAATTCAAAGTATGCATATTGTTTAGAAAATTATTCTGACCATCTTCTGTTCAATATTGCTTATCAAAATTTTCCCCCTTTTCGAGATATAAAGCGTCAAAGATGTGACATTCTGGCCCCTTTTGACCCCCAATTACGCAAGATATGCTTAAAAGTTTATAAAATGTTGTTCTAAATGGTTTAAAATTTAAAAATATCGAAAAATCGAGCAGAAAAAATGATAAAATATTTTTGTCACACGGGGGATCGAACCCGGGTCGCCCGCGTGACAATCCAATGCGCTAACCATTTCGCCGTTGAGATCACCGCTTCGCATTTTCAAATGCATATATCTCGAAATTGGCTTTTTCGATTTTCAAACAAATTACATATTTCGCTTCTGCAAGAGGGTCTCTATTCAATTCTAAAACAAAAATATAAAAAAAGAAAAGTTGAAAAATTGCGTTTTTTAAATTCGTTTCCGGTATCGACCGGAAGTATTGACGACGCACGAAAAGGCGATTCTGCAACGCTATAAGTCATGAACTATCATCTCCAATTAATCTTCAGTTCATATCTTAAGCAGTTTTCGCTACTAAATCAAGACAAAATTGCATTTTAAAATCAGAAAATTGTCCATATCTCACGACCGGAAGTGACGTCATAAAAACGCTTAAAAACCTATCAAGATCAGTTGATTAGCTATTATATATGAAAATTTCATGTAAATCGGCCGAGCCGTTTCGGAGAAATCGCGTGCACAAAATCGGTTGGAATAATAATAATAATAGGGAAAAAGAAACCGAACGAAAACAATAAGGTCTTCCGTTGGAAACGGAAGACCTTAATAATAATAAGAAAAGTGAAAAAGAAACAATAGAATAATAGAAGGGTCTTCCGCTGAAGACGGAAGACCCTAATAATAAGAAACAGAGTAAAATCAATATGTTCCCAAACTCCGTTTGGGGAACATAATAAGTATAAAAGAGACGGTCTTAATTGCTGTCCTTTTGATACGAGAGTGCTTTTAATGCTCGTGTGGACTGACCACAACTCTTAATTCGACTTTTAAAATTAAACTTTTAAGATTTTTTGTATTTTCTTTCAGTTCCATCTTTGTCCTTAAGGTGGGGGATTCCAATTGACCTTGGATTTACGGAAGTACTGTGTGCATGTAAATGCCACCTTCGTTTTAACATGTTCTTGGCTGTAACACCACGAAGAGATCAACCCGTCATTTGTTTTGACAATTGTGTAAATATGTTACCTGGTGATCTCCGACCTTTGATATGTGCTTAACATGATTTTAAATTTCAGGGAGATCCCAATGTATAATATGATTTGTCCAGTAAGTAAGATTGTGTTTGTCTGGGATCTCCCTATTGGGATCGTACATTATTTTTTCGTGAGTTTATTAGATTTGTCATTAATAAATGACAATATTAGTCAAAGCTGATTCTGTTGTTTATAAGAAACAGAGCTACAAATCTAAACTCGAACTAGAAAAATATGCTGAGAATTATATTTAGTAATTTAACTCTAGAAAATGAATTAAAATGTGTGACATTGATAATAAATAATGTTTTCATTTTGTGATGCTGTATCTGTCCTTTTGATTAATATCAACCACCGATGACGTCATATGTGTGCATCCAGTAACTTGAGAATTGATCATGTTGTGTATAGAGAATTTGGGCTATGTACAAAGTTAACTAAAATGGAGTTTAAAAGCAATTGCCCTAAATATTTTTGAGAAATTCATATGGAGTTCAGATCACTAAACATGTATACTAATTTATTTTCATCGATTATAATCTCTTTCGAAGACAGTCAGCTATATACATGTAAATATCCTGGTCAGCCTTTCCTCTGCCTCTCGTACAAAAAAAAATGCATCAGAACAACAATAAGCTGGACATTCCAAAACAAAAGATTTGTATAGATGAAAAGTTTGCCTTCTAAAATCTAAGAAAGTGCTGCTAGAATCCCGAGTTATACGTGTACGAAAAAAATACTGTTTCATGAACAATCTCGGTCCATATGCATAAATTTTAAAACATCTTGTATGGTTTCGTGACAATTCTTGGAATAATTATTTTACTGACAGTACAGTGGGATTCTAGCAGCACTTTTTATACCAAAGATCTGTTTCACCTGTATACATGTATTAATTCGTCAAAGAAATTAAACTCCGGCGTATTGTTCTTCTAGTTTTTTAAATAAGGAACATTTTGCTATTAATATAGAAGTCACTTGATGCCTTGGTGGTGATGCATGTCTTTGAAGTGGACACTCTCTTATCTTTATGTAATCTTTATGTAACATTAATGTAATGTAATAAGCTAATAATAGTTTACGTTTATCAGTGTTTCTGGAAAATTATCAAAATTGATTTTCTTTAGAAAGTCTAAATTTCAAGAGAAATGATTCATATGCTTCCTTAACATGCCCACGTACATAATTGGTAAACAATCAAGGAATTTTTTTAGTTTTGTGTGAGTTATTGGTGTGTGAATCACACAGACTTGTCACGTAGGTATATTTCATGAAGCGCGCTAGCGCTTCATGAAAAATATGCCTATGTGCAAGTCTGTGTGATTCACACACCAATAATTCACACTTAACTGAAAAACATTCATTATATTTACATTTTACCTGTTTGGAGGCAACTAAAATATACTCAATATTTGAATTTCTCGCTGTCCTATATTATAGCTTTTTATTAACGTCACTGCAGTCTCATTGTGACGTCACGTTAACGCACGTTTCTCCTTGTATATTTCTACGCGTGAGTATGCACGAAAATGATTTTCAAATCAATTTTACAGTACGCTTACTAGAAAAAACACAGCGAATGTAAATATTGTTTAATGTCCCTTTTAAGAATTTTTCACCTACTGCGTCCCGGGACCTTGGTTTATGCGGTCTCATCCAAAGGACCGGTCTCCACGTCCCACAGTGGGATTCGAACTGGCGACGTAAGGAGTGACCCCAAACTTCACGAATCTAGAGCAGACGCTCTTACTACTGCGTCACTTGGGCGACTATTAGCGTTGTACGAGGGGTTATCAAAAAGTTCGTGGACTAGCGTCATAAAATTAAAACTGCTATAGGTACATCAATGAATTTTAAAATATCTAGTTAGCATTATCTTTTGTATCTAAAGAATAAACCATAAATCATGAATTTTATTTTTCAATAAATTAGTAACGTTTTTGTAAGGGATGGTATGTCCAGGCGGCGCAACCTTGAAAACGACGTTTTTTGCAACCTATGTGTAACTAAGAAAAAACTTTTTTGATTTGATCATTTGATATCCGAAATTCACGTTAATTCAGGTATGTGTTGGGACACAGTTGTTCCATAAAATATGAAAATTCCACTTCATTCTGGAAGTTCTATGAAATTTTAGCGTAAATTTTACACGGAATGTCCAAACAAATGAGGCCTTGCAAATGACGTCAAAAGGGGGATGGGTTTCCGTTTCCAACATTCTGTAAAGTTTTGCCTCTGAAAAAACTGGTATAGCCCTGAAATATGTTGAAACTGGCTAGAGAGAAATAACAGGCATCCAGAGAACTTGTCTTTTAATGTCAAAATAGATTCAGAAAGAAAAGGGATACACAGTTAAAGCCGATTTGCAGTCAAGGTGTAAAAAATCAATCACGTCAAAAAATGACGTTGATCATGTGTTGCAGATATTGAACTCCAAAAAGCAAAATT
The DNA here is from genome assembly GCF_032062105.1 of Saccostrea cuccullata. Lineage (NCBI taxonomy): Eukaryota > Metazoa > Mollusca > Bivalvia > Ostreida > Ostreidae > Saccostrea > Saccostrea cuccullata. The sequence goes on along the minus strand of NW_026928025.1, from coordinate 138,512 downwards.
TGCCGGCACAATCAAGCGCGGATCTCTCCCAATATGTTAATCCCTTTGGAATAATATATTCATTGACAGCCACTGTTCATGATATTGTAAAGTCATATAAACAAGGCGGGTTTAAATCCTTACTCAGCTCCATGGAATCTCATCAAAAAAGTGTATGAGGTAGAAGAAACGGACATTGAAAAAACAATGACGTTATCGGACGTCACGAAAATAAACGAGGACAGCGCCGGGTGATCATTTCATTTTATAATAATTTGGCAAATAATGAACGTATCAGGCTAATTTATTCGACATTTCTTTATATTTTGTTGTTTTATGTTCTATATAAATTTTGAAAGCACAGACTACATAGAACTAATTTTATAGCTTCAGTCCACGAACGTTTTGATAACCCCTCGTAGTTGAATAGATTGTTAACTCGTAACATAAATTTTGTATTGCTGGATCATTAGATTTTCAGGGGATAACTGTACTAAAATCAACAGTGTCAGAACATTTTTTGGCTTAAAAGGATATTCAACTTTGCAGGATTGCTGAAGATGGAACATTCATCAATTAGATACGAAGATTATTTTTTTTATCAATTTCAATAGCATGAGCTTTCAGTGGAAGAAATGACTGCAGTCGTTGAAACCCATTGCAGACGCTCTTACTACTGCGCCACTTGGGCGACTATTAGCGTTATAGTTGAACAGATTGTTAACTCGTAACATAAATTTTGCATTGCTGGATCATTAGATTTTCAGGGGATAACTGTACTAAAATCAACAGTGTCAGAACATTTTTTGGCTTGAAAGGATATTCATCTTTGCAGGATTGCTGAAGATGGAACATTCATCAATTAGATACGAAGGTTACTTTTTTATCAATTTCAATAGCATGAGCTTCCAGTGGAAGAAATGACTGCAGTCGTTGAAACCCATTGCAGAAAGTAAAGGGTGAGTGAACCCAAAATGATGAAACCATTCGTATTACTCAATGTATGCCGTAAAGTTCAAACTATTTCCCTGTAGTACTGAAAACCTAACCCAGACAAAAAATAATTCATTGATGAACAATGGAAAAGCAGGGAAGCGTAGTAATATGCAACTGTTTGCTGGCTGTAGTGTACATTTGTGTTCTGAAAGGTAGAGAAGCATGTTCTTGTTATACACAGGGAATTTGTGCTAAATGTTTTTCCTGCTGGATTCACTTTCTTGAGATGTTTTTCCGGGAGGAGAATAACCAGTTACAGGAGAAATTGTTCTCAGGAGGACACAGAGAGAAAGATCCAAGGCCCGATACTGATGTTAAGCATGCTAGCTGTGATATTTACTGGAAATTTTTATGTTGTAATGTACATTATTCTGTTTTGACTATATACATAGGTGTATTAAATCATCAGGCCCTGTTTGAATGCATTTGTTATGTTAACGATTACTATAATTTTTCCTATTTAAACATGGACTGGAAATCATTTTTTTTTTCAAAATAGACAGGAGTTTATTGGTCCTGAACGTGGTAGTTCCCTGTTCGTGTACGTGTGGTAGTCAATACAGTGTATAAATAATTGCCTAAAAATTGGTATGATAACAAGAGGCCCAGGGGCCACATCGCTCACCTGAGCAATTGGCTAGGAAAAACACACAACAAATCAGAACTGAAAGTTTACTGAGGGGTGGGGGGGGTGGGGGGGCTTGAATTTTTACCCCCCAGGGGGTCATGATTTGAACAAACTAGAATCTACACTACCTGAGGATGATTCCCTATAAATATCACTAAGCATGGCTTTGAATTACTTAAAAAGAATATTTTAAAAGGTTTCCCTATATATTCCTATGAAAAACTTTGATCGGCCATTTGGCCCCACCCTACCCCTGGGGTCATGTTGTGAACAAACTTGAATCTACACTACCTGGGGATGATTTCAAAGGAGTTTCATCTTTCCTGCCTCAATGGTACTTGAGAAGAAGATTGTTCCTATATATTCCTATATTAAACTTTGTTCAGACATTTTGGCCCCACCCTACCCCTGGGGGTCATGATTTGGACAAACTTGAATCTACACTACCTGAGGATGATTCCACATAAGATTCATCTTTCCTGGCCCAATGGTTCTTTAGAAGAAGATTTTTAAAGATTTTTTCTATATATTCCTCAATGTAAAACTTTGATCGGCCATTTTGGCCCCACCCTACCCCAGGGGTCATGATTTGAACAAACTTTAATCTACACTACCTGAGGATGATTCCACATGAGATTCATCTTTCCTGGCCCAGTGGTTCTTGAGCAGAAGATTTTTAAAGATTTTTCCTATATATTCCTATGTGTAACTTTGGTCGGCCATTTTGGCCCCACCCTACCCCTGGGGGTCATGATATGAACAAATTTGAATCTACACTACCTGAGGATGATTCCACATATGTTTCATCTTTCCAGGCCCAGTGGTTCTTGAGAAGAAGATTTTTAAAGATTTTTCCTATGTATTCCTATGTAAAATTTGATCGACCATTTTGGCCCCACCCTACCCCTGGGGGTCATGATATGAACAAACTTGAATCTACACTACCTGAGGATGATTCCACATGAGATTCATCTTTCCTGGCCCAGTGGTTCTTGAGAAGAAAATTTTAAAAAAAAATTCCTACATATTCCTATGTAAAACTTTGATCGGCCATTTTGGCCCCACCCTACCCCTGGGGGTCATGATATGAACAAACTTGAATCTACACTACCTGAGGATGATTCCACAAGAGTTTCATCTTTCCTGGCCCAGTGGTTCTTGAGAAGAAGATTTTTTAAAAAATGCCATTAATTTTTCTCTAATTCATAATTATCTCCCCTTGGAAAAGGGTGTGGCCCTTCATTTGAACAAACTTGAATCCCCTTTACCCAAGGATACTTTGTAGCAAATTTGGTTGAAATTGGCCTAGTGGTTCTTCAGAAGAAGATGAAAATGTGAAAAAGTTTACAACAACGACGACGACTACGACAACGACTACGACAACGACAGACAACGGACAAATTTTGATCAGAAAAGCTCACTTGAGCCTTTGGCTCAGGTGAACTAAAAAGTGAGTCAGCATTTGACTTAATGATCAATTGTATTTGATGACGAGGTCATTGTATCGACCATAGAACTTACGAAATGATGACTTTAAACGAGACTGTTAATACAGTATTGAAAACATATTCTGCGTTCTAAGGAGACACTCAATTGACTTGATTGTTGTATTAAAAAACAAAACAAAAAGAAATATCAATTTCATTTCTTTAATTGACATCCGATTGCGACCAGAGGTACAAACGATGTAAGAATGTAAGTCGGTGTTTCTGCATGTGATGGCTTATAATGATTTTGATTTTTATAGTCATAGATGTATCTTCAGTAACAAGACAGCAGTCTGGAGTTTTTCTCGTCCAAAAAAAAAAGAATAAGGAAAAGATTTTCTCATCCTCAACTATAATACCACCGGGATGGCAATCTGTCTCGTGGGACAAACTTGTACACATCTGCGTTTGACAACTATGAGCCGTTCATGGCCATTTTTTACCTCTACATGTACAGTTCATCCTAAACTCCGTCCTTTTTTGGTCGAAATAAACTTCAGACTCCGGGGGTAACATTAGAAGGAGAAATCCTTTTAAAGAATTAGATGCCCCATAAATTAGCAACAGAAGCGAATTTTCAAAATGTGAGGACCATCCCTTAATAAATTTTTGAAGGATCTGTCCTCGTTTAAATGTAACCACAAAGAACGTAGACATGACTTGTATTATGATATAAAATGAAAAACAATCAAATTCAAAGAATTATTTCCCTTGTTTTGGTGTCTTTTTGATGAGATTAAATTATTAATGGCATATTGTGTCAAATATTAAAGCCGTTCTTACATGTATGTCATTCAAAAGTCATCATCAAAGTTGAGTTTTTTTTAATGAGGTCATTCGTTAAGGTCAATGTCGAAAGGTCAGAAATTATTGCATGCTTAGAAATATTCTGTCATTGGTGAAGAACTTGTGAAAGGAATAGGAAAACCCTTTTTTCAATCATATGTTGTAAGAAAAAGTGAAAATTTTAAAAATAGTAGGACAGACTTCAAGGTAACGATATGAATGATAATTAAGTACTTAATTACAAATTTCTTGTCACAGGAAATACGTAGGGTGCATATGAATTTGAATGATGAAAAAATGCATTTTTTCCTTCTTTTTCAAAAGTCATGACAAAGGTTAAAGTATTTAAGAAGAACGAGGGTTAAATTTAAAGGTTAAGGACAGGAGGTAAAAAATCATGAGGTTTTTAGAAATGTCTAGTTAATAGTCATACACAAAATTTTATGGAATCATACATGCATGTATCTCTTCTCATTCAAAAGTTATTGCTAATTACAAGAAATGTTTATTTTCTTGTGAAACTTCAAGATTAAGGTTCATGGGTCAAAATCCGTAGTGTATTTAGATAGATCTTGTCACAAAAATGCAAGGGTATATATATCAGGAAACCCTATCTGCTCTCACTGAACAGACATGACCAAAGGATTTTTTTTTATTGAAAAGTATGTCAAACTGGGTTAATTTCAAGAGTCCTGAGTGTATTTAGTGTCACATGTAATGCACTTATTTAATATGATAGCCCTATCTCCTCTCATTCAAATGTAAGGTTTATATTTTAAAGTAGGTCAAACTTATCGGCTAAAGTTGAAAAATCATTGTGTGTTCAGAAAGGTCTTTTCATGGGTTAATACATGAGTAATATGAAAACCCTACTTTTTATCATTCAAATGATATGACCAGGGTTAAAGTTTTTGTGACAGATTTTCTGGGTGATAGACTGACATACGAGTGAGATATAATAAACATTTGCTTTCGCTAAAACAAGGAACAATGACAAACAAATGGAAGACTCCCTAGAAGGTTGTCGGTAGACTTTTTAAAAAATGTATGGGGCGGAAAAGTAAAAGGCCTTATATAGGAAGTCCTAACTCCTTATACTTGTTATAATGATAATACTAAATATAAAAAACCTAAATTAAAAAAAGATATAAAATAATGAGGTCATCCGAAGTGATTCGAAAGAACATCATCGCTCTCCACGAAAGATTTTGTTATTATGCTAAAGAAAGAGAGCAAATCAATAAGTTTGTCGGTGGTTGACAAAAGCACTAAATAGAAGAAAAAAAGTAAAACAAAATATTCCATTTTATTTTACGGGTACATAAAAAACAAATGTAAATCTAAAATGACTGATTTAATTTAATCCAGTCAATATTTTATTATTATGTAAGTAAGATACCATAATTGGATTGGACATCAGGCATGGCCAATATAAGTCCTCTCCAAGGTCAAGGTTACAAATGATAAGATTACAATGATTTACAATGGAGAAAAAAAATCTTATAGGTTACATTAATTTCAGTTGTTATCTAAGGTTAGAAAAAGGAAAGAAAAAATGAATCGAATTAAATTATAAAAGAGCGTTATAACTAAGTACGTATACATGGTATACTCGCTATACAATATAATTACAAGAAAATAAAAAGTGCAAACAAACAGCAAAAAAGAATAAGAAAACAAAAAAGTGCAAAGAACAGATATGTAAAGGAAAATAAAACAGAAAGAAATAGTGACATAGATAATTTTGATCAAGCAATAACACTTAATAAAAACAATAATAATGTGCAAAGTCACATTTCCATGGAAAAATACTACATATATACTTAGCAAAATAAGTTTAGCAATTGCTTTTCCGTATTTATGATTTTAAAAGATTTTTCTTATGTGTTTTGTTATGCTTTTTCTTAAAAACAATAGAGATAAAGATAACAAAAGACAGAGTTCTTTTTTTAATTTGACACGCAGAAACCGCTTCATCCAACGTTGTGACAATTCAATAAAACAAAAGGTTACGCTCGAACGCACATGGTCCGGGAACAATTTTTTACTAGAAAAACATTCTGAACATGCTTGTAAAAGAAAACCGTTGAAAAACTGCAAAAACGTTAATGGCAAAAACACCAGGACTTTCCGAAAATGAACGTTAAAAGACTATAGGGATGCTTACAATTGGTACGTTGCTCATAAAAAGATGTCGCTGAACACTTTTGCTTGCATCAGTCCACCAAATGTCGACTTTCGAACTGATTTCGAACGACTGAACACGTAATCAATCGCCAGTGCTTAGAACGTCCACGAAAAACGAGGGTTAGCAATGATCGTTTAACTGTTACAACGTCGATAAGTTACCGTTTTATTGCTGCTCCTAAAGTTGCAGAGGAGTTATGCCGTTTTACTGGAGTGAGGTTATGCGAACAATTTGTAGGAAACAGGCTACGTTAAGCCAGTTTTCGAGCTCAAAGACCTCTCAAAGCAATATCACTTACTCAACGCCATCAACAATCACGCATCGCAGAGGCAAACACAAATCGTCTTGGATTCAACAAAAATATTGCCTTTTCTTTGTTATACGAAGAAAAGTTTACATTTCAAATGCATTATAAATTATTGGTCTACTTTTGTCTACCTGATATATTAAATATCTTTAAAACTTTTTTTGCTCAGTATAAATAAAACATTGAAATGCTGAGACTTGAAGTAAATAGAAATAATAAGAAATTTCTGATTTATTATTTTTTTTACTTAATTACAAAATACTATCAAAATATTTTTGAAGACTTGATGAACAGTTGGACTGATTCAAAAATGGAACAGTTTATTTTATAAGGTAATTGTCTATCACCAAATAGCAAAGTATTCAAAATTTGATCAGGAGATATAATTTCTAATTCTATTACGTACAAAAGATTTTCAAAAAGTATCATTTTCTGATTATCATATGCAGGGCATCCTAAGAAAAAATGATAATTATCCTCGTTCAGATATCCACACTTAGTACAAGATGCTATTTCACTTAGATACTGATTATACAGATGAGCATTTATATTACCAGATTCATTTCTTAGTTGACAATGTATAATGTTTTCCTTGCGATTGCCATAATGAAAGAGCTTGTCATCCTTTATTCGATCTGTAGTAGGTTTCTTTAAGACATTCTTAAAACATGAATAAGATTCAATACAATTTGTTTCTAGTAGTAACTTGTTCCATAATTGAAAGTAGAAGGCAGAAAACTGTTGAAGGATGAGACTGTCCTTGCTTGAGGTATGACAAAATTAAAATTATTAATATTTCTTCGATTGTACTCATGATTTGGTGGCATAAAAGGTAGGACAATTTTTTTGTAAATACAGAGGGGCTATACCATAAACAGTTATATAGAATAACAGGAGTTTTTGTCTTCCCTTTCTCTTATTAAGTTGTTCCCAACTTAATTCTAAATACAAAGCATTTCTTCTGTCCTGTTATTATTCGGGCAGCTTCTACTTGGATATTTTCTAAAAGATTTGAAAGTTCTTGTGAGCAATTATCCCAAACAATGCTACAATATTCTAAAATGGGTCGAATAAAAGCAAAATAGACTTTTACCAAAACACTTCTATCTAACAATTGTTTCAACATGTTTAGAAGATTTAGCAGCGAACAAGCTTTTTCGTATAAATTATTTAAATGAGATGACAATTTGGCATCACTTTGGAAATTAAAAGAAGTTTAAGATGACAATGTGTTTTAGATTCACTAATAATGCTACCATTACAGCCAAAATGGACTGGGGGGGGGGGGTGGTTACTTGAAGTTATAAAGTCACATTACAGGTTTATGTTGTATTAAAATCCACAGCCCATGTTGAGTCCCGTTTATTGATTTTATCTAAATCAGATGTAATTGATATTGCTGCTGCATTAACATAATTATCTACAACTATAAACAGTGATGTATCATCCGCAAATAGCCTTGTATTATTTACTAAATTATCAGTTATATCATTAATATACAAGAGGAATAGAAAGTGACCTAGAACATACTTTTAAATTCGTTATAACGAGTTTAATTTGTTATAACAGATTTTTTAGAATTCGTTATAATGAATTTAATTTGTTATAACAGATTTATTGAATTCGTTATAACGAATTTAATTTGTTATTACAGATTTATTGAATTCGTTATGACGAATTTAATCAGTTATTACAGATTTGCTGAATTCGTAATAACCAGTTCAAGAATGCGGTTATATCGAATTCAACAAATCTGTAATAACACATTAAATTCGTTATAACGAATTCAGCAACTCTGTAATAACAGATTAAATTCGTTATAACGAATTCAACAAATCTGTAATAACAGATTAAATTCGTTATAACGAATTAAACAAATCTGTAATTACAGATTAAATTCGTTATAACGAATTCAATAAATCTGTAATAACAGATTAAATTCGTTATGACGAATTCAATGAATCTGTTATAACGAATTCAATAAATCTGTTATAACAAATGAAATTCGTTATAACGAATTCAATAAATCTGTTATAACAAATTAAATTCGTTATAACAAATTCTAAAAATCGTTATAACGAATTCAAAAATATTTTTTGATAGGTCCTAAATGGGCTTCCGTACTTCTGCCTTTTCTAATGGATGAATTAAAATTTGACTATTTGATTTTATAGGAGGCATATGTTTATGTTTGTTTGAAAGTTTTGCAATTGATTTCGTAATTCATCACCATTTACCTGGTGGTATATCTTTATTAAGTATTTGAGATGTAAGTTTTTCCTTTTCTTAAGCATTTCTTACCATAAAAAATCCTCCATTTTGTAGCTCTCTGAAGCGACCATAGTTTGGGCAATCTTTACGTTTTGCTGTTTTGTGTATATGATTCCGTTGCCTTATTCTTAGACGTATACTATTATTTATAAATGGTTTATCTCGTGGCCTAATTGTGATTACCTTTTTAGGTATATGTTTATCTAAAATAGCATCATATGTGTGTAAGAAATTATCATATATTTCATTTATGTTTGAGGAATTAAAGACTGTAGAATCCCATTTGACTTTATCAAGATCATTTTCATTTTTTTTAAAATAAACATCATCATAATTTCTTATAGTGCGTTTATAAGCATATTGTTTGAAAGTTTTGTATTTTATATCAAAACTAACTGGTGAATAAGTACTACAGAATGGAGATGCTACAGTGTACATATACATTATCTTCAATACTTGGATTATTAGACTAAGTGAAAACTAAATCTATACATGTACCAAAAGTAGTTGAAAAATTTGTAGATTCATTCATCAGGTTTAATGGATTAGTCTGTGCCATAGTTTGTTTAAAACATTATTTCCACTACTCAACATATCATTGTTAAAGTCACCCATGAGAAATACCGGGATGGATTCATTTAATACAATATCAAGCGAATTAGAAAGACGCTCAAAGTAGGCGACAGTTGAATTAGGTGGTCGATATATTAAACCAAGTAAAATCTTCGTATTATCTTGCATATGTATTTCACACCAAAGAAGCTCAAAATCAGTAACATTAAGATCATCTCTTATGATAAAATGTAGATCGAAGGAAACATTAACTAGTGTACAACCCCTAAACCTATAACGATCCTTTCTTATGGGAGGATGAAAACCATGAAATATGATCTCATCATTGGATATATATTATCAAGGTGTGTTTCGATAATACCAGTAACATCATATTCAGACAACTCGTTGTAAACAACATGACTGATGACTGATACGGTATAAGTTAAAACAATAAATTGCTTTCTTTGTTTGTTATTACTGGAATTAACCGGAACAGCTGTTGCAGAAAAAAATACATAACCCGCGTAATTTTTTTCTGCAATAGCTGCAACCGATAATTCCAGTAATAACTAACAAAGAAGGACATTTTAATGTTAATATTTATATCTGTTTAAATATTCATTTAAAGAAGGATTAAAAAAGTTTAATAATTGTATTAATGATGCAAACGTCTTTATACGTTTCATTGATGGAACAGCCACTGATCAAAAAATTTGTGCAGGCGACATGACTACTTTAGGTTATACAGTGATTAACGCAATGGGTTTTCTTAAGAAATAAAGGAAAAAATGTTCCAGGGATGTAAATATAATAAAATGAACCTACGCATTTGTTACATGCCATATCCGCTGCCTCCTTTGGTCGAATTTTTAGCGACGACATGATGTTGTTTCTGAAAAAAAAGATACAGTTACTTTGGAAAGAATAAGTCTCATTACTAAAGCCTCGACGGAGGGCGACATAAAAAAATGGTATTTATTCGGACGAATAAGAAATACCATAGCACAAATTTGTTCGAACGAGAGAGAGAGAGAGAGAGAGAGAGAGAGAGAGAGAGAGAGAGCATATGTCTGACTCACGATGGGGGATTATAATTGATTACTGGGTCATCTATATTTTGACCCATGAACCATGTAGTCCTAATTCAGAGAAATGTTGAAAATATCATTATCATAATAATACATAGAAAAATGTTCCACAATGCAAAATTTATTTTTGAACAGTTGTCATAGTCCCTCGCTTTCAATATTTTGTGTATCTATAAATAGAAATTGGAATATTAAAGAGTTCGAATTAATGTTACATGCAATGCATCACGGGAGAAATATTACGGAGTTAAACAGGGAAAATGACCTTGAAGTATCTTGAAAAGATTATACTTTTACTATTAACAGCAAGTAGTAAATGGATTAAATACATGTATAACAATAAGACGAGTGGATTATGGACTTTCGGACATGTTTGATCGTAAGCACAATTTAAAATTGACGGACGCTTCGGCATGAAACGTTCTTACATGTACAAGCTTAAGTTAAATTGTCAACATGCACCGATTTGGAATGCAGATGACAATGATGCGGGTGCAAGCATGATAAAAAGACTAAATCCGCGATCTTGAGTTGTGAAAACTTAAACGCATATAAATCGTCTAGGCCCCTTAAATTTCATAATAGCTCAATCGTTTAAGGAATACGGGGACTTTTGGCCAGCACCCGTATACTGTATACATATTTTTAATTTTTTATTTTGACAATTAATTGAAATTAAGTGCAGGTTTAATAATTTTGTGGAATTTTCCCATATAACATGACAAGAACTCGGGTTCACACGTTGGCATAAAAAATGACTGTATCTATAGAGGTCTATGTGCTGTTTGTTGAAAATTTAATGCATAAATATGTCAGTTTTCATCCTATAGCTTATGATAACTAACTAGCTTACAATTAGAAATTGTATATTTTGTTAGAAATATAGGCATGCAAAACAAAATTGCTAACGCACCACTTGTGAATTCTTATCTGTGAACTAAACATTTGTCGGATCAGTAAAAGTGTATAAAATATGCAATTATTTCCAAAACAGTCGGATTGAAAAATGTCCTGGTATCATTAAAAGACTCTCGAATGACCTTCTTGTCCGAAAACCAATTTCCAGATGTGCAAAATTCTTATGCCCAAATATGATATTAATTCTTGATCACTTAAGGCGGTCTGTTGTGTTGCCACAGAAGTAGCCACCCAGTTATAAATCAAATAACCAACAGGCATTGACTCTCACATCGCCTAGTAATCATCTGGTGCCTGTGTGTCCATACCTAATCCACTCAGCTTCCGGCTGACCTAATTTTGTGGAACAATGTTCAACTCATTGTATGCTCCCAAGTTATTGCTAAAGCTATCAAAAGTAAGATTTTTTGTTTTTTAATGAACTTTTCATGAGTGAAATTCATAAGTTTTCTTTTTTTTTTTCAATTTTTTTTTTTACTGATTTTCCTAAACGAACCCATTTAAACGCCATACTATCTGCTTTAGCACGTTCTTTTAGCGTCAAACGCACCATAAGGTGTAACTTTCTTCTTGAGCTTTTAATTGGTAAAAATGGTTGTTGGTAACCATAATTAACTTATTTTCAATTCTACTACGATTATTGCCGAGATCACACAGATGCCGCGGACGTTATTCTCCAATAAATCTCGAACGTCATCTAAAAAGATTAGAAACACGTATTAAATCTGTACAATTGAAATGTACATTTGACTTAATGATATATATGCCGTATTATTATTTGTTTTATTTCTAAAGAATATTTCATATCATATTATATTTACATTCAGTATAATTTTTGTAATCAAATCCATTAGAAATCCACGACGTTCAAATTTCTATAACAACCGCGCGTTAGAATACACAGTAGGAACTATATGCACTATATGCATTTTCAATACTCTAGAAACACCAAATTGTGAAATGTTTTATTTCAATTTAAGGAGGCTGGTGGGTCAACAAATTAATCCAAAATTAACCACCAGATTTAACTTATTTTTTTAGATACCGTATCTTTAGCTGTCAACTATTATTTGACAAAAAAAAAAATTCAAAGAATTTAGTTTTAAAATTTGATCATTTTTGTATATCTTTATATAGAGCTCTCCTTTTAAAGGAGATTGAAATAGTCTAAAAATGGCTGCCACCCCCCAGCCTCGTTAATGAAAAACTAAAACCCTGAAATTTAACCTAGAAATTAACGTAATATGCGTTAAGAATTAATTTGTCACTTTTTTAATCGCAATTTTTGTTTGCGTAATTTAATTTTGTAACGTCACTAAACTTCATCTGACGTCATAAACGGCTCTTACGTCTATTAACCACGATAATTTTTAAGGGCGCTAAATTCATATTAAATGTTAACGAAATAAGCAATTATGAAGAAGGAGAATTAGAGAATGTAAATATAAGCATTGAATTCATATTTTTGGCTGTCTTCGGTCCTATAACACACCTGGCCATGCCGACAAATTTATCATACCGCGCTAACGCGCGGTATTCAATTTGTCGGCACTGCCAGGTGTATTATAGGACCAAAGACAGCCAAAAATATGAATTCAATGCTTAAATGTTGTGTCTCATCAAGTTATGAAAGTTATATACTTTCTGAAAATAAGTCAATTCTACTCCATTACTTTTAAAAGTTATGATATATTTGTAAAAATTATTTTCTCTCCGAGTCTAATATTAAACCGCCTCTTATTGAAATATTCATGATCACGTGGTCGCCAATGCTCACAGCCAACAATGGTCCAATCTCGTGAAGGAGCCGAAAAGCATGATGATCAAGTACGTTTTTCTACAAACACGTTGGTTAGGGTGCGATTTCAAACGACGGCTGGAAAGTCAATTCACATTTTTTTTGAAACATGTTTGAAAAAAAAAATGGATTGATTGATTGATTTGTATGTTGTTTGAAGTCCCTCTCAAGAATTCGTTAACTCATATGGAGACGCCACCATTTGCCGCTAGAGGGCTACAATTTTTGTCCTATGCTCGACACTCAGGGCCTTTGAGCAATGAAGGATCTTTTTCGTGCCAGCACCTACTGCGACGCGGGGCCTCGGTTTATACGGTCTCATCCAAAGGACCGGCTTCAATGACCTACAGTGGGATTCGAACCCGCAACGTAAGGATTGAATCCTAACCTCGCGACACTAGAGCAGACGCTCCAACCACTGCGCCACGCGGGCGACGAGAAAAATAGGAAGAAAAGGCACTAATTGAGAATTCCCATGCTCACATTAACATATAAATTTGGTTTCTTTTGTTTAAAGGTACTTTGGAATACCGCTCACAAAGTCTCCACAAGTAAATAAGACTCCAGTTTTTAAACTTGATATTCGTAAAGTTGCCGAGTAACTGGTTGAATTAGTTGTTGTTAAGTTATTACTACATGTAGAAATTTAAAGATTATGCATTTATAAAAACAATTTAATTTCATGTTTTTTTTTAAATTACATCTATATTAATTCTCATGTGCATTTATTGTAGAACCTGCATTGAGTAGAATACTGTATGTTTCGAGGCTGTTCACATTGTAAATATTGAGAATACGTGAGCACACATCACAGTTGGTTGGTTTTTGTACCGAGGAAAATAAAGTCACGTGAAATTGTCTTTTCACTGACCTAACAGCATTGGTAATCTGTAAACAAACGGACCTGTACAATGGGGTGGGGGAAAACTCTAATTTTTATCGTTGTTTATCATATGTATGCAAATGTGAGCATGGGATTAGTAGATAATAATGTACATAATACAGTAAGCGTGTACAAAAACCAACAAATTTGATTGATCTGCGCAAATGCTTGGGAAAATGCATCATGTTTTTCCGAGAGCGATTTATAGCCCATTTGGGATATTACGTCCCAAACGGACTATTATATCCCATTTGGGTGATTGGTCCCTACCTGTTAAAAATACTAGCCTTTTAGAAAAACACGTAGTATTTTATGTAGTAACCCATAAATGCATTTATCTAACTCATTGAGCTGATTGATCGATTTGCCAGTCATGTTAATTCCTCTCTGAACTGACGTCACAAAAAATAGTTTCCTCGATCTGATGATTCTTGCGATGCTTTTACCGCGCACATGCGCAGATCAAGCATATACATCAGTTTTTTTTATAAATATGCATGAGAATATCGTGTTCTTTTCCCGACCACTACTTTGTTAATACCATAATATTTCGTTCAATTTGCAAGAATGCTTCAGTTTTGATAGCTTATCATACTTCAGATTATTTTGTTTGGTGTCAGCTGTACAAAAATACTGTTTAACACGGCATACATATCTTTCAGAATGATACATATTTAGACCATATCGATGTGTCTTCTTTTGCAATTTAACACTGTATATTGCAGAAAGTAGCTAATGAATGTAGGTTTTTAAAGCCAAGCGAGGAAGTTTCACGAACATCCCTACACCATATTTAAACACCGTGATTTGGATGATAAAGTGATAAAATAGGAAAGCGATTTTATTATTGTGTTTTCAAAAGGATTAACTTATAAAACTACAATCAGATTTATAATTGATAAATGGCTAATGCTGATGCAACGAAAACACGAATTTCAATTCAATTCACAGGTAATCAAACAAACTAATACTCTGGTGTTAAATTCTAACAGCGTTATCGCAGCACGTTGACCTAATTCGTTTCTGTACAGAGAAACTATCAGTCGTATATCATAACTGCTAGATTTGTAGTAGAATAGAAATAAAGTCCTCATTGTCGTGAATGATGCAGAATAACCTCCTCCGTCTCGAAATATTGTTTGAAATATAAAAGTTTCAGCTAACGCTTCGGATTTATCTTTAAAACAACATTCATGAAGAAACGGACATTATTTCTTAACTATTAACGAAAAATCAAATTATTAACCTCATACAAGTACATCAGATAAGTTTGGTGTCTTAATCTCTCACTTAGTAGGGCTAACAAAATATTAATTTTCCTTAGTCCAACATTCGATTCCATCATTCAAACGATAGTATATATATATATATATATATATATATATATATATATATATATATATATATATATATATATATATATATATATATATATATATATATATATATATATATATATATATATATATATATATATATATATATATATATATATATATATATATATATATATATATCTGAAGAAAACAATGAAAGCGCTTACGTTTTAACAAGTGTTGCCTTTTTATTTTATCTTAATATATATATATATATATATATATATATATATATATATATATATATATATATATATATATATATATATATATATATATATATATATATATATACTATCGTTCGAATGATGGAATCGAATGTTCGACTAAGGAAAATTAATATTTTGTTAGCCCTATATATATATATATATATATATATATATATATATATATATATAAGAAAAAGAAAATGAAGTTTCCAAATTTCATTTAACACAAGCGCTTTCTGGATTTCATAATCCGTCTTCAGGTGTACATAAATTTATGTACACCTGAAGACGGATTATGAAATCCAGAAAGCGCTTGTGTTAAATGAAATTTGGAAACTTCATTTTCTTTTTCTTTTATAATTATTTTCACCTGTGTGACATCGACTGTGAACTATTTTCAACTATATATATATAAATATATATATATATATATATATATATATATATATATATATATATATATATATATATATATATATATATATATATATATATATATATATATATATATATATATATATATATATATATATAAGCCATACAGCTCATCATTACACCACAGTGTTTTTGAAAGCTTATTAATTAAAATAAATTGGTAACTTGAAATAAATTAGAAAATAAATTAGAAAATTAGAAAAGGTGAATTGTAAACACACACTATCCACACCTCTGATGGAAATATTAAATATTGTTGGTTTAATAAATGATTGCCCAAGCTATACTGGTATATCAAAATTATTTTATGTATATGCAAATATCCTGTGTTCGTAACCACATGTGCTTGAGGACAGGACCCCCCCCCCCCCCTTCGATATAGATCCATAGGCTTTTGGGATTTTTTTCTCATAAATAATCAATTTTGCCTCGTTTTATATTCGCCTAGTCACAATTCTGTTTAAAAATTAATGCTGTGAACTTTGAATTCGTCCAGTTTTAAATTCGCTCACTTGAGACAAGGGCAAAAGGGGCAAAAAATAAAAGAGGGGCGAAAATTTCCCTGTATACAGTATATATATAGAGTGGGGTAGAAATTTTTATAAATGTTAGTTTAAGCAAATTTTCTGAATTGATAGGATTGATTATATCACAAATATGTCATCCATATATAATTTATGTCAAAAAAATCTAACAGGCCCGGGGGTCTAAATGGGGGGGGGGGGGGGGGGAGGAGGGGGTCCTGTCCTAAATCACCTGTGCTCGTAATCATTTGACATTCTTAGAGTTCATATTTTTAATTGGTACCAGTCAATTAAATAATTTTCATAGTCCAGTATAGCATTACATAATTTACTACATACAATAACAAAAACGTCAGTGATTGAGAAATAATTATCGCGGTTTTTTATTAATGTATTTTCCATTTGCACAAAGTTAAAAATCATTTATATATCTGACTGTGTTTAAGCTCTTATTCGTCTGAGGTGTATACAGATGTATAGTTTGAGAAAGGAACTTTTTTTCAATTTTGAGATGAAAAATTCATTTTCACCCCTTTTTCCTGCATCTATTTAATATTCGAATGTTTCATTATTCGATCATCGGTCCATTCGACTGACAGTGGAATAGTCGACTATTTGTTGACATCCCTGATATTTAGAAAAAGACGGAAATCGGACGTATCAGATAAATAGAAATTAAGTGGATGTTGAAGGAAATTGAGAAAAAATACAACATCTGCGCTTTTTTTTTTTAATTCTTTATCATTCTTGAAAATATCAAAAAATTCCGTCGAGTCATCTCTGATAAATCAAAGAAGACAGGCAAAGAGAAAAAATAATACTAAACAGTACAAACACTATTAGAAAATGTAGGTCTTCCGACTGAAAAGGATAATCTTAATCAAAGGAATCAGTAGAATCACTATATGATCTCTCTTTTGAAACGGAAGACCTTAAAATTAAAAATAAACATTCGAATAAAAATTAGGTCTTTATGAAAGACGAAAACACCTAAAAAAAATATAAAAATCTTTTAAGAACAGCAAAGCCATGGTTGGTCTATTCCATAATGTAGATTTATGTTATTTAAATATTGAATTTCGGATATAGGATGGCCACAATACAGTTGCATAGTTTTTTCGTTCCTTCAAAGGAATATATGGGGGAAAACATTTTCAAATACTTTTCACAAACACAGCAGAAGTCATAATTAGCGATATTCATATTGAAGCATCCTCTTGTGGTGTAGATTTAAATTTGTTCAAACCATGACATCGTGGGGCAGTGGGGTTTGGGTTGAAAGGATAGGGGGAGACCATAATGTAAGTAAAATCTTAAAGTATGAAAAAGTCTCATTTATGAGGGCAGGGGGGGGGGGGGGGTGGGGCTATGGATTTTAACTTCCTAATACGCATCTGAATTCTGTTAATTTCTTAGAGCAATGTGGTCCTATAGCCTGATGTAAATATATTATTATGTTTCATTGATGGTTCCTATGGTATCCCGGGAAAATACATTTTATTCACGACATTTGGTCTACCTTACAATCACCTATCTTATAATTATGCTATTGTATATTAATTGGGAGACCAAAGGTAACTTACCATGAATAGAGAAAAAGGGATGGGTAGTACTAGTTCACATTAAATTGTAAATTAGTAGGGTTAGCAGAGGTATTCTTTTATTGTATATCATAAGCAGAGAAAGATTACCTTCAATTGTACATCAATGGAGATACCAGAGGGCACATTTTATTTTAAATCAATAGGGAGACTTAAGTTCACTTAATACTGTTAGTGATTAGGGAGACCAGGGGCCATCTTTTAAGGGCGAAAATATAGCGGTGCGAAAAAAAATACATACACTATGTTTACTTTAATCATTAAATGGACCTGTCATTAAAACCGTACTGAACAGAGTCGATAAAAAATAGATAATAACTGATACGACCCCGTTGGTCGCAACGAGTAGGTCTTCCGTCCGATTTTTCGATTAGATGAGATCTGATTCTGACTATTATCTTTCTTAAAACACAATTATATCAAGCTTTCTCTCTTTTGATGAAGTTCTTGTGATTTAAATAACAGTATCTTAATGTTTCAGGTTAAAGTCTTGGCCCCTCTACCCCTCTAAGCCCCTTATTTCATGGGTCAGGCCCTCGTCTTCATATCAAATAATAAGGTTCGTGATTTGAAAGATTTTTTAGTCAACAACTGTTCAAAAATTTATTTTCGTTTTCAAGCTATGCAGAATAAAAATATATAGGGGCAGGCCTTTCAAGTCTTTAATGTGGTCGTTTGGCAAAAAAATGAATGGTTGTATATTGTTAAGAGTATTGAATTCTGAGCATCTTTTATTCAATACTGCTTATCAAAATATTTCTCTTTTCCGAGATATAAAGAAGCAAATATTTTGCACTTTGACTCCTTATGGCCCCTTATTACGTAACATATGATAATTATTTTACAATATATTGTTGCAGATTGTTAAGATAAGCAATTTTGCTTCAGAAATGTATAACAAAATCTTGATAGATAAAACGTTATAAATCAAAACGTTCTGGCCCCTCTGGGCCCCTTATTTGAGGGGACAGACCATTTTTCTTTTCATCAAATGAAAGAACGTGTAATTCTTAACAACTTTTATTATATATCTTTTAACAAATTATTTACAGGTACAAAGATATAAAAAAAAACGTATCAAATTTTGCGAGATATTTGTGAGTCTATTTTTTGAGCCCATGCGAACTTCAAATGCTTTACGATGGAAAGATATAGACTCAAAAAAGCAATTCTACGATCTTTTCTCTACCTCCACTGGTAATCTTAAGTCAAAATCTTCATTTGTTTTTGAGTGATTGCCAAGGACAATCTGGCCCTCTGAAAATCAGTAAATCGTCCATATCTCACGACTGGAAGTGACGACGTATATACAAAACATTTCTAAAAGGTACAGACCAATATCTATTAGATCTGAAAGTTTCGTGAAATTCGACCAAGCCGTTTCCAAGAACTCTCGTGCACAAAAATCGGTAAGAAAAAAAAATTATTAATAATAATAGGGAAAAAGACACCGAACGAAAACAATAAGGTCTTCCGTTGGAAAATTAATTATGCCTTCTCCAGTCAGATTATTTTTAACGCAAGATCTGGTGGTCTTTCTGACGAAACCTTATAAAGGGAAGACATATATCATGGTAGTGATTAGAAGGACACAGAACTCCCAATACTCAATATCTCTGAGCGCTGAGTAAAGCTTTCAATTGACGCTCCTCAAATATATGTGGTGACGTTTTTATAGAAATAACAATTCTGGAACAGCCTTCTCAGGTCGCAAAATCAGAAACAAGCAAGCAATTATATACTAATTCATCCGATCTTTGACCGAGGCCGATTTTCCCTCTTTCCTCTTTTTTGACTAAACTATTAAAGAGGATTTTGAGATTTTAAAATGTTAAGGGAAACCCGTCTTTTGAGTTCATTCTAGAAATAAAATAAGTAATAAAACTTCCTGAAACTCTTTTTCCGTAGATATGACAAATTCGGGAGTCAGGTTAGACCCTGTATAAATTATGTTAATTTGGGTATCAGGTTAGACCCCATGTTTATCATTTGAAGCACCTGAACATTCTGATTATTTAGACAAAATAGGAAATTCGCAATGATGTAATTAATGACCTTATATACTTGGACTACCAACAGATTCTCATCCGCTTCAATCGATATAAAAGTATATTTTGTTTCAGGAAAAATTCTAATTACTTACAGCTAAAACTGGGCTGTTTTTATTACAAATTTTCAGAGAACCGATAAGTATCAAAGGTGTTAAGTAAGCAATATCCTTTAAATTGTTAAGTGTATATATATGGGACGTACATTTAGGACTGTTTAAAAAAATTTTTTCTACAAAATATAACTTACCAACCCCTCTCCAAATAAATATATGTAGTTGAATATTTTAACATGTAACTGTATAGTATTAAGAAAAGTGATAAAATCTTAATTGTACTGATCAAATCAAAGTTTTTTTTTTTACTTATACTCACCGAATCATACCTCATACAATATATTGTTTATACTGAGGGAATTTTATGAAGACATTAAAGGGACATATTGCCGATATTTTACCTTTAAACCTTCTAAAACAGCGATAACAACTGATAAATGACACAGATTCGCGAGATAAAACCAAAAAAAACAAAACAAAAAAAAAAACAAAAAAAAAAAAAAAAAAAAAAAAAAAAAACCAAAAAAAAAAAAAACAAAAAACAAAAACAACAACAACAGCAACAAACAAACAAATGATACAGGACATTTATTAATCTACAGGTTTGTGTTTAAGTTTTTCTTTGCTAAGAGGAATATGACCAAATGGGAAAGCTATGGTCTCATTTACCATGTTTCTAAAAAACAGTATTGACAGTTATATTAATTATCTTCTGAGGCTGTGAGTCCAAAAGGGAGTTTTGAGCCATGGCAAGCCTTTGGTCATACTACTTTTACCGAAAAAACAGCTGTTTTGATTTTGAAATATTTATTGGCTACAATTAAAAAATAGTGTAAGACTATTCAAAATGTATTCAGTTATCATGGAAAGATGAGATATTTTAATAGGTATATAAGTTTTTTTTTAATAACTTCTCATCTACTACATTCTTACCAGACTACTGTAAGAACCCTAACGTTTTTCTCTTAAAATTATCTTAACAAATCCGAGTTTAAAAACGTTCTACAATGCTTACCCTTAAGTCATACAAAAATGCATAGTGAAAAGTTTAAAATTGTAAGTTTACTCTCATTTTTGAACTAATATCAGTATTTCCTATATTCACGTATATGTGTTAATTGAATTCTATTCTCTGTTGCACATTAACTTAAGTTTAATTGGATGGAAATAAAAAAACTTTTTTTCAAATTTGGCTTTTACTTAAGTAAGATTTTTCCATAACTTATTTATTAAATCTTATTTGTTGAAAACGTTAAACATACCTTCACAGTTTATGATTAGTACTACAAGATGACTCTACTTCACCTGATATGGGATACTGAATGACAATCAAAACTTAAATAACTGATAAGCGATAAACAGCACGCATTTTAAACGTGGTCAATTAAAAAAGTTATTTATCTAATACGTAATATTTTTTTCTGATTTTTATAATGTTTATTTTTTTGTTATTTGATATCAATAGAAATGAATCTTAAAACATATTTACCAATATATATTCTTATATCTGATGATGAAACGTTCACAAAATGCTGGAAATCAGTCAAGGGCAATTGCAAATACTATTATCAATCTTTTTTCTACTATGGAATCGTGTGTTCCGTTTTAAAAGTTTAAAGGTATCCAAATCAGTATTCAAGCTAAACAGTAAATTCAAAAAATACAATTCAGGAGCAGTACCAAAAAAAAAAATAAATAATAATAAAAATAAAAATCTGAACATATATGTTAAAAATATATATCATAAATATATATCATAATATATTATATAAAATCATATATATATATATATATATATATATATATATATATATATATATATATATATATATATATATATATATATATATATATATATATATATGATGACCGTCAAGCAAAAACCATCCTTAAGTCAAAAATTTGACATTTGGAGTTTTTTTTAGTGATTCTAATAGAGAATTTTCTCCTCTTTCAAATGATATATAACATGTCATTGTTCATAGACTAAAAATAAGTGAAAATTTTCAAAGAAAACTTACAAATTATATGTCATGACGCTGTGTTTTATCGGAAAACGTCATTAATTTACTTATCACATTTCCATACTTGTGTTGTAAAAATTGCACAAGAAAAATCACCTCGGACTTCAAATGACATTACATATGTGATTTTTATTTAATTCTTTGTTCTGTTCCTTTTTTTATCGATAATTTTAGCATTGATATAAAAGAAATAATTATCTGGTTTCTACCTCCCCCCCACCTTAAAAGGCGACATGATCGGATGTTGGCTTTTTTGTGGGATGGGGTGATGGTTTATTGTGCCCTAAATGCCCTTCATGTGGCTTATGCTTGGAAAATCTTGGTGGGATCTTAGATTCATCCGATACTAGAGACTTTCATGCACCCCCCCCCCCCAAAAAAAAGGAAAAAAAATATCAGATTGGTGTATGCTTCTTTTGTTTCAGAGGTTTAATTTGCCATTTTAGGATAGAAAATTAAACAATATCAGGATCAGGATACATGTACGTAAAGTTGACATATATGAAAAAAGTACATTGTACTGTTAATTTATATTATTTGTCTATTTAACTAAATGTGTAAGGCCACAGAAAGTGTTTTCTTTTTCTCATACATGTACGATTTTGAATGTAGCTTTGTATGAATAAAAAAAAATGAGGTCTGCTAATAAGGGGCATTCTGTAAATAACGACATCTTTTTCCAGAGAGAGAGAGAGAGAGCATTTTTTCACATACGAGGGTGTGTGTATGTGTATGTGTGTGTTTGTTTGTTTTGTAATCATGATTTTGTTCCGGAATTTATTTTTTGGAACAGTTTTAGGATCACTTTCTATTTCATCTTTCCATTAAAAACATCGCACAAATGATCCTTATAAAGCCACCACAACACTTTCTTAGTGAAGAGACACTGCATTAAAGATGCATATTATACCTATCGCTGAATTATAATTTTTACCCAGAAAAACTTTTGGTACTGTACTTTACAGAAAACGGAATAGAACCCCCCCCCCCTCTTCTTATCTGCTGCAATGTGCACTTTTCGTTCCTCGTGATGGATAGTAAGCTCACATTTCTAGCAATCGATTTCTCTTTGTGTTTTTATATTTTACCTATCAAAGGAAGTCAAACATCCACCACTTTTATCAAGGTACAGGACTTGTGGAGGGAGGAAAGTTTTTGATTGAAAACAAGTATCCATGTATAATAAAGAAATATCTGTTTTATGAAAAGAATCAATTATTGAGAAAAAATTACAATGTGTTTTTTCCAACTTGATTGTAGACGATATTAAGACAATTAAACCTGACCTACCATAGTCTCGTTCAAACAGACACTCGGCTGTCTCCGTAAATGTCCCACCAGCAGATGCTAGCTGATCGGAGATTTACGGAGACAGTCGAGAATCTGAATGAACAAGACTACAGCTGATCGGAGATTTACGGAGACAGCCGAGTGTCTGGTTGAACGAGACTAGAACTACCAGTGATGCTATGCAAGAAAAAGCATCACCAGGTCCAGAAGAGTTCAGTGTGGCTGGGGCCATATTTTAAAGATGAAAAAATAATTATCCGGATAAAGATTTTCGCACAGGATGAAGTTTTTTAAAAGTAGAATTTAGAGACCAAGACAGCAGTCAAGAGGGAGGGGTACTACTGTTTTCTCTTTTAAGCAGCAGTTTCGTGTACCCCTTCTCCTGGGGTGACATACATTTTTATATTAATTTAAAAAGAAATGAGATCTAAAGTAAAGTCAGAAGTCCTCTTTTAAAACATATCTGAATTCGCCTCTAAAATCTAAGGAGTGTTCCTATAAATACAGCATCGGAAACAATGACTTAAATAAAGGATTCTCGCACATTAATTTTGAACATATATTATGCGGATCTCGAGTGACATGAGACGATTCGTGCGAAAATGCAAGCATTGAAACAATTCCTTAAGAGAGAGAGCGGGAGAGAGTTATGTACTGAGTACCACGCATGGCCAAATATGTACTTCAAAACACAGTTGGTCTTTGTCATTAATGTTACGATGTACATATATGTACGTGGTGTGTTAATGAAAGCCCATAAAATAGTCCAGTGCATAATACACCTGTCGTAAATCTATTGAAAGGGCCAGGTTGCACAAAGAGCCTTGAATGGTGTTAATCTCACTGCATGTCGAGTTTCTGCTGGCTAAGCGATACAAAATACTAGAATAAACTTCTTTTGCTGTGGTTGCAAGGTAGGAGAAAAATAACCCGAAAACACCGTTACATGTAACTTCCAGAAGTTTCTTATGTACAGTTGTTCAATTGAAGTACGTTTGACTAGTCCATCAAATGACGAATTAAAAAAAGACTTATATGCCACATACAGGCTAAATATTACATCAGTTTCAAGTGTTTTTTTTATTATTAATTTTATTTCTATGACCTCATCTAAGTAAAAGTAGCTTATACCCACATTCAATCATGTTTATTTTATCCATAAAAGCTAGTGTCCAAAAGATTTCATTTTTTCATTATGATTTCTCACTTTTTTTTCCAAAACATGCATGTAGGTCATGTTTGTCTTTGAGGATTCATAATGTTGCAATATTATAATGATTCCTTTCAGAGTATGAACAGATTAAAATTTAAAAAATATGAATTTGTTTTAAAACTCTTTTTTATCAATTATATTAATAATAATCAAATACTTCTACGTTTCCCTCTAAATATCGATAAACATGCAAGTAAAATACACACCGATACCCAAAAATCTTTGGAAGAAGTGTGAATACTGAACGCCTCCTGTTGCCAGGTAACAAAAAAAAAAATAATTACAATGCAGGTTACTTCCCTTCAATAGCGGTACGCTAACATGCTAACATCCGTTGAGATTACTAGTATTTCATTTCAGGCACATTGGAAGCAATTTATTTATTGGGGGAGGGGGGGGGGGAGCAAGCAATAACAAGGCAAAACAGAACGAACATTTCATTTGTTATAGTATTAGTATTAAGTGCCTACATTGTCCCGAGGATAAAAGGATAATAAATTTATACATGCTTTTGTTTTCAAAATAAAATTACTAGTATGCACTGATAAATTATATTCATTTGAACCCCTTCCCATTTCTAACAAACTTGTTTTTATTTTATTTTTTAGGGGGGATGGGTACGCAAATAGAAATCAACACCTCTGTATAAAAATCTAACACATTGGCTTTACACTTTGATTAGGTTATCTATGCTTTTTATCATAAATATATGAATTCTTAATAAATAGTAACAGAAATTCATGCTGAATATGAGTAGATTTATGTTCTTTTTGTTACTGCCCAGGCAAAATAATATGCGATATTCCCATATTTGTGTTTGGGCAGTTATTGAGAATAAAAATAAGGGGAAGATCGTGCATTGGCTACTTCGGAAGATTTTCACCTTCTGTTTGATAATCGTTAATTTTTTAATAATAAAAGCCTACTATTTTAGTATGAAAAACTAAAACAGTAGGCTTTTATTATTACACTGAGACTACTCATATATTGTCTAGTCAATGTATTTGATTCATATAAAAAAATATTAATAACGTGTTTTCACACTGCATTTATTTGCAAAATACGGCAAACATTTATGACGTCAACTTTAGCGCTCGTTTTCTCGATAACGTCACAATGCACTTAAGCCTGGTTTTCGCTTGACGGTCATCATATACCATAAATACATAAATAACATATATCGCTTGGTCATAAAAAGATCAAACTCTAATTATAAAAAATATCATCTGCACATATTTTTCAAAAAAAAAAAAAAAAAATTAAGGCAATTAACATTGTTATTAGAATATCTTAAAATTATACAAGCTATAGCCTACGCCAGATTAAATAAGATTGTTTATCAATAAAAATTAATAAAATACTGTAAATTACAGCATTATATGTCTATTTTTAAATAATTCCATCACGTGACGGCGTCGCTACTTATAGATTGATAAACAAACAAGGTGTGAAGAAAACAAAGTAGGTCGTTTGAGATACTGCTCACTTTTAACGTGGATGGCAAGTGTCTTATTCTTAATGATACTTATCTTTTAATGCATTCATTATCAACTACCTACTCTGTTATGATGCATATTAAACTTTTATTAATAATTGTTGTCCAAAAGCAACACACCTCGTTATCTGTAATTTCCTTTTGGACATGCATGTCTATATATAGGCCTACGGTTTACGCACTTCCTTCATCATTATTCATGAAAAGACTGAATTCTTAAATGCATGCCAGATATTGCTTAGTATGTTTTGTAAATACGAAGAAGTCTATAGTAAAATTTTGTGGAAAGTGTTATTTTGCATTACATTTCATGTTTTTCATATCATTAATCAGTT
The DNA here is from genome assembly GCF_032062105.1 of Saccostrea cuccullata. Taxonomy (NCBI): domain Eukaryota; kingdom Metazoa; phylum Mollusca; class Bivalvia; order Ostreida; family Ostreidae; genus Saccostrea; species Saccostrea cuccullata. The sequence goes on along the minus strand of NW_026928025.1, from coordinate 112,022 downwards.
TGTTTCACACAAAATTCGGCGTTCATATAGCCTGTATTACTACAAGCGATATGGAGCGTTAAAATTAAAAAAAACGGCAAGTACTGTTAATCACCTTTTATTCGCGAGAACTTTATTTTCGCGTTATTACGCGAGACAGTGTGCTCGTGAAAATTAAATTCTCGCGTATAATTGTATTCCTTAAAATTATATAGAGCAATAACCAGAATTCGTGAAATTTTTGTCTTGCTTATCAAGAGTCAATTGCAATGACTATCTCGTGAAAATAAGGTGTCGCGAAAATTTTGTGATCTACAGTAATATATCAAACGATTTTTTACGAAATACTCCTCTGTCGTCATAGACAACAATTTAGTTATAGTAATAAAATGCTGCACACCATAATCAGATTTATCAACGATAAATGCAGTTTAAGTACAAAAATTGATGATAAATTTTATCCATAAAGTATTTTTTGAATACTTTACTGAATACACATCAATTAATCGGCATACACGGTTGGCAAAGCTAATTTTTTCAATCAGTAACACGTGAAATGTCGTATTGGTTAAATTAAATGAGTATAGTGTGTGCTGGAGTGTAATTAACTGTTAATACAATTAGAAAATATTTTATATTGATAATTCTCTTTATTTTAGTATTCACCGACAGTTGATAAACAGTTTTGGTCAGAATGTTACTGATCAATAGAAAATGTTCCAGACATCAGATTTCAATATTTTTCTATATATTGTAAAAATCCGTGATTGTAAAGACACTTGTACCTAGGAAATTTCTTTGCTATATCCGTAATTCGTTATTACCGTATAAGGAATTCATTTAATCTATACAGCAGGGAACCAAAGATAACTTCGCTATATCCGTGAATTCAGAATATTTGTGTTCGTACTAAACGAGTTTTACTGAAGTAAATCGTTGCTATTCCCTTATTGCAGTTTTAGTTATGTAGCTATCCTTGGAAGTATATATGTAAACTAAATAATTTTAGAATTGAAATTACTTATATTATTCTCAACATGAGCTTTAACTTGAGAATTAGACAACACGGAGTCGATCGACAACGAAATGTATCTATTTCTGATCTATGAAAGCTTGGCAATCTTGTGACAGGAAAAAAAAGCGATTGTAAAACGCACGGAAAAGAAACAGCACAAATATAAAAAGAAATTTATTTTCAAAGTTTCGTTTTTTTCGATAAATAATTTACGATTTTATTTTGCATTCAGTCATTTTATTAAATCTTTCTATCTCTTAAAATTAACCTAATTATATATTTAAAATATATGAACTGAAGGCCCTTTCACACCAAGCTGCGTTCACACGGAGTCATAACGGCGTTGTTATTTTTAGCTCTACTGGTCAGAGACAAGAAGGGCTTATGCGATAGTAAGGTGTCCGTCGTCCGCCTAGCTGTCTGTCCGTCTGTCTAGCTGTCTGTCTGTCTGTAAACATTTTTTAAAGCGCCACTCCTCGTACAGTTAACGTTTTGGTCTAATTTCAATATAATTTTGCAAACAAGTAGAATACACTAAGATACATAAAAAGGTGCATCTGTCTTTTTTTATTACAATGAACAGTGCTTCCTTGGTTGCTAAAAATATAATTTTCTGTGAAATTCCTTTAAAACGCCACTTTTCCTACAATGCTGATCTTATTTCAATATAATTTTGCACACAAGTAGACTAAACTAAGATACATAATTTTCGTGCATCTTTCTTTGATTGCAATGAATGGTAATGTCATGGTTACTAAAATAAAAAAAAAATCTGTGAAATTCATTTAAAACGCTTCTCCTCGTACAGTTTTGGTCTGATGTCAATTTAACTTGGCACACAAGTAGACTATACAAAAGTACAAAAAAGTGCATCGGTTTTTGATTTTGATGAAAGATGTTGACATGGTTACTAAAATTAGAAATTTCTGAGAAATTCTTTTAAAATGCTACCTCTCCTAAAATTTTGATCTGATTTCAATATAACTTTGCGCACAAGTAAACTACACTTAGATACATAAAACAGAACATCTGTTTTAAATTTCGATGAGTAGTGATGACATGGTTTCTAAAAATAGAATTTTCTGTGAAATTCCTATAAAAGGCCACTTTTCCTACAGTCTTTGTCTGATTTCAATATAACTTGGCACATAAGTAGTCTACACTAAGATACATGACACAGTGTATCGGTTCATGATTTAGGTAAACTTTGTTTCCATGATTACTAACAATAGAAATTTCTTTGAAATCCCTTTAAATGCTACGCCTCCTACAGTTTTTGATCTTATTGCAATATAACTTGGCACACAAGTAGACTACAATTATATACATGAAATGGTACATTGGTTTTTTGATTTCAATGTACGGTGTTGCCATGGTTACTAAAAATAGAATTTTCTGTAAAATTCATTTTAAACGCCACTTCTCCTACAGTTTTGGTCTGATTTCAATATAACTTAGCAAACAAGTAGACTTCACTACGATACATAAAAGAATTTGTCGATTTTTGATTTTGATGAACGGTGTTGCCATGGTACTAAGAGAAGAAATATCTGTGAAATTCATTTAAACGCTACTCCTCCTACAGTTTTGGACTGATGGCAATGGCTTCTTTTCTTATAAGTACATACATGTACCAGTAGTGCTACGGTATTGACTTCTGGTATAAAATAGCTGTGTTCCATTTGTGGATAGAGTATATTTAACAAAGTGCCGACTCTCTGATCCCCTTTCTTATAGTAAGCGACTATGAGTAAACGACATCCAGACTCTGCATTTGCAGATCTCGAAAAAGCAGAGGGATAGAAAAACCTTGTCCTATACCACCCCTACTTCTTCATTTCGCTCGGACTTTGCACTGGTCCTTTAATATGAAACAATATTTTTGTTAATAAATTATTTTATGTGTCCTTTGCTTACCTAATGAGGTCGACGTCATATCTCAAGAGGCGACCTCATCAGTTTCACACATTTTACATGTACCAAACCTCTGATTTTATTTATCTTACACAGAATATCTATATCCTGTATTGCGAAAGTTGGGACTGGAGTTCTCCTCCTCCTTTCCCTGGAATTAACACATCAAATGCATAAACAAATCAAAACTACACTTAAAAAGGAAGAATTAAAACTTTTAAAAATGCAACAATTGTGGTTTACTTTTGGATCGATACATATACTGTATTTGAAGACAAGCATGTTGACTTATCCTCCGAATTCCAGTTACATACATTTAGAGAATTTTGAGAAATTTTTGACTTGTTCATTGTTTCTTGCCAAAAAATTAGGGTCGCAACGTTTTTATTTTTTCAATTTTTGTTCGGAGTGGATCTAAAAAACAACTCTACACATACCACGATTTTAATTATTGCATAATAAAAACTTTCAGTAATATCGTCATAATGTACAACATAGAATTCCTTTTCTCTCCTTCATATACTACAATTCGTGATCTGAGCTAAGTAAACCTTATTGATGCACAATATAAGACCCTGCGTGTTTCTAAAATCTTTTTTGCAGACACATGAAGTAGCAAAAAGTTTATATGATCAAGGGTCACTTTATATCGTACAGTACAGGCTTTAAGGTTTCCTCTTCGCACGGTGAAAAACTTTCAGTGATATCGTAATAATGTACAACATAGAATTCCCTTTCTCTCCTTCATATACTACAATTCGTGATCTGAGCTAAGTAAACCTTATTGATGAATCACATAAGACCCTGCGTGTTTCTAAATTCTTTTCTTGCAGATACATGAAGTAGCAAAAAGTTTATTTGACCAAGGGTCACTTTATATCGTACAGTACAGACTTAAAGGTTTCCTCTTCACACGGTGAAAAAAAACACAGTGTTACACTGTGTACACGAAGTAGCACGGTGTCTGTGGATTTGAAAATACATGTAAACAGGTGCCTACACTGTACCACAACGTGTCTACCAAAATCTCAGCTAATGTCCTCTGTGTTGCATCGTGTCCAGTAAATTTCACTTCGTGTCGCACCGTGCGTCAAGAAATTCTCCTCCAAGCTTCACCGTTTAAGTAGTAATACAGGCAACATCATTTGTTTCTGATAAAATTTAAGAATTAATGTTGATGACAATTGATAACTTTAGTTTATGTATAAAAGATATGGAGATAACGAACATTATTCAATATCAAAATCCATAAAACAATACAAAAAAGGGAAGAGGAAATACGGACCTCCGAAACATCAGAGATGGGATCAGGTGCCATGGAGGAGTGAGCATCCCCTTCCGACTGGTCACACCCGCCGTGTGCTCCTTTTAATGACCAGGAAATAACGGAAAAATCCGTCGTCAATTCAGTGTATTAATAATGGACTAACAATTGGTATGAAAACATCAGTCAGCATTTGACTCAATGATGAATTGTATTTGCTGACATGTTCATTGTATCGACCACAGAACTTACTAAATAATAATATTAAACGCAACTGCTGATATGCTTGTTTCATCAAGTTGCTTGTCAATAGTTTACCTCGCTTTAGAAATTGTTCATACATGTACGTAGAGCCGGCTCTTGCGTATCAAATCAACTGAGATATACTGAAAGGAAAAAAGAAATGAAGGGTAGCATAACATTTAAAAAAATGTTTGATCGCATGACCAAAAATTACGAAAATTGGTCAGATGAGAAATTTAGTCACTATGCACCAAAATCATTGGTAAGAATTACTTAACCCTAAAATGTGTGACGTCACGTAGGGAAAACGCTAAACAGTACAATACACGTGCAGTTTGATGAAGGCGAGTTTGTCAATACATTTAGTTGCGGCATTTGATGCACCTGAGGTATAAACATCGATTTTCAATATTTAGAGACGATAAGAATTTCTTGCAATCTTGGTACAGTTTACGGAAATACCGTGGGGTCTGATTTTCGAATTGCCTATTTAATGAAAATGGCAACAACGTGTAACTAAGCAGTTTCTTGAACATTTTCCACATAAAACTTGTTACCCTTTGTCAGAGAAGGCCTTTAAATTCTTTTCAATCAACCCTGACGATGACGTCAACGCGAAACAGAGTTATTTTACGTGCGGTTTCTACAATTTCTTGAATCGCCACCTTATTATCATAAAAAGCGCCATTTATGCAGTAGACTATTATATTTATTAAATTCAAAAGAAAAATGAAAGAATATAATTCTGCAGTTTGATTTTTTGAGGCGGTCAACTTACTGTTGTGTTCCTCTTACTGGTGCATGCGCGCGTCGTTTGACTAAGATTTTGGTGTGAAAAACAATGCCTAATATAGCCCGGATTTGATTGATTGATTAATTGTATACTTTTTAATGTCCCTCTCCAGAATATTTCACTGATATGGAGACGTCACCATTACCGGTGAAGGGCTGCAAATTTAGGCCTATGCTCGACACTTACGGCCTTTGAGCAGGGAGGGATCTTTATCGTGCCACACCTGCTGTGACACGGGGCCTTGGTTTGTACGGTCTCATCCGAAGGACCGCCCCTTTTACGACAAGCGAGGGGGTACTGAGGACCTAACCCGGATCCCCACGGGGCGCCCGGATTTGAAAGATAAACACTCTGATGAATTCCATGCAAAGGAGAAGTAAGGCTCTGACAAAAGCGCGGGAGAGACATTGAAGGTAACGTAGGTTTTTGATTTTCATTTTCAGGGGATATCGCGATATGGGCTTTAATAACTCATAAAAAATAAGACAAAATCAATGAGATTTTGGTTTTATCTTTTTGAAAAATGATTTTAAAAAGTAACAAAGGAATACTGAAAAAAATTGAAAGAAAATTAAATCTAATTCACCTAAAAAGTTTACCCTGCGTTTCTTTTCCTTTCAGTATATGTATATTCCGTATGCAGAAGACGAAGGTATATGCTGCATAAGTAAGAGAAGTTGACGATGGAAAAGTCATTACGTTTATCATAATATACTAGGGGTGATCAAAAAGTTCGCTTACATTCTCTATATCTACAAAATATTCAGATAAGAATAAAATTTGGTTCACACATAACAATACACAAGTTCTATAAATAGCTTATGCGGAATAAATTTTTTCTCCTTGTTTGTGGAGTCACAATTTGAAATGACGTCACTATTTAGGTCACTTCTAAGGAAAAAATAGACGAAATTAGATATCAGGTAAAACATTGAATGGTTTTAATTTGAATTAACTGTGTGTCTAGAAGTTTATATTTTGTAAAATTTTTCATTCACGTTACAAAATCAAAATTATTCTCATCTCTCACGAGAGATGACACAAAGTTTGAATACCGGATATTTTCAGTGTTAGCTGCCATTAATCAACCAGTAATCCTCGGCTGTCACCGCTGCGCTCCATAGGCACGAGCCACCCAGGGAGCACCGAGTGGCTAATACTTGACGATGATGTTATTTTCTAAATAAAGACTAGAGATGTAAACGATGAGCAATTTTTTAATCAATAAAGAAAAGAATATGCACAGAAATATAAGAGAATCAGACACACAATATCGCCGTGGTGGTTGTGGGTCTTCAAAATATATGTTCTTAATTATGAAGGCGTCTAAGCTATTGCGCATATATAGCCAGCGCTAGATAGAAAGTTGAAACAAGATCAGAGTGTTTTACTAAGACTCGCTAAATAACAACTAAGGCGTAGATCCAATAGTTAACGGATAAACAATATCAAAGTTAAAACATTTACTGTAGTACGCGCATAAACTGATATGAAGAAAGATATGGAGATAACGAATAGCATTCAATCTCAAAGTCCATAAAACAATACAAAATAAGAGTAGAGCAATCACGGACCCCCGAAACATCAGAGGTTGGATCAGGAACCCCTGCCGACCAGTCACACCCGCCGTGTGCTCTGTGTCATGATGGCAATGGTGGCAAAAACATTTTTCTATTGTGTACATTATTTCCTGTCATTTATTTAAAATAATACAAGTCTTTTTCAACGAATTTACTTTGAGAAAAAAAAATTGAGAAATACAAAGCACTAGCATCTAAGAATCTACAGGCATTGGAAAAAAAAGTTCACAAAGAATCATTATGCAAGTATTTCCTTTCGTTTCCTTCACTTTTCTTTATAAGATTTTAAATATAGTTTAAGAACTTGCTTTCATTTTTATGCAATTTTAATTCACCAAGTACCTGCTCTTACATTTTTTTTAAATGAAGTGAAAAACTTAATACATTCCTAAAACAGCTTTAAATTCAGTACGTTTTGGAAAATTTGGACTTTTCTTCAGATAATTTGTACACGTTGTTAATGCTTAATTTTAAAAGATAGCATTTGAATATTATTACTTACCTTATACTTTAACGAAGCATGTATGCATTTCTTTAGAAAAACAATGTGAAAGACAGAGTTCTCTGAATTTCTGGTCATCGTTTTCATATTTTTCCTTAATGCAGAGCAAAAATTGGTCTTTTCTTAAATATAAGGAATAAAGTTTTAAAATGCAAAATTGCAAGGATATGAGTGAATGGAAATCATCTCGAACTTAGTTGTTTTAACAATTTCGAGATAAAAAAGTTTCCGAACATGATTTTAATATATTTCTGTGTGATCGTGTTAATTCTTTGCTGAATTTTCTACAGAAAAAGGATATATACAAAGCGTAAAAACATATTTCGGGAATGGGGAGGGGGGTAGTAGTCCTTGACATTTTAATTATTTTCATACCTACGATTTTTCGAACATACTTAGATCACAGATCTCCGATTTCAATGGTGAAGTACATTTGATGAAATATGCAAGGTTATGAGGCAATAATAGGAAAAAGTTACCCACCCCAGGCGTTAGCAAGTAAAAAACTGGAAAGGAGGAAGGGGTCATACATGTATTACCTCTGTAGTGTCATAGCAGTTTTTGATTTTTGATCAATCTGTATATAGATTTTCTCGAGATTAGCACATGCTGTTTCATAATTAGTTCGACTTTCCATCAGTGAGCAGAGTTTTGACGCTGTTTACGGAGATAAATGAAAACAAAGACATGCATGCCATATATGGTTGTGTAGATAATTTATTGTACAAGACAATGGTAATAAACAGTTTTTGGCCAGGTGCATTTCCACTGAAAGTGTAAATGAGTGCGTTTCTGAGGAGGGAGTACCGAGTGTAATTCGGAGTTAAATAACCTGTTTCATAATCACACACATTTAATATTAAAAATTTATAAATCATACATGATACAAGGGGTAAAAAAAATTTCCGAAACAAGTACATGTGCTCTAAGAATAGACACGAGAAGATGCGATTGATAACACATAATGTAAGGCTTTCTAATACTTTCAGTGAAGGTCATTCGAATCAAAATGAGCCTTGTCATTATTATACCCCCCGCTTGAAAAGCGGGAGGGTATATAGTAATCGGTATTTCCGTCCGTCTGTACGTCTGTCCGTCCGTCCGTCTGTCCGTCCGTCCGTCCGTCCGTCCGTCTGTCCGTCCGTCCGTCTGTTACGCTTTGGGGTACCCATCTCTTATCCGCAACTCCTCCCATACCACTGAAGGAAATTTAATGAAACTTTCACAGAATCTTTATTACATATTGCCATTGTGCACCTCCTATTTTACTTTTTGATCTGACATATATTTTGGATTTTTCAGAGCAAAACATGGACACTGCCATTATATTCATATGGGAGGCGGGGGGTATCATTTAGTGAGCTCATTGCTCACAGTACCTCTAGTTTTTAATTACTTCAGCATTTTCTATAGTATACTGTTACACTAAACTACCGATTTTAACAAAAGTTATAGCTAGATAGCTAGATCTCACCGTTACGTCATAATTAGATGTGCACAAGAAAGTCGCCCAAATCATATAAATTGCGTACCCAGTTTTAATGACGTCAGCAAAGTAAGCCAAGAAGAACTGGATAAGTGTCTATTACCTGTTGGGTGAGATGCCTGTATCAAGAATGAGTTGTGCCCAATACATGTTTGTTTGTACAGACACATGCAAAAAGTTTTCGGTCAAATTAAATGGCGGTGTGTTTTCACTGACAACGGTAGTAGGAAAAATCTACAAGCAAAAATTTCATTGAAAATGCTTTGAAAGTTTTATTGCAGCAGTGGGTGATTGAAGTTTTCTTTTTATTTGAAACCAAACATTCTCTATTATTTTCAAGTCCGGCGACTGAGCAGGCCAGCTTAAACAGTTAATTCGATTTATAGCTACATACACAAGAGTTGACCTGGCTCAGTGGACGAATGCGTTATCATCCTGAAAATAATTACCATTTTGAGGGAAATGTCTTGCGAGAACACGCCATAGGTTTTCCTTTAAGATATCTTGGTATTTAGCAGCATTGATATTTCCTTCTATTGGCATCATAGTTCCAACACCCTACCTGCAGATGCACCCCCATATCATAACTTCGTATTTCGCTAGAGAAGTCCTCTTCTGAACAAAGTCCGGCCTTCATCCTTCGTCCTTTTTTTCTGCAAATCCTTATTCTTTCATCTTGAACCATTATGATTTTACTCTCGTCTGAAAAGAAAACACGCTTTCAGTCCTCTACTGACCATCATATTTTCTCCCGACACCAAGCAACCCGCTTCTTACGATTCACGTCCTTTATAACAAGTTTCTTCGTAGAAACATTTCTCCTGTGGTTTTGTTTGTGCAAATTATGCTTTACTGGTTCTGGTCTTTCCTCATTAAATTTTGCCGTTTATCAGAAATTGAACATCTACACGATTTGTTTTCACAATCCACTCTAACTTCCGATAGTCACGGGGCCCGATTTTTGGAGGTCGGCCGCTTCTGAATTTGTTTTCAACCGATCTAAAACGTCTATGACAGATTTAGGTAACTGTAACATTTCACTTCTCTTTCTCCGAGAATAACCTTTCAGCATTAACTCCACGATGATGTTTTTCACATCTGACCCCATTTCTTTTCCTTTCCGACCCATCTATTTTCTTCTTGCTACATGTATATATGCTTAGCAAATGTTTAAATTTGTAAACAGCAGACGAAATTATTGTCACGTGATTCATCATGTGATTAAATTCTCAAAATTCATACAAATCTATTTCCTGTGATTCGATATCAAGATCAAGGTCATTTTCTTTTTATAATACCATTGAAAGTGTAAACACGCCGCCATTTTTGACCGAATACTTTTTGCACGAGACTGTATCTATGAAGGGATTCAAGTATCACACGAACAATAGGACAAGTGTCCATCAATACCTGCTGGGTTGTATTCTGATGAATAGATACCAGCAACTAAGGAAATAATCAGCAATGTTAAGGAAGCTCAGAGTTCAAAGTCGTACACTATATAAAAGTTTAATTGTAACGTCATGGATAATTAATCAAGCCACAATACTATTTAACGATACTGAGATGCGTAAATATAAACTTAAGGGGGCCGACTATAGTTTTTTTGTGTGAAAACTACAATAGCGAATCTGTTCATTTTTATACCATATAGAACTTACATTTATTTCAGTCCACATGCAAAGTTTAGGGAAAATCTACCGTCCAGGTATTTTTGAGGGACCGTCTCAAAATACAGGTATATTTACTATAGGATTATATAGGAAAATGCCAATTTTTAGCACTTTAAAGCAAATTATACAAATACTACAATAGACTTTTTGTTCAAACTATAATATTTTATGAGTAATACTATGTGAAACAATATATGTAAGTAACACAAAATTCTACCGTCTTGTTAAGAGAGGAGGCATCTCAAAATGCAAAAAAATAGCAAATTTTACTACTTTTATAGAGTAATACAAAATATGACGTAAACAATGGATTCACAAGAAAGTGTAATTAAACTATTAGAGATATTCTAAAGATTCTATGTTTTATATTTCAAGAGCATATGTTTTTTTTTCTGTAATAATATTTCCATTACCCCTTTCTTTAAGAGATTTATATTACCATAACGTCAAAAAGACACTGCAGCGACGTCAACCTACCTATCAATTGCAAATCGGTCAAATAATCAGTTATAATAATAATAATAATAATAATGATATAAATTTCTATAGCGCCCTATATAATAAAAAATATCATCCTAAGGCGCTTTACATAGAATGTACATAAAACATTGCATATATTACTTTAAAAATAAAAATTTGACTTAAATTGAAAATGTCTTGTTTTGATATAGAATAAGAATAAAAATACAGTCACAAGGACTTAAAAATATAATGGTTAAGAAAAACAAATAAAAACTCAATAGATAGATCAATCTAAAAAATTAATCAAATGCTAATTTATAAAAATGAGTTTTCAATTTTCTTTTAAAACACTGGATGGATTCGCCTTGACGAATATGCACCGGGAGACTATTCCATAAATGGGCAGCAGAAAAGCTAAACTTTCTTTCACCATACGTCCCGGTGCGAACCCTTGGTAAATTGAGCTGCAAACTTCCGTCAGATCTTAGTGTGCGGTTAGTTTGACGGACAGTTACAAGTTCTTGTAAGTATTCGGGCGCAAAACCATACACAGCAAGGTAGGTAAAAACGAGGATTTTATACTTTGGCCGGAACTCCATTGGCAACCAATGCAATTCAGCGAGAATCGGAGTGATGTGTTCGTATTTTCGTCTCCTTTATATCAAATTGTAATTACATTTTTATACCTATAATTTCTTAATTTTGTTTAATTTGAATAATTGAGCGAAAAAAGTTGCGTTAAAACAATAAATAAGCTTCATCTTACTATGATGCACGAAATATTACGCAATGGAAACTATAGCTGGCCCCCTCAAATTTACCTATTTTATCAATTATTTATAAAATCTTGTAAAATTGCAATATTTGATAGCAATACAGTTGAATAATAGCGTCTCGTCAAATATGAAGTCATCAGCCTCGAAATGACACAGTGCAGGTGATCCAATAAAATAAAAACTTTTTTTTTAATTTTTGTTAATGTTTACACGTTTCTATTCATTTTCTAGTTAAATTACATCTCTAAAAACAACTATTACGAAAAATTGTAATCTAGAACTGACGTCATCTCGCCTACTATGACGTCATAATGTAGCACTGATTTAGTAAAGGTAGAAGTATGCTTCCTAATTACCCTTGCGTATTTGGAAAAGTATCAAATCCTTCTGAATCATTATATCATTAATATTGGTCACTCGATCCTATACGTTGTGGAGTTAGAGACCGTTGCATATATTTTCTCCTTTTGAATAAATGTAAAATTTTTTCTTTAATTTTAACAATCTGCTTTATATGAATATAAAAACAGATGGCCAATAATGGAACACAATAATTGCTCACTGAAATTCCAACAAAATTAAAAAAAAAAGTTGCCAATAATGTATTTTAGTATCTTTCTAACACCAACTTGAGAGTACTTATTAAAAGCAGCAAGGGGTCGCCAAGCGTAAAGGGCGACCCCAAATTACAACAAGCAGCAAGCAACATGAAAGCATAATATTACATGCACATGTACTTATAATAAGCATAATAATGGCCGTTCCGGGTACACCGCGAACGATAATTATTAGTTTACATGTATGTAGTTATTGTTCCGGGTTATCAAACCGCGAACGTAACGTTACTAAAGATATTTTAGCAAGCACAGCACTGTGCATGAAATTTGTTGGAAGCAGTACACATTTTGCACAGCAACTGAGTTTGTTTCAAGCAAGCAAAGCAGACCAATTCATTCATTTGTTGAAAGCAGCACACATTTTCACAGTAAATGAATTTGTTTTAAGCAGCAGCAGCACAATGAATTATAGCATCAGTTGAATGTCTTGGCGCAAACGGAATATTGAGACTACAAGGGGAAAAGCCAATCGTAATCCAATGGAATGTCATCAAGGACTCTTCGAGCGAGGCTAAACACGCAATCAAAATTACAGCATACAAGGTCAGGCCCATGGAATGCCACGACGAAGATCTTCCAAGTGAAGTCAATATTCAAGTCAAACCTGAAATGATAGAGAAAACCCAAACAGCAGACAAAACTTCTTAAATTGATTAATGTCAAGATGTATATTCTACCATTACTCTACCATATTGGGTGGGATGGGATGGGATTTAAGAAAAATCGTGATTGAAAGCATATTTTTTGAAAATTCTGTCTGCTATAAAATTCGTGCACCTTTCGTTTTAGGATCAAGGCAAAGAGGGGGAATTTGAGATACCCCGAACCCGATCTAAATTATATTCAAGCTAACCCAACTCAAATAGCAGCAACAAAGTTTTCCTCATAAAATAAAGGCATCTATTCTTTAAATTAAAAGATGCTATTATTTATATAGAGGAAAATAAAACAAACATGACTTCATATACGTTTATTTTGAAATTGGCGATTGTTGGTCGTGGCAGATTTAAAAGCAGCAAGGGGTCGCCAAGCGTAAATGTACATGTACTTATAATGAGCATAATAATGGCCGTTCCGGGTACACCGCGAACGATAATTAACCTTACAATTAAATTGTATGTACATGTATTTTAAATAAACTTTACAAGTTTACATGTATGTAGTTATCGTTCCGGGTTATCAAACCGCGAACGTAACGTTACCAAAGATATTTTAGCAAGCACAGCACTGTGCATGAAATTTGTTGGAAGCAGTACACATTTTGCACAGCAACTGAGTTTGTTTCAAGCAAGCAAAGCAGACCAATTCATTCATTTGTTGAAAGCAGCACACATTTTCACAGTAAATGAGTTTGTTTTAAGCAGCAGCAGCACAATGAATTAAAGCATCAGTTGAATGGCTCGGCGCAAACGTCACATGGCCGAAACCTTTGGAATCCATAGGTGTCGGTCACCCCATAAAATGGGGAAGCCGCATTCAACTGACCCCCGACCAACCGCCCTTAATTTTAACCTATTTACTTGGGAAACTTAAATAAACCCCGAGAATAAATCTAGACCCCCCGATTTGTCTTAAGTTGAATACATCTGTATAATAAATAGACTGAAAATATGCAATTTGCTTGAATTGATGTTTTAAATATGTAAAGTTATGAGAAATTAAGCATAAGTTTTTATATTAACTTACATTGGATTATTTTATAGCAAAATAGTTCATATATTAAACATGAAACGATTACATGTACCAAAATGTTGAAAAACATTTATATGCAGACAAAATATTGTCCCATAATAAAAATGGCTGATCCTGATCTACCCTTCTCATTTCAATAGCTGCATGAATTTATTCTACCCAGTATTACTTTAAGCAACATTGTTCTAGACAAAACCTATTTCACTTACCATGTAGGACTATTTATGGAAATGAATTATGTTAATTGTATTATAATAGGTTAGCTTCTACATGAAAATTAGCTCTCCAGGCTTATAGTACTCACATGTATTACAAGTAAGGTGTTGCAGCATTCAATGTTTTACTCCCAAAAATGATCATGACTCAAATGGTATCTTGGAATTATATTTCATAATGATACTTGATGTGCTATCTTTTTAATGTTCATAATAAAAAGTTAAAAACAGAAAATGACTTTACTTCTCATATCATATCTTAATTTTATTATCATGACATCTGTTCTTACTTCTTACCTCTATTCTAATCATTGCCTTTTCACCAAACTAATCCGTATAACTGAGCTTTGAGCCTATACATCATAAACTGGATATTTACAGCTACTTAATTAAATGTATCAGGAATAAAGAACTTTTTAAAGTTCACTTCTAATGACAATTACAGATCTAAACATATTGGAATAATAGTGTAACTTCACTTTCTTGAACCATGATAGAAACAAGACAAGTATTACTAATAAATGGCTCACACACTTAGCAAAACCCCTTTCCCCTATCAGACTGGCTTGCAAGAATAATGACTACATGTGTATTTTAATTATCCCTGTAGTTAAGAAATAAATAGAAATTATTGTGTTGACCTTGCCTGACAGTGCATTATGCCTAAATTACAAACAGTACTGTACATCACTTTCCTACAGGTATGGAGAATAAACAAAAATTAAAAATTTCTTTAATTCACCCAAAATTGAAATGTGATCAGAAGGAAGCACTTTCTTGTTAGTTTAGGTTTAATTCATACACTGAACAAGTACTAGCCCCTAAAAAGTAGTATGAATCATTTTAACATTTGTCATACATTAAAGTTTATGGCCGAGAAAATCAGAGAAATAGAATTTTGCAGTTGATTCTGTATGAATGATATGTTTACCTGGCATGAATCTAATATAATTAGTGGAAAATTTTCACAAATGCTATAACTTCTAATCCATTAATAACAATAGCTTTGTATTTCCTACAATTTTTCCCTGACTGAAACTGTTTGTGAAATTCCAATAGGTTAAATTTAGAATGCTCTTACCCCTGGATCTTTTAAGTAGGGGTTTCCAATGTTTTGTTGAGTATCGGATAAGCAATAAAATTAAATTTACTCTATGATAAACCGGTATATATCTTGAATGAAATCCATAGGCTTATATCATGCTCATCAAGTTTTATAGATGTCTGATCACAATACTAAATTAAGACCAAAGAAAATTGCCATTGTGAAATACATCACATCAATTGGCCAAATCTTTGTATATTAAAACAGATGAAGCTAATGTAGTAATGAAATCAATTCAAAAATTGAAGTCCTTTACAATATTGCCTTCTTGTTTATCAATAATTGACTACTGAAACAAAAATTATGCTTTAGTCCTTATAATATCCATACTACATGTTTTATCAGATTATATTTGTGTGTACTTGACTTGATAACCTTAGTACACTGGATCTTGCAATAATAAATCTTACTGAATAGATACTCCCAAATCTGTTTTATTCCTATGTCATAATGGTCTCATATGCAGCTCTCCCTAGTAGGTGTATAATACACTCTTCTACTGAAAACCCTATCCAATTCATACTTTTCCTAAAGAATTTTTAGGCTAAGAGTATGTCATGAATTGTCTAACAATACAATTCCCTTTTATTCCCCAAATATTGAATGAATTGCATGTTTATCCCCTATCTATATGTTATGAATTTGAATGTCCAAGTTAATCAGTGATATTTTAAACCCTAATGTTTTAGTATTCTCATCAGTGATGTGAATATTCCATGAACTTTATTCTCTAACCAATAAAATGAAATTATCAAGAATAGATTATATGTGTAAAAAGGCTGGCAAAATTTTGAGTAAACACAAGAATTGGGTAAACCTGAAAATTTTAACCAGTATATTTTGTTAACTGTGAAGTGAAACCCTTTTATTTAAAACCATATTTAGTCACCTTGTCAGTAGTTGAGAAGGAATAATTGATATTACATGATTCAGTTTCTATTTTTCTGGGTCACAGCTCACCTACAAACCTTAAATACTTACCATAGCTAGAAGAAAAGAATTTCTGATTTAAGCAACTGGATATAGTATACAGAAGATTATGTTCTTTATCATAAACTGAGTAATGATTTGTCTTTTTCCTTAATTAATAAGTCTAGCCCTAATTTACCCCAAACCCCAGATAAATAAAATACATATCAATTCCTTTATTCTTAATGGTTATAGCCTTAGAAGAGAAGAATGCATGAGCAGGAATAAAATGAGGTGCATCAATAACATGGGATAAATCCATGTCCCTAAAATGCTAAAGCGAATACCCTTGAGTCAGATTGTACTGTCAAATTCATTGTACGACTAATTACACAAGAAAAATAAATTAGCATAGCTCTCAATGAGCAAGTGAGTTACCTTTGATTGCCAATGAATTTGATAATTTATTTTATATTTGCCAAAAGAAACCAAGGGCAATTACAAACTTGAGAATATCTGAATTAAATTCAAGAGTACATCAATTCTGAAGTTTGAAATAAAGCATTGGCTTGTCTTGTTGGTTGATTGTCGATTGTGTTGTTTAATGTGGAGGCATTATTTTAGCCAAAGATGAACTAAGTTCCTATTGCATGACAACATATAGCCCAACTTATGCTGAATATTAGCCTTACAACTTACAATATTAGAATATTCCCTGTTCATCCTCAAAGTTGGAAATGGTATAACTTTGCTTCCGAGCCCCCCCCCCCCCCCGGTTATTTTTATTTATTTATTTTTAATTAATGCACTCTATCGCAAAATGCACTTAAAAATTCCCTTATTGTATAAATTGAGAATGTTCAATCGAATAACGGCTGCAAAAATTGATAGACACCGATTGTAATTTTTTTTTTCTTTTTTTTAAATGCACGATTCAAATTTTAAAATATATAATTAAAAAAATTATTCCTAAATCTGATTTATAATTGGTTGCAAAATTAAAACGTAACCTAGTTTTAACACAAATTATGCCACATGTATGCCGACATGAGAAATTTCGATTCAAGCTAATCTCGCATTTTTGCGAAAAAGAATAATCCATCCATGCATCTTATCATCAAATCAGATATTTGTCTATACTCTTTCATGAAATTATTTAAGAAAAATCATGATTGAAAGCATATTTTTTGAAAATTCTGTCTGCTATAAAATTCGTGTACCTTTCGTTTTAGGATCAAGGGAAAAGAGGGGGAATTTGAGATACCCCGAACCCGATCTAAATTATATTCAAGCTAACCCAACTCAAATAGCAGCAACAAAGTTTTCCTCATAAAATAAAGGCATCTATTCTTTAAATTAATAGATGCTATTATGTGTAGAATCAGAGTGATTTTTAACGATTAATTTTATTGATGGTTACATGTATAATAAAAATATGGAGAAAATTGTGAGTTCTGCTTTTATTATAGAAACCATTGTAAATTACATGAAAAGCCTAGTTTTTGACTAATTGTGAAAAAAATGTCTCATTTGCTGAAAGGACTTTTGTAAAGTTATTTCATGGCTTTGTAAATAACTTTCTTAAACACACTGTTTATACAAACACACTTTTTTCAGGTGCACTTAAGATATAGAAAAATGAATAATATGACCAATTCCTATAACTGTTATGAATATATAGCTGTTTATAAATCACTACGTTATATGCGTAACAAATTATATAGTTCCCTGAAACGTTCCACTGTCCCATTTTTCCGTTCGCTCAGCGTGCGGTCACTGTTCGGTCACCGTTCGTTCAGCGTGCGTTCACAGTTTGCACTCCGTTCACAGTTTTGCGTTCACTGTTCACTGCGCACTCGCGTTCACCGTTCGCTCTTCGTTCCGTTTACTTTGCGTTCACCTTGCGTTCACCGTACAATTATCGTTATGTCTTCATTGTCAATCGGAACTCCGACTTATCATTTTGATGGTAAGGTTTTACAAGTTTTTTTTATAAGATAACTAAGATATCGTGTTAGAAGAATAATTATAAAATGGTTGTTACTTTACCTATAAAATTTTCCTGGAAAATAATACATAAAGAACCTACATGTATGTAAAACGACGCTAAAATATTTAATTAAAAATGTACAAATGTTTCACGCACGGAAAATTTTGTTGCAATGAAAAAGACGACAAATCATTTATGGACGATGATAATCCAATATTTTACAGGACAGGAATACACAAAAAAATTTCTAACACCTATTCAAAATAAAATGCATGAAATATATTTGATCTACACGTAGGTCTGAGAATTAAAAACAGTACTGCAAATATTCACTTAATTAAAAATCTATATCTAATTAAATTAATAGCGTGATTCTAAATTTAAGAAAACACCAACTGTTCAAAATATGTTTGCCATTCAGTGTAGTTAATGTAAGTCACTTGTCAGTTTTTTGGAAAAATTCACGCAGAACCTCTAACTTCAAAACTATTTATCAAAATTCAATTTTTATAACATATTTCATTTCAACAATGATAATGGAAACAGTCATTGCCAACTGTTTGCTTTGCCGCAAATGTTAACTATGGGGCTCTAAACATGTTAAAAATGCTATTTTTCGAACTTTAAGACACGTTACCATGGTAACTATAAAACATAGCAACCAATTTTTGCCTGATTTCAGTTTAGGGTATCGATGACTTTAATCATAGAGAGTTTGGAGAAATTCTGAGACTATGCATGCCACAGCTCCTATATAAAATTTCAATTCATTACAGAGAATGGCTGTTAAATTTCAATAAAAAAAATAATGCTCAAAAAGTTACAAATAAGCAAAATTTGTTACGGACTATTTTTAGTGATGGAAGGATATTTAGCAGATAATTCTGCAGATCTGAACATTATTTTATTAAATTTAATATCTTGGAACTTTAACCTAGCATACTTTTACCCAGAGAATATGTTCCATTATGATATTGCTAGGAATATTTAATATAGGTCTTAATTTATATTTTTAGGATAATTTCACACAATTCTTCAACAAACTTTGCCAAAAAGTTCAGATAAATTAAATAACTCAATATAAAATTTACACCATTTTTTGCCTGAAAATCAATTATTTTGACCAATATTTCAAAATTAACATCTGACCCCAACTTTTTCTTTCATTATTTTAAAGTACTCGATACTTGTGACTGATCAGCACTTAAGTCGTAAATTTAGGCTTGATATAAGAAAATTTTTTATTGCCTATTTCGTTTTTAATACCCCTAAATATGTTACCTTTAAGTGCAAAAAGGTCACACAATTATTTACGCGCATTAATTTGAAGGATTTTTTCAATGATAAATATTATTCAAATTATTTTACGTACATCTTATAAAATATAATAAAGGTTAAAGTAATTAAACCAAAGAGTTAAAATTTAAGTTCAAAAAGGTCAATTTCATTGTACCGTTTGAGTGTATATGAATACTTATCCAAGATATACTTCTCAAAAAATCCTTGATTTAACAAATTTCACGAATGACATACCTTAAGAGCCCCCCCCCCCCCCCGGGCGCCTTTTCTCCCGAAATCAAATTCTTAGTTAGTACATACAGAAAATTAGTATTTAATGTGTATTGTAACACAAGAAAATCAGTCTTGTAAAACGAACATCAAACAGTAATTAAACAATAAAAGTGTTTCAAAATACCGAATACATGTGCCGATGTAACGTTGAATATTGACCCCAGTTGAAAATTGACCCAGGGTTCATTTTTCAACGTTTAATTGTGAACCAGGGGTGTTTTTTCAACGTTGAAAATTGAGACCAAAAGTCGTTTAATTTATACCCGGGGTCTTTTTTCAAAAGCTTGAAATTTTTTTTTCTTATCCCCGATGACTTCAACGAGTTGAAAATAGACCCTGTTGAATATTGACCCCACCTATGAGTTTGAACATTTTTTGAACTTGGAAGTTGTTTTACGGGATATACAAATATCTCTATACATGTGTATTTATATTTCGGTTTCAATTTTTTCCCTTTAAATTTCAAGAAAAATAGAAATAAACCTATCATCCCGTGTATATATATTGTACATTTTGATACACGATTTCAGTTATCTTCAAGCATGACAACTTTATTTTTGACAATATTTTCTAAAATCCACATCCATAAATAACTACAAGTACAGAACCATGAAAAGGGCATAAAACAAAAATCCTGGAAATCTAATGTCTAGAAAGTTAGCCGTATATAATATTAAGGTATACTTTTACTCAGAAGATTAAAAGTCCACTGATAAGAACGAAAAAACACCTATTGCACATTGTTCACCTATGATTCTTGTGTTAAATTTTAATTTCAAATAATTAGGTCAATGACCTCGTTTTCATGCTAGGGGCCCCTGAGTATTTCTTGGGAAATACCTCAATTTTACACACTATGACCATCTTTTTCTTCACTCACGAAATATTACAAGCAACAAAAGTTTTTAAATTATGAAATATTAAAGCAATGGAACAGAGTAGTCCGAAAAATCTGACGTTTTCCTGGCTTTTTTACGATTTTGACATTTTACATTCCTGGCATGTACAATATCAAAATCGTAAAAAAGCCAGAAAAACGTCAGATTTTTCGGACTATGGAACAGAGCTGCTCCATATAAAGAAATGAGTAGAGTTTGGGCCATAAACGTGATAATTATTACAGTCCGAATTTCCTCTGTCATATTTATATTTTTCCCCTATATTTAATCGAATATTTAATAAATCTGACTGATAAGAGCTCTAAATTATTTAAAGCCTCATATTACCTTTGTTGCCGTAATTCTCATGGTATAAACATTATGTGGGGTCAATGATCAAATCATTGAGATATGTTGCCAGAAATGGTTTTTGTTCATATTTCTGAATTTCTATTTTTGATAGCATTTATTTATTTAAAATAATTTATTAGCTTTAAGGCAAATAAAATATGCAAAATGATGTCTGAAAAAACATATAACCTTTACATTTGATAAATATTGCAAGAAATAAAAGATTTTGACAAAAATGAAAAAATTAAAAATTTAGTCCGAATTTCCTCTGCATTACCATACATTGACTTTTGTTCCTGTATATTTTCTTCAAATACTAAAATATGAAATTTTAAAATTGATATTCTGTTAAAACTTAATAATTTTATCCATTTAAAACAGTTTTTGATTTAATATATTATACTTTATGAAATTTCCTTTCCGATTTCCTAAACCTCAGTAAACGTCATCCTTAAAGTGATCAGGTGGGCAGAACATCCCATCTAGTCAAATTCAGTTTAAAAATTAACAAAATTAAAAGCCGAAAAATAAGAATTAAAAACATGGGTCAAAATGAATCCAATGATTGGATATATTTGTGAAAAGATTAATATAGCGACCATAACTTGTAGGTAATGCTGACTTTAAACATGGTTGGTGAAATCCTTGTAACAAACTTATCTGTCAGTAGCCTGCCTCGGCCTAAAAATCGATCGTTTTCGAAGCATAACCTTGAGAATGAAAACTAGAATTGATGTCTGGGATGGACTAGAAGCTACACTTCCCACCATCTTTGATATCAACAATTTAAAGAACGCCGTCCCTGTGAATTCTTTTGATCTAAACAACTGAAAAGCGCATTCCTCTTCAAAGAAACAGAGAGAGAGAGAGAGAGAGAGAGAGAGAGAGAGAGAGAGAGAGATCCTAAAGTTTTTCTCAGAAGCTGGGGTATGGTGTCAAAACCCTCTGAAATATTGTGACAAAAAAAAAAAAAAAACAAAAAACAAAAAAAAAAAAAAAAAAACAAAAAAAAAACAAAATAAATAAACGAAACGCAATAAACAAACAAGCAAACAAAAAATCGAAAGGGAAACTAGCCAGTGTTGAAAACCAAATCATGTTTCTCTAATTGGATGGAAGGACCGCTTCAAAAATTCCTCACAAACTATCCTGTGTTTCCCCGATTCGGGGGTGGGGGTGAGGGTGTTCAATGTTTTATTTTGGCTACTTTATTACACTAATAAATAACGCTTAAAGTTAGAGTTGTGTATCAAAGCCAAACATTTTTTGATTAAAAGAAGTACAAAATGAAGAAAACAGCCAAGATACAAATACAGAAAAAAATTTAAATATATATGGTACTGATCCCAAAAAGGGGAGTTACCCCCCCCCCCCCCTTTTACATCCTCTACTTACACGTAACAAAATAAATATGTATTAATTGTGAGGTTCATTCATGAACTGTTTGATTAACTATGCGAAAAAGATCACTAAAACTTTTATTTTGAAAAAAAAATCCGTTTTTCAAATTGGACATAATGAGTTTTTAATGTTGTGCATAACTAAATAAGCACGTGTATCATGCGTTAAACTCTCACTATTTTCCAAATACTAATATAAGAATTTTAAAATTAAAATAAATGAAGTGTAAAAAAAAATTATGAACTAAATTGTATATTGTTTAACTATGTTTACTAATATTCTGGATTTACATATACAAATGTACTTCTTTATAAATAAATATTACACGAAATATTGCAATATCAAGCTACATGAAACTTTCAAATTTATGATATATTTTTCATTGGCGTCAGAAGCAAATTGAAAGTGGGGGGGCTAAGTGTACAAAAAATTTTTTGTACCTCCAAAAAAAACCTTACAAGCAAAAAAAAAAAAAAAAGGAAATGTCTACTTCCTAAACACGAAAATCCTATTTCGTGTGTGTGTGTGAGTGTGTGTGTGTGTGGGGGGGGGGGGGGGGGGGGGGGTTCAACTCAAGTACCAAAAATTTTCTTCCAACCACCACCAATTTCCCCATTCTAAACCTATACTAAGACGTATATGTGGAAAGTGGGGGGGCTAAACTTATGAAGATATGTTCAATGTCTATACTAAGTATATATCTGGAAAAAAAGTGGGGGGGGAGGGCTAAGCCCCCCCCTAGCCCCCCCGGTTCCGACGCCTATGTTTTTTATATATTTCATTAATTCTAAGAATATAACTGAATTACTTATAACTTATTATTTATTTATTTATCTATCTATTGTTTATTTATATTTTGCACCTGAAATTAGAATTTAAGAATAATAGAATAATTTCAATGCAAGGAAAAGATCAGAGGCAGTCCGAATAAATCGTTCACCATCCGTTGACCGTTCACTTTGCGCCCGCGTTCGTGCTCCGTTCGCGTTCTGCTTTCACTCGCCGTTCACACATCGTTCACCAATTAAGTTGCGTTCAGTGTTTGCACATCCTTCACTCACCGTTTGCTCTGCGTTCGCTCTGCTTTCGTTCACCGTTCGTTCATCGTTCAGGTGGGAAAGTAGAACGTTTCAGGAACTGTAAAACTAAAACAATACAAAGAAAAAAAAACCATTGCATGTTTTTTGACCGGCATAACACAATCATGTGAGTGTCATTTTTTACTTAACTGACGAATTTGTTGTTTAACTTTTTTCACATTCTGAACAGGTGCTACTTCGCACATTTTGTTGTAGGCTGAACAAGGTAATATTCCTGGGACCTTGCACATTAAAAGACAAGAAAAACAAAAGCTCTTTTTACACCCTGTACAAAACATTTCTTTACAAAGTTTTTTGTGTTCAATGAGCATTCCGCAATTCGGACATAATCGTATTGAAGGTACATTCGAAATTTTTGAATAATCGAGAATTTTCCTTGTAGCAGCATTTAATATTTCTTGCAAGTTTCCGTCATCCTGAGCGATACTGCAGATGTGATTTTCATTCCATAGAGCCCTGCATTTCCAGCAGAAAAATGCACATTTACCTTGATTTCTGCAAACTACACAAATAGATTTCAAAGCGTTGTTTTCTCTGTAAAGAAGTGTGAAACATACTGGACAGTTTGCTGTGTCGCCGTTATGATTGACATTTAAAGATAGCTTCGTCTCATAGAATATCCGTTCGTCTTCAGACAAATTTGCCTTCCTTTCTACTTCCTGAAATTTCCACTCTATTTTACATTTTGGACACTGTATTTTGGATACTAGTTTCTCGCAAAGCTGTTGTTTTAAGTATTGTGCCAAATATTCTGGAGCTACAAAATAGACCAAAAAAAAATTATTCTATTTATATCAAATGAATTGATTTGAACGACTACTGAATAAGCATTGCTGGATTTGTGGTTCACCATCTTCCACCTATTTACATTCTATGATTGCATTGGTAATTTGGGCGACATGTCAGTGTTCTGAGCTGCCATGTGCAGGAGTAATCGAAAAACATGTATTAAGAAACTCTAGTAGTCACAAACAACTTTGACGATTAAAATTTTTTTATAGAGTATCCAAGCATATATTTGTCTTTAAAATCGAAACTGAAATACGAAATTACAAGCAAATCAATTTTCCTTGATTTTCAGGTGTAAAGACGAATAATGACCCCCCATCAAATGATGACCGGGAGATCATTTCTCAATGACAAAAAAAGACCCCCTACCCGTAGAAAAAAAAATCATTTTTTTTTTTTTGTATAAAAAGAGTCCTAGGGGTAATTTTTTATGTTAGTCCTATAAAAATTTGGCCCCATTGAAAAATACCCCCCTCTTAAGTGATACAAAATTCAGGTAAAAGGGAAAAATATGCGTATTATAATTGTTCTTTCCATATCAGTGAAATATTCTGGAGAGGGACGCTAAACAGTATATAATCAATCAATCTTCGAGTAATTCATGCATTTGTTCGATTAGATTTTATCTTTGTTCTTCTTATCATATAGGGATAATAAAGTTTCTCAATTCTCTTTGTCGAAATATTGACAAATAAGTTTTATACAATTAACAATCAATCAATTAATCTTCATTTCTCTGACAATGGAGCAAACCTAGAACATAAAGATAGTACATGTAAATGGGTCAAACGCATGCTGGAGATGAAATATATGAATTTTTTTTTTCTTAACTGACTCCATTGATACGTTATTTCAGAAAAAAAAAATCTGTTTGCAAAAAAGTAGAAATTTGTAGCAGACGAATTAATATCGGTGCATATAAATTAGTTATTTGTTCGAACTAATAAGGTTTCATACGGACGAGTGAGTTGATATAGAAATGGATGACAGGACGCCTCGATGCCGTATATTTTTTTTTAAGTCATCATTTCCTAAATTCTGTGGTCGATACAATGACCTTGTCAGCAAATACAATTTATCATTGAGTCATATGCTGACTGACGTTTTTCATACCAATTGTTAGTCCATTATTTATACACTGAATTGACGACGGATTTTTTCTGTTATTTCCTGATCATGACAACGAGCACACGGCGGGTGTTACCGGTCGGCAGGGGATGCTCACTCCTCCATGGCACCTGATCCCACCTCTAATGTTTCAGAGGTCCGTGTTTGCTCTGCTCTTATTTTGTATATTGTTTAATGGACGTTGAGATTGAATACTGTTCGTTATCTCCATATCCTTCTTACATGTCCCATCCTATACATGCAGACTATCACTCTAGGATTAAAGATATTTTCGATATTTGTAAATACACAATATAAATTCTTTTTATACCCCCCCCTCCTCCCTCCTCAGTAGAACATCTAGATTTGCAATGAACATTTTAAGGTGAGCAATAAAAAAAATTACATTCATAAATTTGGATTGGGTGATAATCCCCCTCCCCATCTCCTATTCCATGTTTCTGAATGTTATTTGCATCTTTTCAAATCAAGGAGGAGAGACGTATTTACTTTACTGTTTTGAATAAAAGACTGGGAGATTAAATGAGTTTCATTTTCAAAATTAGAAATTGTTAGAAAATACATTCTGAAGAAATGGATAAGGGTTAATCTCTCCTGCCTCTTCTATTCTTTGTGCCTGGATGATATGATCACTGGAGTGGATTTCCGATGCAGGTGAAATAACTTCAGAATTGTTTTCAATCTATAAAACTTTGCATTTCATATGCATTCACGGTGTGATCCTCGCTAAAACCATTTATACATCCATGCGATTGATTGATAAATTTTCAAATTTTAACTTTTTTGACTTTTACTCATCACTCAGGGTCATTGAACAGTGAAGGATCTTTATCGTGCCAACGCCTGCCGCTGACACGGGACCTTGATTCTTAAGGTCTCATCCGAAGGACCCACAACTTTCACTTCAAAGTGCTGAGCGCATGGCGATGGAACAGTTGCTACCAATTTTATCAACCAGGTCAGTCACGGCCGAGATACGAACTCACGACCTCCCGATCACGCAGTACTTTGGTTACCACCAAATTCGACCTTTACCTTGGATTTTGTCCAATTTTGCACAAAAATGCCAAATTTTTAGGTTTGCCATAACTTGTAATTGTTAGATACTAGAACTCTCATACTTCACATATGTATTTTTTGGCATGACCTTTCATTGGATACTAAATGCTTTGACCTTTCGACCTTAACCTTGGAGATTTCCGTGGTCATGAAAAACTTTAACCTTGGCCATAAGTTTTGAATGTTAAGGGCTCGGGTTTTCATTCTTCACATATGTAATCCTTGTTACATTAAACTTTCCTTAAGAAACCAAGAACTTTGATTCTTTGAACTTTGAGTTTCACCTTCCTTTCAAAAACTTATCCTTAGCCATTACTTTTGAACACGTTGTGCTAAGGCTTCTTATTTTGCAATTGTATTTCTTGTGAGAAGATCCTACTTTGGGTACCAAATTATCTAAATTAAATTTAAGAAATGTTTTATCCTCGCTATGTTGCCATACAGGGGCATAGCTGTTTCACAAACACATTTTTTTATATATAAGAGGAGTTGCAGAAAGAGATGGATACCCCAAAGCGTAACAGACGGACAGACGGACATCCTGATTACTACATACCCTCCCACTTTTCAAGCGGAGGATATGGGGTGGTCCTTCGGATGAGACCGTATAAACGGAGTCCCCGTGTCACAGCAGGTGTGGCACGATAAAGATCCCTCCCTTCTCAAAGGCCGTAAGTGCCAAGCATAGGCCTTAATTTGCAGCCCTTCACCGGCAATGGTGACGTCTCCATATCAGTGAAATATTCTGGAGTGGGAAGTTAAACAGTATAAAATTAATCAATTAAAATAATAATGTATGATAATGCTCATTTTTTTTCTGTCAGTACGATGATTTCCACCATCGAAAAAACAATTTTTATATACCCCTTTAGGCTCGAAAAATCTTTAACTCGTTTAAATTCTGAATCATCGCATTGACCTTAAAATATAACTAAAGTTGAATAATGTCATGAGATCAAGATATCCTCAATTTATACCCAATCAGCGCCAGTGAGCATTTTGGCCAACATGCTTCTTTATCTATCCCCCCCCCCAAAAAAAAATGTCAGCTTTAATCAACAGTGGGTCATTTTTCTACGGGGGTCATTTTTCCTCAAGTGGGTTCTGCAAATTTTAAGGGTGGTGACACTTTTTCTACGGGCAAAAGGGTCATTTGTCGACGTCGAATAATGACCGGGGTTTAATTTTAATAGAATCTGGAATATTGTAGAATATTGTGGAATATTGACAGGGGTCATTTTTTACAGTCGAAAAATGACCCCCAGTCATTATTCGATGGGGGTCATTACGCAGGAGAAAAAGGAAGCATACAAAATATCCCACCTTGACTAAATCAGTGCTACATTATGACGTCATAGTAAGCGAGATGACGTCAATTCTAGAACACAAGTTTTCGTAATATTGGTATTTAGAGATGTGAGTCAACTCTAGAAATTAAATAGAAACGTGTAAACATTAACAAAAATGAAATGTTCTCATTTTGTATTGCTGTATTCTGTCCATTTGATTAAAATCTACCACCGATGACGTCATATGTGTACATCAAGTTACTTTGGAATTTATCATGCCGCGTAAAGAGAATTTGGCTGAGACGGCATGTACAAAGATACGTAAAGTGGAGTTTAACCGCAAATATTGTGAATATTTTTTTTTTAAATTGATGTGGGGTTTAGTTAATAAAATAGGTATGCTAATTCATTTTCATCGATTATACTCTTTCGAAGACAGTCAGCTCTATACGTATCCCGGTTGAACTTTCCTCTGTCATTTGTCATTTGCGACAAAAATAATGCAACAGAACAACAATAAGCTGTGTGTTTCAAAACATAAGATTTGTACAGATGGTAAGTTTGCCTTTTGAAATACTTGAAAGTGTTGCTTGAATCCCGACTTAAGCATGGTTTTATGAAAAAACTCGGTTCATATGAAAAAAAAAAATTAAAACATCGGGTAAGGTTTCGTACAAAAAATGACTGCACTTAAGGACGTTATTTGGAACCTTTTCGGCTACCCATTTGAAGCTTAACATTACAATAAATCGCTGAATTAATCTATGATTAATGTGCAAGCATATGCTTTTGACATTTATTTCTATAATTTTTCGTCATACATATTTCAATAATTACATACAACGCTATTGAAAAGAACATGTTTAACCCATAAATTCCGGAACATTGAACTGGACCGCTTTCGATTTTAAGGTCGCAGGAAATAGGGGCGGAGACATTTAAATTGCATGGAAATGGATCATAAGCGCATGGTTTTCCGTATTTGATTTATATTATATATATTAAAAAAAGACCGAGAAGAGGGTTTTGTGTTCATTTTGTACAAAAAATAAATGATTTATAACCATGCATATAATTTCATTAATTTGTATCCACGTAAGTAAGAAGAGTAAGTAAGTAAAGAGCAGAATGTTAAGAGAAAAAAAAGTTCATAAAAATAAACACAATTGTGATAAATATATGTATGCATTTTGTACGCTTAGGTTGGTAGTGTCTGTTTTGAGAATTATTGGTAGATGAAAATGACATTGAAATACATTTTATTTTCTGAACATAATGGGCTGTCTTCGCATAAATGAAAAATAATTTGCAACCTGTCTATAGGATAATCTGAAATAAGTACACACAGTAAATCCATATATGACCTTGCTATTTGATTATTGGCAGAGTTAATTTTCAAAAAAAGTTTTGATCGATATTCAGATTACAAAGGACAATGCATTGAAAAAATGAATTTCGGCCTCTACATTATCAAGCACTGCATAATTTTCTCTATCTAACGTTCTTATAAAATTGGAATGCTTAAAATTCCACTGCTCATGTATTTATTGCTGTCAAGCAGCGAATTTACTAAATCTTAAAATTATTAAGTGTTTGTACCTACAGTGTATTAAAAAAAAAAATGACATTTTCACTTTATCTTAATCGTATTGAATAATAATTGTGGACTTATTAGTAACGTAAAAATAAAATTAAAAATTAGTTTTTTTTATGATGACTGTGGGCTTCTACCCTGACCTAAAACTGGTCGGGCTCCCGTTTTTAAATTTCTGGATCCGCCACTGCTATATGTACAACATGTAATCAGCAAAATAATACCGTTTTCCTTTAAAATACCCTGAACAAAAACACTATAGTGAAAGAAATCAACGTAAACTTTAAAAACGCTAATAAAATGTACGCAAGGATCTTCAATATTTTGAAGATGGAAGTTCATGTAGATATGAGAAGAATTTTCCAACGACTGACACAATGAAAGCGTGTCGAACACTTGAATGTCACGTGAGAAAAGTGATTATAATATAAAAGGGGTCACATGGGCTGAAACTCGTAACCTGCTAATTTAGTAGCTATCTGGAGCGAAGTTAGGGTACATTTTTTTAAAAATTAGATATGAGCCGCAACTTGACCAACATTGTCCTTCGGATATGTATAAGTTTTAGTTAAAATACATATTCTGTGCAAATGAGAAAAATGGTCAAGTTGCGGCTCGATGTAAACAATGTCGTTGAAAACTGGTATGCATATGAATAACAATAGAAATGAGACAAAGCTGTTAGACCCTGTTTCAAAAGCTAGTGTCGCACGGCATTATTTAATACTTTCATGTAATATAATAAACCAAAACCTGCTCTTAAGATATTGTTTAATACCTATAAAACATAAATTTAATGAATTTTGGAATTTTATTTTGCGCAAATCATTGGGATCCAACTCCCATAGCTTAAGTGCAGTCATTCTTTGTGGAATGATTATTTCCCTGACGGGACACTAGCAGCACTTTTTGGTAAAATAGACGCTTTTCAACTACATTATTTTCTCAAAGAAATTATTAAACTCCGGGGTATTGTTAGCTTTTTTTTCAAGGAAATTTTCATTTTTAATAAAAGTCGAATGATTTTGCAGTGATGGTGCACGTATTTGCGTTCGACACTCTTTTATCTTTATACAATAAATAATAGTAGTTTACAATTATCAGCGGTTTTTGTGAATTATAAAAATTTATTTTTTTTTAAGTCTCAATTTTTCTAGACAAATTATGACTTCTGTGCTTCCTTAACATACCTGCGTATTCGTCTTTACAACGGTAAGCTGAAAATTTACTTCACCTTTTGTTAGAATTCTATACAGAAACAGTAGCATTTGTCGAATGGGTTGAATTAATTATTTCTTTCATTATATACTGCATATTTTATATGATAAAGATTCTTTCATTGAGGTTTATGGAACCGAATTACTGCCTAATAATTCAAAGGTATCTTGCTTTTATTCTCATTCTGTCTATTTATTCATTCTTTGTTATCATTGTCACTTTATTGTTTTCAGATTCATGGAAATAATTAGCATTTTACTTTAATTTTATTTTTTTAATCTCTAGTAGATGTTTACGATTATGATTATCCACAACTTTCAGAAGGACCTTGAGTTGAAACAAAAATACCTGTCGTTCATTTTTTTTTTCATATTTTCTAATTTAGTTTGTTCCACATTCACTGTACCTTAAGTTCAAGATCTAGTAAATAACTTTAGACTATTTTTTGGTGCTAGATCCATTATGACGTCATAATTAATTTCAACTTTCTTTTTCCCGTACTTTAAGGCTTTAGCAGAATTATGTAGAAAATAGGGTATTTCCATGACATTTAATTTGAAATCATATGAAAAGTAAACCGGATACCTAAATTTAATTTGATATTGATTTAAAGAAGAGGCCATGAACATACTAATTACTGTTTTCTGAGAGACTGTAGGCAATCTGGATACATTTCCTTTGTCGAATATGAAAAAAACTCCCAAATTCATGACTGGTTTTCTTAAATTTTCATTCAAAATAACAGTTTAAAATACAGTTTTTCATCTTGTTTGCCCACAAATTATGCTCCGAAACACATTATTTGACCAAGCTAAAGTTATAAAGCATCAATAAAGGAATTTATTTCTCAAGTTTGATAAATATGTAGGCACCTTTCATTTACTAGATCTTGACCTTAAAGCAGATATACATGTATCAATAGGTTTCTAGGTCTACTTTTGATACATTGAATGGCAAATACTATATCCAACAGTGTCTAGGTAGAGTTTTGATTCTCAATATTTCTGGGCCCATTTATCGGTCCATAATGGATTTTTTTTAGCATAGATAAAAAAAAATGTCAGCGAACATGTGTCTCTTAAAATATTTCAGAGTATGAATAGGGTTAAAAATGCGAAAAAGCAATATTCTTTTGTCACACCACATCTTGAGACGGAAAATTACGTACTTTTTATGAAAACTTTAACTATAAAAAATTAATTTGCAATTGCAAAAAATCCTATCATTCAATATTTGAAAATGTACTTTTAAATGCAAGATTGTAAAGTTATTGATTAGCTGTAAAAATACCGATTGGTGAAGCAATATTGCACAGGGCATAGTAAAACAAGAAATAAGATTGAGAAAAACGTGTCTTGTTTAAATTTCTCAGGTACGGGAAAATCCAATTGTGTCGTCACACATTTGCAAAATAACCGAAATAAGACATACCTACAAAATATTTCCGTCAACAACCATGTAAATATTTTTTTTGTGTGTGTGTTCTCTTATTCACAAAATATCCCATCATATGTTGATCACGACCCGTTTTTATGATATTATGTTTTACCGTATGTAATCCTGCTGTACTAAGACATCCACTATGACGTCAACGACTACTTGGACGCGCAGTGTAGGGAGACAGAAGAGTGGATCAATCTATTCCGTAATTTGATAATATTTGCAAGAAAGTTTGAATCTTTTTAGATATTTTTTATAGAAGATGATGAACAACTCAAACAAACAGTCAAAAAATAATACAAGTACTGAGGCTTCAATTTTGTTTTGTATATATTTTATCAGAGATGATGACGCAATTAAACCGAGTCATGTGACCATACATCCTTCGTCCAGTAAGGTGTCGAGGTATTGCGGGGGATTAATTGCTACCTCCTTTTGATCGACATTAATCAGTCGTTGTTTGAATTCATACTGAAGACCTTCCAAAAACGGAGCGAGTAGAGCATAGTATTAAGTTCAACATCCCTTATAAAATATGACATGCAATAAAAGGGAGGGGATACTTAATGATGAAGAACCTATTTCATGCTGGGGGAGGGGGTTGTTCCAACTTTTCTTCATATATTACATTAATTTTACTGAAACCTGAACTAAATGTTTTTGTAATTAAGTCATCGTCATGTTAAAATAATTCGCTTCTGTAATTAGTATTAATATACAGTTATTGGCCGGGTATGACGGTAACATATGATTTGTTGGACCTGAAGGTGAAAATGTTGCCCGAGACAGCTGGCCAAGGGGAACATTTTCACCTTCAGGTCCAACAAATCATTTGTTGCCCGAATCCCAGTGTACAACTGTTTTGTTATACCCTTCACTACTCTCTTTTAAAGGATTGATCAATTTAATCAATATTTTATCAATTATTTTACATGGTAAATTATGGCTTCTTCAGTAAATATAAAACATCAAGCTGAGAAAGAACATAATCAATTATATATCTATTGTATCACAAAAATAAGTCACCCGCGTGGCGCAGTGGTTAGAGAGTCTGCTCTAGAGTCGCAAAGTAAGGAGTCAATCCTTAAACGTCGCGGGTTCGAATCCCACTAAGGGACGTGGAGACCGGTCCTTCGGATGAGATCGTATAAACCGAGGTCCCGTGTCGCAGTAGGTGCTGGCACAAAAAAGATCCCTCACTGCTCAAAGGCCCCGAGTGCTGAGCATAGGACAAAATTTGTAGCTCTCCACCAGTGGCGTCTCCATATAAGTGAAAAATTCTCGAGAGGGACGTAAAACAACATACAATCAATCAATCACAAAAATTATTTATTACAAAACATACTCTTCCCTTCTTCCGTACTTTGCTGTTAACAACAACTCTTGTAGCTCTTAACTTCGGCTATTTTTGCGTCACCGATATTGAATGATGATTTTAAAATTACTTGTGACGTAACAGACGAGTGACGTTGTTTTCTAACAATTCTTATATAAGACCGGTCAATAGTAAAATTGGCAGACCGATGTGATAAACAGTTCTTTTGTTGGACTTTTTATAGGTATATAAAGAATAATATTTATAAGGGTATAACAAATGATAATATGGACCGCTCAATGGGAAAACAGGTCTGAATGACAAAATTTTCGAAATTGACTTTATCCTATATTTCAAATCTACAGCTAATTTGGGATACACAGTTAAAATATGAGCATTTAATTTGCTATAGTTTTAAAGTTTAAAGTGTTTGAACACGACATATTGCAATAAGACAATAATGTCGATGACCTTATTTAATAACGTCATCTTAATAAAAAAAGACCTCTTAGATACAATGACATTCGATAACGGCATCTTTGTAAAAAGAAATGACGTCTTTGAAACAAAGCTTAAGATTAATTTGATGATAAAATAGAAGAAAGTAATTTTAATTTTCATATAATTTATTTTTTCCTAACACATTTTTAATAAAAATATCATCATGCACATTTACTGCAGTATTAAATTATACAATCAGTGTATTCGTACATACCGGACAGCGAATGTTTTTATGGATATCCATTGAATTTCATAAAGACAGCTAGACTACAAATGTTTCTTAACAATTTTTTTTTTTTTTTATAAAGGACTATAACGACATAATTCTGATAACAAAGAAACAGAAAACGAATATACAAAACAAAGCTTAGTATCATTACATGTACGTTACTCAAGTGGTAAAAAGACCCAATGGGGTATTGTGACCAAACAAATGTTTGCGGGCGACAGTATGATAAATGGTCAGTTTACTAACTGGTCAATCCTTGGTAAAATTCTCGTCTATGGTTGGCCGTTCTACTCACAATTATTTAGTTTTACTCCACTAAAACTATTTTTACTGCAGTAAACATAAAACACTGGCCATTGCTACTCACAATTAATTATTTTTACTTAGGTAAAAAAAATTTTACTACAGTAAACATAATCTACTTCTCTACTGAAGTAAAATAACAATGTGGCTATTTTACTTCAGTAAAAATATTTAAACAAAGGCCATTTCTTCCCACAATTAAATAATTTCACTGAAATAAAAATCAACCAATCACAGTCCATGTTAGATAGTTAGTGACTCATAAATCAACGGGAAAAATTTTTCAATCCCATGGATGTTTACACGTGATATTTAAAAACTATAGTGGATATAGTTTGCGCATGTAATAAACGATATGACAGACATAGGCGTCAGAACTTTTTTTGAAAATGTATACATAATATAGGCATTTAAAGTTTTTGTTGGTTTGCCCCCCCCCCCTCTACTTTCAATTTGCTTCCGACTATTGTTGGCCGTTCTACTTGCAATCATTTATTTTTACTCCGCTAGAATTATTTTTACTGCAGTAAAAATAAAACACTGGCCATTGCTACTCATGATTGAATATATTTTTACTCCAGTAAAACTAATTTTACTCCAGTGTGCAAATTAGCGACATCAATCAACCAAACGTGTATGAGATTAATTAGGACCCGACACTCCAAACCACACTTCTAGTAGATAAATGATTTATGCCAATAAATCATTTATATATCTTGCTTTCTGTTTACTTTCATTATGTGCATAGCGGGGACTCCGGGCGATATTTATAGCAACCCAATAGACATAATTACCGAATACGCATGCGCAGTCTAAATTTATATTTTTTAAACAGAGGCAACTTTGAGTCTAAGAAAATGTGTTTTGAAGATAACTTGAAAATAATCTGTATTTTTGAAGTCTACCATCGACAGAATATTCTGGTGTTTTTATTATACGAAAGCAGACAGGTATAAATATTTTTTGCATAAAGCAGATTCATTTTATTTGAATTTTAGCAAGTAATTTAAGAGTGTTTCGGCTATAAGAAGCTTCATCAGGGGGCCACAGCCATAAATCATGGAGTTCAATGATCATTTTAGGTAAGACATAATTATCTCTTCACCTATGTTCTTGTGTTTGCTGTAAGCTTTGATTGGTTGAGAATTGAATAAAGTTTTGCATTTTGGATTTCTAAGAATGGTGTTCCAATATTTCAGAATTCGTTTTTTCAGTCCATTTGTGCAAGGGTTAAATTTAGTAACCAGTAATGTAGGTTACGTAATGGTTGCTCCGTCATTAAACGTCTATGACATAGAGTGAAAAAAAAACTACTGTACAGATTTGCCGATACACAGTATACTGTATAGTCTTTATAAAACATAGTATATTATAATTAAGAGTATAGAAAACGTAGTGATACTACAGAAAACATCAGTTTAATGTTTTTATGCATTTTCCGCTTGTCAAGGAATTTCTTTTCGATGATAGTGGCCTAACTTAAACTATCTGGCTGTACCAACAGTAGTAACACTATGTATATAGTTTAAGAAGGTTTTCTCGTGAAATTAAAGGCTGAATCATGGCAAGATAAACTTAACTCAATGCATATCCAAAGTGCCAAGTAAATCTATTCATTTTTAGCTCACCTGAGCCGAAGGCTCAAGTGAGCTTTTCTGATCACATTTTGTCCGTCGTCCGTCCGTCTGTCCGTCCGTCCGTCCGTCCGTCTGTCCGTCTGTCTGTCCGTCTGTAAACTTTTCACATTTTCGACTTCTTCTCAAGAACCACTGGGCCAATTTTGACCAAACTTGGTACAAAGCATCCTTGGGTAAAGGGAAATTTAAATTGTTAAAATGAAAGGACACATCCCCTCGCAAGGGGAGATAATCAAGAAAAGACAAAAATAGGGTGGGGTCATTAAAAAATCTTCTTCTCAAGAACCACTCGGCCAGTAAAGCTGAAACTTATGTGGAAGCATCCTGGGGTAGTGTAGATTCTAAATTGTACAAAACATGACCCCCGGGGGAAGGGCGGGGCCACAATGGGGAATCAAAGTTTTATATAGAAATATATAGGAAAAATCTTTGAAAATCTTCTTCTCAAGAACCACTGGGCCAGAAAAGCTGAAACTTATATGGAAGCATCCTGGTATAGTGTAGATTCTAAATTGTTCAAATCATGACCCCCGGGGGAAGGGCAGGGCCACAATGGGGAATCAAAGTTTTACATAGAAATTTATAGGAAAAATCTTTGAAAATTTTCTTCTCAAGAACCACTGGGCCAGAAAAGCTGAAACTTGTGTGGAAGCATCCTAATATAATATAGATTCTAAATTGTTCAAATAAAGACCCCCGGGGGATGGGTGGGGCCACAATGGGGAATCAAAGTTTTATATAGAAATATATAGGAAAAATCTTTGAAAATCTTCTTCTCAAGAACCACTGGGCCAGAAAAGCTGAAACTTATGTGGAAGCATCCTGGTATAGTGTAGATTCTAAATTGTTCAAATCATGACCCCCGGGGGAAGGGCGGGGCCACAATGGGGAATCAAAGTTTTACATAGAAATATATAGGAAAAATCTTTGAAAATCTTCTCAAGAACCACTGGGCCAGAAAAGCTGAAATTTATATGGAAGCATCCTGATATAATGTAGATTCTAAATTGTTCAAATAATGACCCCCTGGGGAAGGGCGGGGCCACAATGGGGAATCAAAGTTTTACATAGAAATATATAGGAAAAATCTTTAAAAATCTTGTTCTTAAGAACCACTGGGCCAGAAAAGCTGAAACTTGTGTGGAAGCATCCTGGTATACTGTAGATTCTAAATTGTTCAAATAATGACACCCGGGGGAAGGGCGGGGCCACAATGGGGAATCAAAGTTTTACATAGAAATATATAGGAAAATTCTTTGAAAATTTTCTTCTCAAGAACCACTGGGCCAGAAAAAGTGAAGCTTATGTGGAAGCATTCTGGGGTAGTGTAAATTCTAAATTGTAGGAATCATGACCCCCAGGAGAAGGGCGGGGCCATTATAGGGAATCAAAGTTTTACATAGAAATATATAGGAAAAATCTTTGAAAATCTTCTTCTCAGGAACCACTGGGCCAAAAAAGCTGAAACATATGTGCCCATGGAAGGATCATGGGGTAGTGTAGATTTCAAAATGTCTAAATTATGATCAGTGGGGTAGGGTGGGGATGCATTATGTATAACAAAGGTGAAATCTGGTAAAGAACAGAATGGTCAAAGCTTCTCAGGTGAGCGATGTGGCCCATGGGCCTCTTGTTATAATAGGTACTTTCTATTTAAGCTTTCAAAAATTGTAAGATTGTAAGACACAGTCATTGATTGTTTGTTTTGTTCGTCTTAATAATTCTTCTTGTGTGTGTGTGTGTGTGTGTGTGTGTGTGTGTGTGTGTTTGTTGTTTTTTTTTTTTGATAGACTGTGATGTATACGCCATAACCGCTAATACTGTAAAAAAAATGGGTTTTGGTTGATTTTTACTTAAGTGAAAATATTTAATTGTGAGTAGAGATGACCAGTGTTATATCTTTACTGCAGTAAAAATAATTAATTTGTGAGTTAGCTGGAAAGTGATTTATTTTTACTGCATTAAACTTAATTAATTCTGAGTAATGTGGCCAAAAAAAGTATTCTTACTTCAGTGAGAAATTAAAAGTATACATGCTATAACTTGCGCCAGTTTAAATAAGATTGGGAATTGATTTTTTTTTTTATCAATTAAAGTTACAAAAAAAGATTGTAAACTACACCATTAAAATTAAACGAGTTGAAAAATTCATCAAATTATAATTATTTATCGCCTTAATAGGAAAGAAAAATGGCCACTTTTAGATTGATAAACAAACATGGTGTAAAGAAAACGAGGTAGGCCGTTTGAGATATTACTCACTTTTGAGGTAGATGGCAAGTGTCTTACTCTTAATGGTACTTATCTTTTAATGTAATCAGTTTCAACCATCTACTCTGTTATGACGCATATTAACCTTTTATTAATAAAATTTATTTTTTATAAATAATTGTTGTCAACAAATTGTTTACGCACTTCCTTCATCAATATTCTTGAGAAGACCGAATTCTTAATTGCTAAGATATTGCTTAATTGTTTTATTATCACAACGATGTCTATAGTAGAATTTTGTGGAAAGTATTTTTTCATTACACTTCAATTGTTTCAAACCATTAATCATTTTGTTTCGCACAAAGTTTGACGTTCATATAGCTATATGACTTTAAATGATTTTTACTGAAGTAAAAATAATTTTACTGAAGTAAAAAAATTTTTGCTGAAGTTAAAATAATTTTACTGGAGTAAAACTATTTTATTTTGAGTAGCAATGGCAAGTTTCGTCTTCTAATTATGGTTAAAAAATAGAGTTTACCATACAACTAAAAGTGACGACGGGGCAAAATCTTTAATAACATCTGCTTACTTTTTTCCAATCATTTTTATCTTAGTAAACCACTTGTCAGACATATATAAGTTTCCTGCATCCCAATAGAAGTTGTTACTTTCGTTCTTATGCGCATACAGCTTGATTTCAATTTAGTATGATTTCCTTTCGACGGCATTAACTTTAAAGGTTTTCATGGAAACACAAAATGTTAAAAAAATTGCAGTGGTTACATTTGAAAATAGCCGAAAATGTTTTAGAATGGCAAAAAAACTTAGTTCACACAATACGACAATCATTTTACATATTCATTTATACTTTCACTCTGAAAATTAAACGACGACGGAGAGTGGAAAGGAAGAAAAAAGAACCTTATGCATTTTAAACGCGAAAATTTGACGTCAAAATAAACGTTTTTTTTTTCCCCAACGTCAACGCTTATGTCATTAAGCCCGGTTTTGTCAGAGAGTTTTTATGCAATTAAATGATTAATGTGAGTTGCAGAATAAAACAATTATTACCCTTATGATAAAAGAGATCTAGAGGAAAAAAAAAGTGCCGAAACTAAATTGAAATCAATTTTATGAAATTTTGAAACTATATAAGGAAACCAGGCACAATTTTACTCTATTGTATTTTTCTATATATC
The DNA here is from genome assembly GCF_032062105.1 of Saccostrea cuccullata. Lineage (NCBI taxonomy): Eukaryota > Metazoa > Mollusca > Bivalvia > Ostreida > Ostreidae > Saccostrea > Saccostrea cuccullata. The sequence continues at coordinate 72,590 of NW_026928025.1, read as the reverse complement.
ATTTTCCAACGCAATGATAAGGATTTGCAGCAGCTCAATACATTTATTAAAAGAAAAATAAATTCCACATGCCACTCCCCCAAAGAATTAGACAACTTTGAAATCTAACACATGTTGATAAACACAATTAAATAGTTTTGACATTGGAATCGATATGCCCCAAATACCCCGATACTGATACGGATTTATAAATAAGAATACGTCAGATTGAACAATCCCCTATAGTAAATACCTTTATATTTTCATTCAGTATAAGTCTTTTCTCATTTGTTTTCTGTTATATAAATCTCAAGTGTCCTCTAATTTATGTTATCTTTGTTTTTTTTAAATAATATGACTTTATAGTTATATTTGTGACTATATAGCTATATACGAGGGGTGTTAGAAAAGTTCGCGGACACATTGAGTTATAGAAAATCTATTGTGTACTGTGAAGTATTACCTATGTCTGAATGAATTCCTACATTTTGTTTATTGGTATGTAAAAAATCAGGTCCATATAATAAAATCTTAAAATTTTACAACTATCTTTACTATGGGGTTATGGGATTCACGGAGCAATCACTTGACGTAAGCGAGGTGACAACCAGACTTCAACCCTTTAAGCTTTTTCGCAGTTCTATAAATCTTTCATTTCTCCAGATTTTTCTTATCTTTTTTCTTCTTTAAAATTGAATATCTATATCAAGACATATTACTTTTCTACTATAATGTCTTTTGTACTGTTTTGGATAGTATTGAGATCTTAAAAGATAAAAAAAAGTCTATGCAGTCAATCGATCAGGTATGGAAACTATGCAAAACCATATAGGCGCAACGCAACGTCCATGCGATAGGGGGTATTGAAGTATCGATGGAGTTAATAATTCAAAATGTTACTCCTTCCATTCTTATGAAGCTATAACCATTTGAAAACTTGTTATTTGTATGTGTAGGATATTCCCGGCAGCATCTTGAACATTTTAATCTAATTTTAGACATTTTCCTGTCTGCATACATAATTTTTACGTAGTGCAGTGCTCCATGACGCTCAATGACGTTCCGATTTTTGGCTATGTTTTTACGCGTTAATCATTTATGAACGGCTATAAAACAGTCATATACCCTCCAATTTAGTTCAAAATTTCTCCCAGTGACGTTTCCTGCATACTTTAGCGGCAGGTAAAGTATCATAAATCTCTTGGCACCACAACTGTGCAATTTTTAATTTTAATAAAGAGTCTTTGTGATATAAACGTGCCAAAATGTAGCATGCTCCGTGAAGCAAGATTTATCAAAATAAAAATGTCGTATATTTTTCAATAATCACCGGAGAGCACCAAATTCTTGTATATTTATTGGAAAAAAGCTCAAGATTATATCTGGAAAGTTTGACCGGTTTCGTGGAAATAGCGCGCTCACAATAGAACTTGTCCGCGAACTTTTCTAACACCCCTCGTATAACTACAATTTACTATACTTAACAAGAGTATAGTGTAGTTAACGATAGTTAATGAAAGTGTCAAAGTTTTTTGAAAGAATCAAAGTTTCCGCCAAAGTTTTTCAAAGTGTCAAAGTTCTCGATAAAGTCTTTCAAAGTATCAAAGTTTTGGCCAAAGTTTTTCAAAGTGTCAAAGTTTTCGCGTAAGTTTTTCAAAGTGTCAAAGTTTTGGCCAAAGTTTTTCAAAGCTTCAAAATTTTTTATCTTTTTTTTTTAAATAGCAAAGTTAACACCAAATTCTATCAACGTTTTAAATTTTTGAAAGTGTCAAAGTTTTCGATAAACTTTTTCAAAGTATCAAAATTCTCCATAAAGTTTTTCAAAGTGTCAAAGTTTTCGCCAAAGTTTTTCAAAGTGTCAAAGTTTTCGCAATTCTTTTTCAAAGCATCAAAGTGTCAAAGTTTTTGATAAAGTTTTTCAAAGTGTCAAAGTTATAACAATAGTAAATCAAAGTTTTCAAAGTGTCACAGTTATAAGTATAGTTTACTATACTTAACTATAGTATTTTTTGTAAGGGTATGGAAAAAAATGCAAGATAAAAACGATCATTAATAAGCAAACTACTGTTAGCTATTTTAATTGTTTGTATCTATAGTTTTTAAATATGTTCTCAAAAGTGTAAAATTTGCAGATTTAATTCACCGATACGTTTTGTAACGGTGCATGATGTGTACATGTAAAATGCTCTCAGGATTTGATCAAATCACATATAGGAAAAAAGTCTTACTAGTGCCATGCTTGCAGCTCATCAGGATCTCTGCATCCTCTTCAGTAAAAACACATTTTTCTTTCAATATCATTGGCTTTGGAGATCTGTTGGTATTTTCTATCATGAAATATATTGGTTCTTGAAGTTGTGATATGCATCGATCATCTTCTAATATACTTCCAAAATCAAGTCGAACAATGTGCACGAAAAACTCATTGCAAGAGAACTTTTGTGCAATATACTTCCTGGCTTCTTTCACATTTGTACACACCTAAAATAAAAACAAATTTATTGAACAGGATTTTTTTTAAAAAAGGGATTGAAAAAAAAGTATACAGAATAGTCGGGATAATATAATTTTTTTGAAGAACGTAAGAATGTTGAATTCAAAATATAACTTTCAAGGCACATGTTAGCAAGAGATCTAGAGGTTTGTTGCGACCACTATTGAAATAACGACAACTATTGAATTAATTATTTCAATAGTGGTTGAGGGTTCAGTTGGAAATATAGTAAACAACTTAGTGAAGGTTTGGTGCCTCTAGAGTCTACGGTTTCGGAGGAGTAGCGATAACAATTTGTTTCGCATAAGGGGCAATAACTTTCAAAAGGGTTCATCTTTGGGAGAAGAATGGTATATTTGAAATAGTTTTAAGAGTACATATTAATGATGCAAGGATTAATGCATATTAATGATGCAAAGACATAAAGGATATGTTGATAAACAAAAGAGATATAAAAAGGAGCTTAATGTTTCAGTTTTGGAACGACCTCGACCTTGATCTTTGACCTTAACATAAATTTCAAGGTCAAAGGTTAATGAATCTAAAGCAGTTGGTCCCGCCTTGTTTTTAAAATTTTTAATTATTCATAAAATTCATAAAGTTTCAGGGGCAATAACTCGTTGAAGGGGTCAAAAAATACCTTCGCAATGAATAGATTGAAGGATCTCCTAAATTAGTTGAAGACATTGGTGAAGGTTTCATACCTCTACGGTTTACGGTTTCGAAGGAGTAGGGATAACAAGAAATTCTTGCAAAAGGGGTAGTAACTCTTGAAGGGATCAAGGTTCCTTAACGCAGGTTCAACTGCAAAAATCTTCTATCGAGTACATGCTTATGGATCATATATCTTTTCTATCTATCTTAAAACTCAAAAACATGCGACAGGAACGTAATAAAAAAACTTGGAGACTTATTGTTCACGGAACAATGATAGGTCTTTCCACCTTCTTTGAATTTGAATTTCATTTAATATTTATCTCTCTAAAATTAAATTTCATCAAAAAGGAAACTAGGAATGGCTTACAAGAAAAAAAATAAATTAAAAATTTGGAGGTGACCTTGACCTCAGACATCAAACTATATTCAAGGTCAAAGGTCAATGGTCACATTGTTATTAACCTTATGCTTCTATGACGTATAGTTTTAAAGTTATAAGGTTTAATGATAAGCATAAAAGCATTAATTTCTAATTTTTGGCGCTTACAATAATTTAAAGTTAAAGTCAATGAAATTTATGCAGTTATTCCCATGTCTCTACGACTTCTTTTTTGGAAATTTTAATTATTTGTAAAGTTTCAGGGGCATAACTCATTGAAGGGGTCCATGAATGCTTTTGCAATCAATAGATTGAAGAGTTCTCTTAATTAGACGAAGATATTTGGTGACGGTTTCATACTTCTACGGTTTACGGTTTCAGAGAAGAAGTGATAAAAAGCATATCTCGCGAAAGGAGCAATAAGTTCGAAAGTTCATTTACTCAGGGTGAACTGCAATAATCTTTTATGGAGTACATCCTTATGGACTTTAAATCTTTTCGATGAATCTTCAAACAAGAAAACGTATGGCGGAAAAAAAAATTAAAAAGAAGATGAGATCTCGTTGTGAGCAACGAATTGGGTCTTTCGTCCGTTTCTTGAGAAAATGAGATAAGATTTTAATTAAGATTTTCTGGATAAGAAATAAATAATCTGCCGAGACCAGCGCTCACCTCCTATAAATTAGAGGGGTTTTTTTTGCTTGCCAGACATTTTTTTCAGTGAAGAGTAAAATAAATAATCTGTCTTTCATCTTATTGGAAATAAATATTATTTAAAAAAAATGACTTGGGAAAACATGCCAACCACCCCTCTCCTTCAGAATAAAATGGTGGTCCCCTTACATGTACCTGTTTTGAATCAATAATCTCCTTTTTATTTCCTTTAATATTGAAAAACAAACTAACACTATGTACATGCTTGAAATAATATCTTGATAGAGATTGACACCCACCACACAAAACATATGCAAGTTGAGATTTCCAAATCTTAATAGCCTTTTCAATACCTATACAGTATAAGTAAATGTATAAGAAAAAGTCAAAGCATAATTTATTGATCAAGAAAATTTATTTCATAAACAGCTTTTCAAATTCATGGGTAGGCTTTATAAGGAATACTGAGCAAGTGCAAATTATTTCCATCACTTCATATTCTTGTGGATGAAATCAATTCTGAAAATACATGTACAAGAAAATCAGGATATACATGTAGACATACCATTATTGAGAGTAAACTGGTGTTTAAAATTAAATTAAATTCAAAACAATGTATTGAAACATGGAGCAGTGAATGCATAATTAATTGAAAAATAAATTAAATGCAATTCTACTGTTATATTTTATGATTTTGCCAGAAATATTGCTTGGTTTATAATAGCTAATATGGAGCATACCATTTTCCTTAAATGATGGATTAACTTGCTGCCTGAATGAATCCATAGATTCAATTCTTTGGGAATAGCTGCAACATATTATAATGCTATGAGATTACTAAATGAAATATATTGTAGAATAAAATGACATTACACGAACAAAACAAATCATGATATACAAGATATTTAAAAATGGAAACAAAGTTGTGTTACAATACTTTTCTGGGAAATTAAAACCTCTGACATTTACTAGACAAATAATTAGTATATGAAAAAAAATATTCTTTCATCTTTACCAAAATGAAAAATAAATATAATCAAACCTGTATGCTTAAAAAATGTGAAATGCTTTAGAAGTATACATACCCTGTGGAGAAATGGAAGGGATTTTTATTTATTCATCCTCAAGCCTGGAACTCTTGACAGCTACAGTCACGTGCAAAAAGTATTCGGTAAAAAATGGAGGCGTGTTTACACTTACCAAGGTATATTAAAAAAGAAAATGACCTTGCCCTCTTTTTATCACATCACAGGAAATAGATTTGTATAAATTTAGAAAAAATTGTCACATGATAAATCACGTGACAATATTTTCGTCTGCTGTTTACAAATTTAGAGCAAATATAGCAAGAGTAAAAAAGATGGGTCGGAAAGGAAAAGAAATGGGGTCAGATGTGAAAAACATCATCGTGGAGTTAATGCAGAAAGGTTATTCTCGGAGAAAGTTAAGTGAAAATGTTACAGTTACCTAAATCAACTGTTATAGACGTTTGTCGAAAATTTTCTGACACGGGATCGGTTGAAAACAAACCCAGAAGCGGCCGACCTCCAAAAATTGGGCCCCGTGACTATCGGAAGTTAGAGAGGATTGTGAAAACAAATCGTAGATGTTCACTTTCTGATATAACGGCAAAATTTAACGAGGAAAGACCAGAACCAGTAAGTAAAAGGACAGCATAATTTGCGCAAACATAACTACAGGAGAAGTGTTTCTAAGAAGAAATTAAACTGGTTATTAAAGAAGTGAATCGTAAGAAGCGGCTTGCTTGGTGTCGGGGGAAAAGACGATGGTCAGTAGAGGACTGGAAGCGTGTGATTTTTTTCAGATGAGAGTAAAATTATAATGGGTCATGATGAAAGGATTAGGATTTGGAGAAAAAAGGACGATGGATGGAGGCCGGACCTTGTTCAGCAGAGGACTTCTCAAGCGAAATACGAAGTTATGATATGGGAGTGCATCTGCAGGTAGGGTGTTGGAACTATGACGCCAGTAGAAGGAAATATCAATGCTGCTAAATACCAAAATATATTAGAGGAAAACCTATGGCCTGTTCTCGCAAGACATTTCCCTCAAAATGGCTATTATTTTCAGGATGACAACGCACCCGTCCACCGAGCCAGGTCTCTTGTGTATGTAGCTATAAATCGAATTAACTGTTTAAGCTGGCCTGCTCAGTCACCAGACTTGAATATAATAGAGAATGTTTGGTTAAACATAAAAAGAAAACTTCAGTCACGCACTGCTGCAATAAAATCGAGAGACAATTTGATCGAGGAAATTCGGCGCATATGGACAAGTATCACGCCTGCTTACATTAAAAGCTTGTATGGCTCCATTCCAAAGCGGATTCTAAATGTAATCAGACTCAAAGGACACCTTACGAAGTATTAAATTTTAAGTAATTGATTTTTTTAATTTTCAAAGCATTTTCGTTGAATTTTAGCTTGTAGATTTTTTCATACTACCGTTGTCAGTGTTAACACGCCGCCATTTTTGACCGAATACTTTTTGCACGTGTCTGTAGCTACAATAGTACAATTTTTATATATCATATAATTAAAACAAAAATAATGTATAAATTACAGAATTTCATTGACTTGACATGTAATCAAACTAAAAAAATATTTTATTTCCCCCATTAATTTAGAAATTCTATAAATTTACAAACATAGATTTAAACTGTAGGTTTTGTTTTCAACATAATGATACAGACAATATTTAAAAAATATATTATGTAGCATGTCTGTATAGTGTTAGAAAGAAAACAACATAACATGTTTAGTAAATCATTGTCAACTCATTTACTGAAACAATGAAATTACAAATTTAATTTAGTGTAAATCTGTATTACTGTTGTCACAGTTGATCCCCATTACTACACATAATATCTCAAAGAATATAAGCGAATTGACAAGAACTCTGTACCATATATTTATGGTACAATTATACATTAAAAAAAATTCTAATATAAAAAGTGTGAAACCAAGGCCGGAACTACCATTGAGGCAAGTGAGGCAAATGTCTCACTTAATTTTTAGAGTTTTTTGAAAAGTGAAAAAGTTTTACGTGGTACTTATGTGTGTCTTCGTGCTAAAATAATATTTTTCAACTTTTATTTCCATTTCTGTCAATCCTTTATCTCAATAGGTGCTTCATTTTCATTAAGAGCGCATGTAAAATTTAATTTAAAATGTTCATTTTGTAAATTGTTTAATAATTTAACACCCCTTTTAAGAATTTCTCATTCATATTGAAACACTTGCCGATGGAGGGCTGCAAGTTTTACATCTGTACTGGGGATTCAGGATCACTGAAGACGAATGAACAGTCAGAGGTCTTTTTTGTGCCATTACTTACTGTGACATAGGATCTCGGTTTTTTTTTACGGTCTCATCCGAAAAACTTTGCTCTACATCCCGCAGTGGGATTCGAACCCGTGATGTAAGGATCAATTCCTTAGTCTGCGACTTTTGAGCATACGCTCTAACCACTGCGCATTGCGGGCGACGATTCAAAACGTAAAAACTTTTTAAAATTATTTTTTTTTTATTTTCTAATACCCAGGTTTCAGGACCAACCTCCCCTTGGAAACATCAATCACTGGTCATGAGAGTCTGAGAGTAGGAATGCCCAGCACCCTTGCCTCACTAAAAATTTGAGCCTAGTTACGGCCTTCGCAACTTTGTATGTGTCTGTTGGGACTGTGTGGGGGGAGGGGGGGGGGATAATATACACACAATAGCAATACACTGCAATAGGTTTTCACTGACTGTGATAATACATGTAAATGATCATGTACACACTCGCTATCGTTTTTTTCTATGATGTAAACACAAGAATATCTAGATATTGTACATACATGCGCATACATACCTGGGCTAAATGTACTGCAGAGATGATTCTAGGGACCTGATGATGATCGTCTCAGTCTTTCATTATCTTCCGAAAAAATGTCCTCATATTCTCGTAATAGGGTTAAACAATCCCTTGTCTCTTATCTTATCCCTATTTTCTTTTAAGATTCCCCGGTTATTGCATTAAAATCAACTGCATATCTCAGCTGATGTCGCCAATTTTGTAGATGTAAACAACACTCCGTGTCATCGAGTGCAAGCGTTTGGCTGAAGCCGAATGCAGCCAAGCGGCACATAAAAAGTAAATTATTCTATAGATATGCTATTCTATATAAGAGAAAATTACTAATAATTATTTATTTAAACATGAAAATATTGACGTTTGCTACAAATTTTTGCAAATATCGGTAAATAGTTATTTTAAGCTCTATTTCCTTATAAGGATTAATCAGGGCGGAGCAACTGTCATGACGTCAGACCTCATTATGACCTCATTACCATATTTTTTTCATGTGTTGCCTTAACTGTACTGCGAGTACATGTTAATGATGCAAAGACATTAAGTATCAGCTAAAAGATAAAAGAGATGTAGGAAAAAGCTTAATTTATCATTTTTGTATTGTCCTTGACCTTTGCCCTTTGCATAAATTTTAAAGTCAGAGGTCAATGAATCGTATGCCTTTGGTTCAATTATTCTACGCTTTTCGTTTTGAAAATGTTTAATTATTTGTAGAATTCAAAAATATTCAGAGGTAATAACTCAATTAAAGGGTTTACGAATCCCTTTGCAATGAATAGATGAAGAGTCCTCTTAACTAGTCAAAAACTTTGGTGAATGTTTCATATCTCTACGGTTTACGGTTTAGGAGGAGTAGCGATAACAAGCATTTTTGCAAAAGGGGCAATAATTTCGGAAAGGGTCAAGGTTCATTTACGCAGGGTCATCTGCAAAAATCTTTTACGGAGTACATTCTTATGGACTATAAATCTCTTTCAAGAAATATCTTGAAACTCAAAATCACACGGCGGAAAAATAAAAAAAAATAATAAGAAACAGAAAAAAAATATCAATAGGTCTTTCCACAGAAAGGTGAAAAGACCTAATAAACATATGCATTTCAAGAGGTCTTTCCATGGAAAGGTGGAAAGACCTTATGAAAAACATAAGCATTTCAAGAGGTCTTACCACAAAAAGGTGGAAAGACCTATTAATAACTAGTAGAATAATTGTTCTCGAACAATTACAGGTCTTTCCACCTTCTTTGAATTTCATTTTTAATTAATATTTTTCTATTTAAACTCTAATTTCATGAAAAAGAAACCAGAAATGGTTTAAAATATGACAAAAATGACCTTGACCTATGACCTTAAAATAATATTGACGTAATGGTAATGCACGTCTTTGCCTTAGACACTCTTCTATTTTATGTATTAGTTAACAAAAGTTTACGTTTTTTCAAGGGATTTAGTAATTTATCCAACTTGAATTTCTTTAACTTAACTTACCCAGAAACAACTTGATTGCTTAATTTACATACTAACGATTGCATATATTTTTAATACTCAACTTTATATGATACTTTCTCAATATAACAAGCATGAACCTTTCCAAATCATTGAACATATGTGATACATATATCCTTATGGAAATTATAGCCATATTGAAAAAATCCATTCTCAAACACTAGTTGATGAAGAAGAGGAACGTTCTGCATGTATATGTAATCTAAAATCCAGAAACTACGCAAGTAAAATAATGCATATGCTAGAATTAGACAAAGGAGTAATAACGTCATAGGAGTAGCAAAATCAGAACCAAGGCAATTACGAAAACTGGGAATTCGCCGACTCCAACCGGAGGTGTTTTCCATTTTATGCAAACCGATTTAAACGGAAAAGCCACAATTTATCAAAAGTATATTACCACTACCAGGTTCAGTTCCGAGACAGTACCTATTCAGAAACCTTTAAAGTTAAGCACTGAAGATAGCTCATTGTCATGAAAATACAAGGTAAGGTTATGCTAATATCCGTCCGTTGTCATTAAAAACATACAAAAATTTATACATAATGCCAAAAATAAAACGTTTTTGACCAATTTCGAGCTTAAATTTAATTATTTTGGGAACAGATACAACATTCAGTATTCCATAAAAAGATTAAGGTATTTGATATCCACAATACATTTTGAGAATGTTTGGTTAGCAATTACATGTCCATGAGTGAAGTCATGATCGTCAGCTTGATAATCAGATATTTCTTTAAATTTATTTAAATGGTCCGCTTATTTTTACACATGAAGAGAAACTTAATTTTACATTTGATAGGCAACTGACAGCCTATTCTTGATAATAGGCTTTATGAAATTGCAATTTATAAGCAAATCGTCCATTGTCAGTTCATGTTAAGTTTTTCTAGTCCGGTGTCTTTTTCTTAACATATAAGTTTACCAATAAAACAGTCTGACTAAAGCAGGTCACTAGTACATGTATTTGACTAGTATTTGACTTTGTTAGAATTGAAATAGTAGGAACTAGTTTTAGTCATACTGATCAATTAAATGCATATATAACAAAATTGATCAAATGTCTATGCATATCTTAAGAGAGAAAAAAAATATTGCTCACCGTTTTGTGATGTTTTTATATTCAATTCATTTTTATATTAGAGTGTAAACGTGAAACAATTACTGAAAAATTATCAGTATAACAAAAATAAAATCTTAATTTGATAAACATGTACTTTAAAATCGAGAAGTATTTAATATGTGTTTAATAACTGACAAACAAGTTGCTGAAACAAGAATATCAAAATTCTTGTTTTATAAAAGTCATATCTTCAAAAGCTCTTTGGTCAAAGCAATGATTTTGTCAACAAATACAATTTATCATGGAGACAATGCTGACTGACGTTTTTCCTCGGTACACTTCCATATCAGGACAAGGAGCACACAGTTGGTGTAAACGATAGGCAGAGAATGATACTCCTCGAAGATTTTTTGTATAAGCAAAATTAAATCAAAATTAACAGAAATATGAACCAATGACTGTGATCTTTTACTTTTAGATATAGCTCTTAACGTTTGCATAAAATTTTGGATATTTCTCATCTTCCAAGAATTGCAAAGGAAAGCATTGTTCTCCCGCCTATAGCAATTTAAGTTAACATATTCGATGGACTTTTAATGTGTTTTAATAGATAATTATATGCATTTTCATAAAACACTACTTATTTTGGAAAACAAAGAGAAATAACTATAAAATTCATCTAAAACCTGTGTTCTTCACGATAGAAATCAACGGAAAACGAAAAAATACTTTTATCCCCCACCCCCTTCGTGAAACTAAACTTCTTTTCTCTAAGTAATATGGACAGTTATTTGAAATATTCAAACCAAAGCTTGTTTTTCCGGGGGTGGGGGTATATGTTTATACTTTAAATATAGACAGTAAGCAACAAAGCCGATACTATCACAGATATGTTTTTTAACATCAAACGACAAAAAAGTTTAAACACAGATTATTTAATTTATGCAACCATGAAAAATCTTATAAATCTTATACCGCAGAATAGTTAAAATGGTCACGAATTTTATTTTCTATGCGATAAAAATCTTTTGTTGCGCCATTTCTGTTATCCTGTTAGTGCGATGGAAAAAAAATACCTCTTCACCGACCCTTTTTATGGACTTGCTTTTGTATTATTTTGCATTCTAATCAAAACTTGTATTTTTCTTACACTGGTAAATTGTAATACATTTCTGGAATTCGCGCAATTGTTTGGATGCCTCCAATGATTAACTCATTCATTATATATTTTTTTTGGCACGTTTACATATAATCTGATATTTTCATTGGGTGTACATTTGTAGTCAGTCTCAGGGGGGTCACACTTGTTCCTTTTATGCATCCTTGTACATGTTTTATCCTGTTTTCTTTTATATCAGGTACCCCCCCCCCCCTTAATGGTTTGTTTTAAATTTGACTTCATTGCCATTCGAGTAAATGACATAATCGACAAAACTGCATATATGTGTTTGGTTATTTTTTAAGGCACTATCAGATTGATATTTCTAATGCTTATTTTTTCACCAATTTCGAAGCGATTTACAGCTGAAACATTATATTTTATTCATATATTTATGTTTTTAATTAATTTGCCTAAATATTAGAAAAGATACAATTAAACATATTCAATACTATTTCAAAATATGGTGATCTGTCAATGGAAAATATCGTCTAACCCCCATTTTCAAGAGCTGGAAATAGGGATAATTTTCTATTTAGCGCAGGTAATAAAACGTTTTATCATTAACCATTGTATTATTCTTTGTATTAAACAACAATTTTATTGTCAAATTATCATGAAAATTAAATTAAATGGGTTCAAAATGTGTCGGGAATTGAAAGTTATTATGGTATTGTATTTCTTCCTTCACTTTCAAATTAGGTTATAAAGGAAAAAGGCCGAAGATTACATTGTATATATGAAAGCTGAAACAAAAGCTGAATACTACATGAAATGAAGAAAATAACATAGGTTTAGGTCCTTTTGACTAATTATTTCACCCATTTATTGAAGGCATTCGAGAAATTAAGAAAGCATAAAAATTAAAAAAAAACTAAATTCGACCTCCTTCATAGAATACATACAGAACAGCAGCCACAACGGACCGATGACAACGGACTAAATTTTCGCATTTTTTCATGACAACGGACATAATTTAATAAACTGACTGCACCTGCACCCATTTATATAAACAAAAATAACTACCACTACTACTAAACTACTAAACACTAAATATTTACAAACTTAGTTCCATGTTGAATTGGAAATTTTTATACTCGGGTGAAGTGCGATTTACATAATTGAACGAATCAATTATGCTAATTAATTACGACAATCAGTAAATCGTTCATTGTTTCATTCTCTCAATATGGCGTAACTATTCTAGATAAAGAATAATCAAAGAAAAATAATATAGCAGGGATATTTTAAAACATGAATTATGATCTATTATATATTTTGAAATATTTTAGGACTTATTATCGGGAAAAAATAATTAACAAAGGCGAAAGCAATTCATAGTTATGTGGGTTGTTCGAGAGTTGGTGACGCAAATTAACTGTAGAGCTAACACTAAATTGAGAGAATATTCTTGTTTAGTATCTTCAGGAATTGGGTCTAGTTTAGGTTCATTCTGGTGAAGTCATTCAGTTTGTTAATACCATTAGGGCGGAATGACTTCAATCTGTGAATCCAGAACTTGTCTTTGCTTTTTCTCTATGCGTCTGTCCATCTTGGGTTATGGTCGATCACCACTACTGTCATTTCCTCCCATCTGTGACCCTCAAGGTTGAAGTGTTCACCAACGGGTTCATTGAGTTTTTTGGTCCTTATTGTCGAACGGTGGTTATTGACTCTCCTGCGGAGATCTGTTTCACCAATATACTGTTTGGAGCAAACTTTGCAACTGATGAGATAAATGCAGTTGTCAGTATGACAGGACAAATTCCCTAGTATTTTGTAGCTGCGGCCTGTAACAGGGCTGTTAAAACTGTCTGTGTCAGTGCTGTGCTAACAAAGAAGACATCTTCTGTCAGTGCAAGTTTTAAAGCCCCCGTTAGGTAATGGGTCGTCCAGTCTGGTTCTCATTACCATGTCCTTTAGGTTTAAACCTTAATTCTAGGAAACAATTTCATTGATCGTAGAAACGGATGAAATAGTTCTAACATTCTAAACTATGAAAATTAGCTCACAATATTTTTTAAACGGTATCTTACTATAAAAATAAAACAAAAGGAGTCGTCTGATCCGCCGTGACCATGCAAGACTAATAAATACATCGAATCAATTTATAGTATTAATCGATTTTATTCCATACGTATGTAACTTTATTTAAGAATTCAATATTATATTTAGCTAATTGGTTAGATCTTGTTTATCTAATTTTAAATTGGTTGCGGACTTTCAAAAAACCGCCCTTCGAATATGCCTAATATGAGATTACCGGGTCAGTGTAAAATGATTTTTAAGGTTTAATAATTCATTTGCCGAATTAAACCTATTTTTCGTTATTATTAGAAACAGTACACACAGAGTTTAATAGCAATGATTTATAATTATTTAGTCGGAAAAGTCGCATTTCACTCTTTTAATATTTGTTTATTAATTTTTCTGTTTTGTATTGTAAAGAAGAAAATATTTAACCATTCAATGTTCGTTAATAAATACGAGGTTTTAAGTATCTCTAATGTAAAATGTTTACCTGTACATAAGTCAGAGCTTAGCGCAAACGTACATGTGCAGTTGTAGCAGATTCATATTCTCATGACACAGTTTACATGTATAAATGCAGATAGCCATTATTTTAATGATTATTTAGATTTCTATTCAGAAAATTTAATTTTCTTGAATTGTTTCGTTCTTGATAGATCTATCATGTTAAATTTATTAATTTTGTAAAAGCCGTTTTCTTTAAACCTTTCTTTCGGCCAGTCTTCTACTTGTATTATTTTCTAAGATATTAATATTTAATTGCGATTTTTGGATACATCGCAGACTGTAAGCTTTAGACATTAAATACAAATATTTAATTTATTGCGTAAATTTCTGTTTATAGAGTTTCAAAATTCACACACTTGAGAAGAAATAAAAAAAAAATACATGTCTCCATTTCATAAAAATCCATTTAATCACTGTCATTAATATATATATATATATATATATATATATATATATATATATATATATATATATATATATATATATATATATATATATATATATACACTTAACAAAACTTCTAAGTGTTCACTTTAATAATTGTCTTTATTTAAAAACTACTTTATAGAATGGTATGATATTTTCAAATTATATCAACAAATGAGTCTTCTAAACAATTGTGGAGAGAAAATTCAATATCACCGATGAAAACCAGTGTTCCGTGACGAAGATTAAAAAGAATAAATTTGTACTTTGCGGTGTGTGTTTTGTGTAATAAGCATCTTTTTGTGATCATTATCAATTTTTAAAAACTGGTTTCAGTAAAAAACACAAAACATTGGTTAAATGACCATTGAGATAGAAGATAGAGCCGTTGGAATGTTGCCATCTTGACCATCACTGTGCCACGTTTCACTCACTTTTATTTTAGTGCTTAATTGTACTTGATATTACTTTTAAAAATTGTCAAACAGTATCAAAACCCATTTAAACACATTTTTCTATAGGCTGTGATCATTTTTAATCACTAATTTATCACAATTTGAAAGTTTTTGACAAAATTTAACCACACCGGAAGTGACCTTGATCTTCTTCTGATGAGAAAATTTCGTGTCACACCAGATTAAAAGAGTGTTTAAGTGTCCTGAAAAAATGTTAGAAACATGGAAACAAATAATTTCAATCGTACGGATATGATACGAAATCCGTGCTTAAGACAGTGTTATATCAGCTCAAAGGTCTAAATTATCCTTAAAGCGGCGCGCGAACGTGCTAAAACCCAAGGATAATGACCAAAAGGCATTTGTGTAACGATAAACTGTCAAATTCTCGGATATGAATCCCATTGAACACATTTGGGATTTTAAAAGAAATGTCAACCCCCCCTTTTTTTCTCACAATTTCAATGGTTTGGAAGGATCTATGCAGTACATGTAGGTGTGGCAGCAGATTGGTCAATCTCCTATTCAGGGGTACATGGTATCCAACAATAAAAAGTTTCTTGTAGTAATTAGAGCGAGTAGTGGGTCTTACACAATCGAGATTTCTTTGTGTGAATTTTCATTTTGAGGGTACACCATTTTCTTCACACTTTGTTTAAAATTCTGAGGAGCTACTTACATGAAATTTACGCAACATCAAACTTAAATATAACTCTTTAACCAAGAATTAAAGAAATTATTTATTCTTCCCATTTGTTCTTTTAAACTTAAAAATGTTAAGTGAACACTTAGAAGTTTGGTTCAGTGTATATATATATATATATATATATATATATATATATATATATATATATATATATATACAACTTTTGTGAAATTAATACAGAGATCTCATGCTCTTTTTATAATAATTAAATGTACTTTATAGTTTAGATTTGAAGCTCTGCGAGTATTTAAATTAAAATATAATCTAATTTAAATAATCTTTAATCTTTAAATTTAATTCAGAATAATCTTTTCGTCTTGTCAAAAAACGTTCCGCATTTTGAAACAATCCTATCAGGTTTTGCGTTTATCCTATCGTGTAGATCGTTTATCAGGTCTATCGTGTTTTGCGTTTATCGTGTTTTGCGTGTATCGTGTTTTGCGTTTATCGTGTTTTGCGTTTATCCTATCGTGCGTGTATCCTGTCCTATCGTGCGTGTATCCTATCGTATCGTGCGTGTATCCTATCGTATCGTGCGTGTATCCTATCGTATCGTGTATCCTGTAAAGAATAACGATGCGGGTACTATATATATATATATATATATATATATATATATATATATATATATATATATATATATATATATATATATATATATATATATATATATATATATAATTATATAATATTCTATATACAAAAATATAATTCCTCAGAAGGAAAATGAATGAAATCCACGTTTATTATCGCCAACGGAAACTCCTCTTTTATTACTTCATGTAACGGCTGAAATTTATACAACTAAAAGCGAGGTCATTGGTTGAAATGATTTTATTTGAAAAATGAAAAAAAAAACTGTTCAAGGTCTGTCTTCTCAAGTAATGACGACGAAGGGATTTTGTAATAACCTCACCTGTAAATTCATGACAACGAACCATTTTCAGTGCTTAACTTTCAAGGTTTTTGACGACGGTATTGTCTTTGAACTTAACTTGTTCCTTGTCGTGATTACGTATGTTCTTTTATCTATTTCGTACACTTTTAATCTTGCAAGTTTGTATCGAAAGGAGGAATGATGTTTTCTTCTCATCAGTATCGGTTAGTACATGCACAAGTTGTATTGAACTATTGCCTAGCATAAATTTGATAAAAAAAAAAGTATTTACTTGTTACATCTGAAATATAAACAAGCCAATTCAGAGAATTTGGGTCCCCTGCTTAAGGAAAAAAAGAAGATAGTGAAAAGGGGTGGTTATATCTCTCCTGAATTTGTAGAATTATCAAACGTATACATGTACATGTACATTGAATATTTAAGCAAATAAAATACTGATATTGATATAAATATTTGATTGTTTTTTCTTTGTTATGTGTATAGAAATTATTTTTATATAGAATATGTTAAGTTCGTGTTATACCCATGGAGTCTTTATTTTGTTTTAAAACCTTTATGCAAACATTTGGTCACATACTAGTATATTCGCACGTTTGATGTTGTCAGATTTTACACAATACAAGGTGTGTACTTTAGCCTTTAACAGTACAATAAAAACTAATTTAAAACAGGAGAGAACATATTGAGAGGAGTGAAAGAGGCCTTAGGGAGTTTTTGAAAGACATTTTTTCTGAATTATTTCTCGCAAATATTCATATATTAATCTTGATATAAGGTTTTTTCACAGATTGCCTTTGTCTCTCTCATTTAAATACCGCCTGTACCATTTTTAAGCAGATGTACGACTTAATTGTGTCAGATTGTTTTTTGATTCCTATAACATTTTCAGGGTTTCTTCAGGATTTGTCCCTTGTATAACACAAATAACATAAAATCGATAGATGCCGCCCCAAGACGTTTAACAACGTCATCAAACTTGTCGCTATGAATGAGACTTTTTTTTTTCTTTTAAACAATTGATATTGAAACATAATTTGGAATATGAATCAACATAACATTTCTTAATTCAAAAGACTATGTTTTTTTTTGCTTCATTTTACAAGGAATATTAATACAAACATTGTCATATTTATTTCATATTTTTTTTTATTTTCGAATTCCTAGATTATGACCTGCTCTGCAGTTCAATTTGTGCTGTTTTGAATTCTAGATAGGTTTGAAATAAATCATGAAAAAATACATATTTTTCAATATATATCATTTGGATTTATAAATTTCTACTAAATTTGGTTCGCATATGAAATCAAACAAAAATATAAGACAGGATTCAACTTATTTTTCGAACAACCCTTTCATGAAATATTTACATCATGTAAATAATAGACCTTACGCAATGAATGAGTTGATATAAATAACAAAAACCTTTACACAACCTTTACACATAAAGATATGCCCTTTTGACTTGAGTTACATAAGATTAACCCTTATGTTTAGCGCATCTTAACATTAAATAATGATCAAGCAATCTAAGGTTATACTGAGTTAACAAAATATTACTTTATCTTTACATCACGTAAAAATGTTTTGATTAATATCACAAATAGTTGACGCAATTGAATAGAAAACTGCAGTTTGTTATCAACCTTACGTAATAATGAGTTGAAATTAGGGATGACAATTCGTAACCGGTTAATCGATTAATCGGTTGGGACGATGCTAATCATTTAGAAAATACGTAATCAGTTAGTCGGAAAAACTAAAATATATGTAAACTTGAGCATAGTTTCCTTAAAATCCTTTCTGTTAGTGTTGCATATGTTTTTATTTAGTGTTTTTACACATTTTATAATAAAGAATATTTGGGGGTAATTATAGCTCTCCAGATAGAGGTCGCAGTGTAATTGGCCAATTCAAAAAGTGTTACTTTATGTTTTTATAACATCATGCCGCTACCCAGATAGTCCTGTACTTTTTTAAATCATGATATTAAAACATCATGTTTAGAACTTTTAATAAATAATACTATGTTTATATTTTGCTGTTATCTAAAAATATTTTATTACAAAGAACGATGTAAATTTGAAATAAAGTGGGAGTTCAGAAATGGACTTGTTCTGATTATGGTGACAATGCAGAATTAACTTCTTTAACGTTGGAAAGTTATCCCTGTCTGATTTCTCTAGCAAAATTCATGGTATTCCAAATTTTGTCTTGTCTATTGAAATAAAATATTCACTTTTGTACATAAAATTCTACGATCAAAATAATAAACAGAATGTTACTCTTAAGGTAAAGATCTAGTGAATGAAAGGTGCCTACATATTTATCAAATTTTAAAAATAAATTCCTTTATTGATGCTTACAACTTTAGCTTAGTCAAATAAGGTGTTTCGGGGCATAATTTGTAAGTAAACAAGATGAAAAACTATATTCTAAACTGTCATTTTCAATGAAAGCTTAAGAAAACCATTCATGAATATGGAAGTGTTTTTTTTTTCATATTCGACAAAAGAAATGTATTCAGATTACCTACAGTCTCTCAGAAATCAGTAATTTGTATGTTCATGGCCTCTTCTTTAAATCAATATCAAATTTAATATAGGTATCCGGTTTTCTTTTCATATGATTTCAAATTTAATGTCATGAAAATACCCTATTTTCTCATAATTCTGCTAAAGCTGTAAAGTACGGAAAAAAGAAAGCTGAAATTGATTGTGACGTCATAATGGACCTAGGACCAAAAATTAGTCTAAAGCTATTTACTAGATCTTGATCTTAACGTCTCTTTATAGCTTTTTTGTGTATATGAATGAAAAATGTCAAAAAATATATCTTGATAATACTCAACAGTTAATAGTTCGAAACATTTTGCGGTTAACCGAATAGCATTCTGCAATCGATTGCCATCGCTAGTTAAAATAATATAACTATATTTTCAAACAATGTGAAAAACTTTTTAATAGAATCTGAAATGATATGACATTATGTATACGTACTGTAAGGTTGATGCAACAATATTTACTACTAGATGCTGTCATGAGACAGTAATACCCGCACTAAGGTGTTTGCCTCTAAATGCACACTCCTCTAAATTGGGCTTTACCAAGGAAAAAGTCAATATAATTCAATAATTTACATAATAGGGCCTCCATATATTCATCAAATTGAGCATAATATTCTCAAGTGAACAGGTGACCCATGGGCCTCGATCTTATAGGTACATGTATTTCATATTCGTAATTCATTACCAGTCTGAAATTAAACAACAGAATTCAATTAATGATGTAAATTAGGTTTGAAACAAGGAGGGGGGGGGGGGTTATAAATTTTTGACCCATAATTGGAACTTTTTGTCCCCCGCTTTCGCGAAAGCGAGGGGACATTAAATCTCATTCGTCTGTCTGTCTGTCCGTCAGTCTGTCAGTCTGTCCGTCACAAAAACTTTAACCTTGCCCATAACTTTTGATTTAGTGGAGCTATGACTTTCATATTTCACATGTGTATTCCTTGTGACAAGACCTTTCTTTGGGTATCACCAAATTTGACCTTTTGACCTTCAAGTTTGACATACTTTTACACAAAAATTCCAAACTTTTACTTTGGCCATAACTTTTGAATAGTAGGTACTAGGACTTTCATATTTCACATATCTATTGTTCATGGCAAGACCTTTCATTGGATAACAACAACCTTGACCTTTGACCTTGACCTTGGAGATTTACGTACTTATGAAAAAAACTTTAAACCTTGACCATAACTTTTGAACCTTGAAGACTAAGGCTTTCGTACTTCACCTATGTAATCCTTGTGAAAATTCCTTTGATTGGATACCAACAACTTTTACCCTTTGACCTTGACCTTGGAGTTTTAACTACTTTTTAAAAACTTTAACCTTGGTCACAACTTTTAAACAGTGGATACTAGGACTTTTATATTTCACATATGTATTCCTTGTGGCAAGACATTTCATTGGATACCAACAACCTTGACCTTTTGACCTTAACCTTGGAGATTTACGTACTTCATGAAAAAACTTTAACCTTGACCATAACTTTTGAACGGTGAGGGCTAGGGCTTTCGTACTTCACATATGTAATTATTTTGAGAAGACCTTTGATTGGATACCAACAACTTTGACCCTTTGACTTTGACATTAGAGTTTTTAACAATTTTTTTAAAAAACTTTAACTTTGGTCACAAGTTTTGAACGGTAGATACTAGGATTTTTATATTTCACATATGTATTCTTTGTGGCAAGTCCTTTCATTTGATATCAACATTTTTGACCTTTTGACCTTGACCTTAAAGATTTACGTACTTATGAAAAAACTTTAACCTTGACCATAACTTTTGAACACTAAGGGCTAGGGCTTTCATACTTCACATATGTTATTCTTGTGAGAAAACCTTTCATTGGATATCAACAACTTTGACCCTTTGATCTTGACCTTGAAGTTGACCTACTTTAAGTAAATTTTTTACTTTCATAACTTTTTAACGGTCAGGATTAGGGTTTTCATCCTTCAAAAAAAAATCAACTTCAATGTTACTTTCTAAATAAATGACATATGATAAGATGTTCATATTACACACAATATGTTATGAAAAATAACATCTCACCCACAAAGACATCGAAAGCGGGGGACCCCAATTCTTTGAATTTGCTTGTTAAATCTATTTTCTCATATAGATCAACAACAAATATTATTCAAATTAGTGTAAAGCGATTTTGATGATTTTTTTCAAATTGTACAAAATTTTTTATAGCTTGAAAGCTGCCATACACCATGTATACCCAATCAATTTAGTCAACCCGCACCCCTCTCCGATCAACACACACACACACAAACACACCCTATTTTCCTGTTTTTGGAAATAGGCCTAGATGGCAAAGTTAAGATAAAACATCTTTTGTAAATAATAATTTTAAATTTGTTCTTATACTGTAAATGTATCTGAAGACCTGCATCACATTGGGCTTGCGTCACGTACTCAACTTAAGTACTAGTTTTACCATTATCATTTTTAGATAGCACTGCACGTGCAGTACTAGGCCTAGTGTTGTGTACACATCATTGCATGTATGTCAGTAGGAATTATTTTGTGTTTTAATTGGATTATATTTCATGAAGTTGGAGCTATGGCAGTCGGTAAGTACACGTTTTGGTATAGATTTGGGTAAAATAGTCTGAAATGCAACTGGTTAGGTCAAAGTTTAAAGGATCAAAGGTCATCTGATGCTGCAATAAGACGAATTTCACATTCTAAAGAGTTATCGCCCGTTATCGACGTTACATTACAAGATACAGAATTTTTTTTCCTGGGAGGGAGGGGGGATTTCCAGACCAGATTTTCCTGAGAAGCAAATAAAAGGAGAAGTTATGGTGGTGTCTGTTTTCTAGGGTGGAGGGCATCCAAAGTCGTTTTTATATTATAGTCCTGCAAATTCGGGGGGGGGGGGGATCTCAAAATACACTCCCAGTCCCTGTAAACAGTAATGGCAAATGATCATGTGACTCCTAAATAGTAGGAAACTTTTCCATTTGACCATAAATAATTCTGCGCTTTTTGTGTTATTATGTTATGTAAATTTAATGGTATAAAGGTTTTGAACCCCCTGGAGGTCATCCCCACTCTCCTAATGATTCTAACTGGAAATGTTCACAATATGACTGCATTAAATTAAATAAAAGTGCATCAATGATAAGATTGCTTGACATTTCATTCATCAACCTATCCTCCTAGAATTAGGAATGAAAATCATTCAAAGAGATGGACCACATTAAAGTATTTGTATATAGGCTATTAACATATTTTTTATAAAATGTAAAACAAGTAGTAGTTTGCATACATGTCATGAATAAACAGGGGGTCTGAGATGGGGTGAGGGGAAGGATCGAGTTCCTGTCTCTTTACGTCTTAATGGTTGAAAACTCCTAAAATGAATGTTGACCTCAAGTCTGACTTGTCCTCATTATTTTTCTAGTGGTGGTGTCTCCATTTGAGTGAAAAATTCCTGAGAGGGATGTTTAACAACAAACAAACAATTAAATCACATAAAAACACAATATTGATTTGCGTTAAGAAATATGCAGGGGATTTTTTCCATCATAAATCTTCTTCTCAAGAACAGCAAGGGCATTATTGTCTCCTCGTTTTGGGGGAAAGGGAGGGAACATTAAATCTTATTTGTCTGTCAGTCTGGCCATCTTTGACAGTATGTGCATCTGTCACAATAAATTTAACCTTGATCATAACTTTTGAATAATATGAGATAGGGCTTTCATATTTCACATGTACATTACCACAAAACTTTCTAAATGTACTATGATTTTTTAACCCAAGTGAGACCTTGACCTTAAAATTTTACCTCCTTTCCAAAAAATAACATTTTAAATTAATCATTTTGAAAGAGAACAGATATGGCATTTAAATTAAACATGTATATTACATGTGAAAAAACTTTTCTAAATATATCATGACTTTTGACTCTGTGATCTTGACCTAGAAGTTTAACCTACTTTTCAAAAATATTATATTATATATTTATATATATATATAACTTTTGATTGAAAAGAGATGGGACTTTATATTTGACATGTACTTTACCTGCAACAAAATATTTCGAGCATGCGATGATTCCCCCCTTTGACCTAATTTTCATAAAATGACATATGATAGCCTGGGTGCATATTTGATTCACAATCTGCCATAAATTATGGCATCCCATTCACTTAAACACAGAAAGCAGAGGACCACAATTCTTTGAATTTGCATGTATTATCTTGATATGTAAAACATCCTCATATAATGTAGATTCAAGTTTTTTATGCTACGCCATGATTAGGAATACATGTATTAGTTTTTGTCATGTCCGTCCTCCACCCTTTCATCTGTCTTTCCATCGAGCTCAAAGAAATTACTTTCTAGATATTTTTATCAATGTTGAATGTTGATGCATATACTGATGTAAACTATCCAACTGTGGCAATATTTTTTTACCTTTACTTTCCTTTGACCTTCACTTAACTTTTCTTAAAATTAGTGTTTAGCTTTTTCTTTAAAGAAACCATAATGATTCAAGTTGTGTAATGAAACTTCACATGATGATACGTACTGATGTAGGCCTTACAATGCTTCACTCTTTTTTACCTTGACATTTCCTGTGATCTTGACCTCACTTTCCTAAAATTAATGTCTTAGACGAGATCAGTTTTGAATAAACAGTTCAAGATATATTTATCAAACTTCATATGCTAATACATACTGATGAGAGCTATTATTGCATTAACTTATTTTGACCTTGAATTTTCTTATGACCTTGACCTCACTTTTTAAAATATGTGTTTATCTAAGTTTTAAATAAACCATTAATTATATTTTTATCAAACTTCATATGCTAATACTGTAGACCACTTAATTTTCGCGACACCTTAATTTCGCGAGATAGTCATTGATTTTTTGTAAGCGAGAAAAAATTTTCGCGAATCGTGGTCATTGCTCTTTATAATCTTAAGGAACTCTATAATACGCGAGAATGAAATTTTCGCGAGCAGGGCATTTTCCTCGCCTAATTACGCGAAAATAAAGTTCTTTTTAAAAAGTGATTTACAGTAGTAAATTCACACTGATGTAAGCTTTTCAGCTTGAATTGATTTTGACCACAACCTTTCCTTTGACCTCTCTTTTCTTAAAACAAAGTGTTAAGTTCAGTTTCATTAAATCATTCAAGATATTTTTATCAAACTTAATACTAGTATGCTGATATGTATTAGTGAGAGCTATTCAGCTGCATCAAAAACTTCATCTTGCACTTCCTGTGACCTTGACCTCCCTCCTCTTTAATTTGTATTTTGCTTAGTTTTTAAGAAATAATTTAAGACATTTTTATGTTTAACATGCACTTATACATAATTTGATGAGAATTTATTGTCTATATCCAATTTATTTATATTTTAGTTTCAATTCTGAAAAATCCTGTTTAAGATATTTTCATCAAACTTTATACACTACATGTAATACAAATTTTAGTTTTTAGTTTTTTAATGTACCATTAGTAATATAACACATCTGGCGGGACATTCATGTCCTATAGACATATTTCTAGTTTTTCAAATCATCACCTCAGGCTAAGGTCAGGCCACAATTAGGGATCAAAGTTTTATTTAGGAATAAAAGGAAACACATCTTTAAAATTCTTCTTTTCAAGAACACCAAGAGCATGATTAATATGGAAATATTCTACAGGTGTAGATTCAAGTTTGTGAGCTCATGACCCAGGGTTAGGAAGGGGCCATATTTTTCCTGCCCCTTTTTCCCATCCATATGAAAATTCAAATTTTGAAACCATTTTACACATACACAAAACAAACCAATCATTTTCTAAATGATCATGGTTTAAAGCTATTGCAGCATAAGTTTTTGAAAGCAGGGTGATTAAACATGTCATATATATGTAAAAAAAAAAAAAAAAAAAATAAAAAAATAAAAATTCTACCCCAATTTACCCCCCCCCCCCCCGGGCAAAATGAAAATTCTGAAACCTTACTGCACATCTACATGACACCACCAACTATCTCTTAAAAATTTAGGCTACTGAGTAAAATGTAAGAGGAGTTAGGGAAGATCTTTATACTTTTTGCATAAAAAACATAAAACAATTTTTTACCCTCATTTGACCCCGTGGGGCAAAATCAAAATTTTTGTCCTTTTACTGCACATCTACATGACACCACCAAACATCTCTTAAAAGATGATTAGGCTACTTATTCAAATGTAAGAGGAGTTCAGGGAAGACGTTGCATTTTACAAAAAAAACATCATTTTTCTTTTCCCATTTTCACCCCTTTGAAAATCAAAATTCTGAAACCTTACTGCACATCTACATGACACCACCAACCTTCTTTTTCTCTCTGATGATTAGGCTGCTGAGAAAAATGTAGAAGGAGGTTCAGGGAAGACGGGGCTTTTTGCATAAAAAACATCATTTTTCGACCCTCATTTGATCCCCTGGGGCAAAATCAAAATTCCAAAACCTTACTGCACATCTACATGACACCACCAACCATCTCTCAAAAGATGATTATGCTGCTGAGTAAAATGTAGAAGGAGGTCAGGGAAGAAGGGGCTTTTTGTATAAAAAAACGTCATTTTTTGACCCCCATTTGATCCCCCGTGGCAAAATCAAAATTCCGAAACCTTACTGCACATCTACATGACACCACCAACCATCTCTCAAAAGATGATAAGGCTGCTGAGTAAAATGTAGAAGGAGTTCAAAGGATATGAAATTGATTTTTTTTTAAAAAAACGTTTTTTCCTATCCCATTTGATTTTAACTGAAAATCAAAATTCCGAATTACTTCACATCTAATTGACACCACCAACCATCTACCAAAAGATGATTAGGCTGCTGAGTAAAATGTAGAAGGAGTTGACAGAAAATATAAAGCTTTTAGCATAAAAAAATTCTTTTATTTAACCAAGACCCCCTGAAAATCAATTCCAAAACCTTACTACATCTACATGACACCCCCACATCTCCCAAAGGATGATTAAGCTACTGTGAAAATTGTAGGAGGAGTTATTAAAGAATATATGTGACAACCAAGAAAATGTGAAATAGGTTTGATGACCCCCCCCCCCCCCCCCTTATGATTAACAACAATATACCCAAAAAATTTCTTTGAAAGTGAAAAAAAATGACACACCTGTGTAAATGTGATAAAGACTTGACAAAATGTAACATAAGGTTTTTTCATAACTCCATAGAAGTGTGAGTTTGTCATCTAGAATAGACATACTATAATGTAAGGTTGACACAATGTTATTGTTCTTTAATTGAATACCATGAAAGTAAACATAACGAAAATTAATTTGACTAAATAGAACTGTAGAATGCGTAAAAGTCATAGAGAGTTGACATAATGTAATGGAAGGTTGACAAAATGCAATAATAGTGCGGGTTGATGTCGTAAATAGTTGAAATAATGTAAAGGAAAGTTGCCACAATGCAATAGCTGTGTGGGTAAATATAGCGAGTTGACATGATGTAATGGAAGGTTGACACAATGCAATTGTTATGTTCTGCTATAATGGAGTGAGGGCGTTCCATACAGACGGACGGACATCCCAAATACTATATACCCTCACGCTTTTCGAAAGGAGGTATAATAACACAATTTTGAACATAAGATTTGTAGAGATCGGAAACTTGCCTTCTCAAATAATTAAAAAAAAGTTATTCTAGAATTCCTAGGTAAGCATGGTTTTACGATAACTATCATTTTAATGAAAAAAAAATATAACAGTTGTAAAAGTTTCTTGCGAATGTGTCGAAAAATTATTTAATTGGCAAGACAGTAGGATTATGGCAGCATTTTTTTGTTGTATGAGAGATACATATACCCGTATTTTCAACTAAATTTATTTACTCAAAGAAGTTATTAACCGCCGGGGATTTGTTTTTCTATAATTTTTTTAAGGAAACATTTCGCTATAAATAGTAATCATGTGATGATTTGGTGATTATACACTTATCTACTCTAGATACCCTTTTATCTATTTGAAATAGATAAATGATAATTTAATCATACTGTGGTTTCATCGATATTTTTGGCATCAATTTTCGTGGATTTAGTAAAATTCACACTTTGGAAGACACGTAAACTCGTGTATAATTATCCTAACAGGAAAAAGAAATAATATGCCTATCATCTTTTCATATGTTCTTTCGTCGCATGCCTTTGCAGGAACATCATGTAATTAACAATGTTAAAAGAACGGTACATGTATGTAGATATCTTTTGAAGAAAATAACTAACAGGAGAAAAACTTTAATTTTAGTGTCCCCTTTCATTGAAGATCTGGGGACAAAAACATTGACTCAAGCTCGCTGGTTTTGACATTTGTAATAAGAGCAAAACATAATTTGGCCGTGAATGACAGGAATTATACAACATTCATATTTGTAATTTCATGTTTATATAAAAAAAAAAAACATTTCAATGTAAACTGATAAAAATCAGAAAAGCATGAAATAATGATGATGGTTTATAAGAAGTTTGTCTGTTTTTGAAAGAATTGAACGGTTTTTGAAAGAGAGTATTAATGATTATTTCCATCGGAAGTTTTATTTAACGATAATTTGTTGTTTTCGCTATACAGGTGAACATTAAGGTTGGACATTGAAATTGTTTGAGAAAACTTATTTAACACATTTACGCCTGATTATCATCATTTCGGGGTAAACCGCTGATTGGTATTTGCACTGCATTCATAGATCCTCGTGGTTTTTCTCGGTGCAGAACGTTTTTTCTCAAAAAAGTCGAGATAATTATTCAAAATTATTAAGGTCTTCCGTCTTCAGCGGAAGACCATATTGTTTTTCTTAGGATTCTTTTCCACTATTTTTTTTCTAACCAATTTTGTACGCATGATTTCTCGAAAACGGCTTAATTGATTTTCATGAAACTTTCAGGTCTGAAAGTACATAAAAAATCTAGATATATATTTTGATGACGTCACTTCCGGTTTTCTGCGATTTAGTGATTTTTAGAGGGTCACTTTGTCCGGCAGTTTTCTCAAAAAGCACTTAACACAGAAGCTTGAGATTTTCAGTGAGGCTAGAGCAACTTTTGGAGAAGTGCACAAAGTATATCACAACTACTGGAAGTACGAAGCGCTGACGCTTGCTATGGCCCGAAAATAGTCCTCTCAAGAATTTCAAAATCTTAGGGTATAATTAATAACGGACCTACACATTTTTTGGAAACTTCTCAGAATCTTAACTTAGTATTTGTCCTTTCCAGATCTGTGTAAATTTTGGGGTCAACCGGGCCTCCTTTTGAAAAGATTGTTACTAGAAATAGACATTGTCTCGTGAAATTGTGGAAATGCATTAATTAATATATTTATGCTAGCTTTCTAAAATTAAAAGTAAAAGGAAATTTTTAACATATGAATTATAGAGAAAATATGCTTGTTTAATGATTTAATAATTTTTTTAATCTGCTGATCCACTTACTATTACTTTCTAGAGCGAATTAAACATATTTAGCTCAAAATTATAAAGTTCATTACTAGTAAAAATAAATCGCTGCTTAATATTCTAACTACATATTTCTTTTTTAAATTAACACGTTATTCTCCAACAGTCTCTCTCTTATATGGCATAAAAATTAAGTGGGGTAGCGGGCATCATACAAGAAAATTTCACATTTTTAAACCAAATTTGCTGAAAAATGATTATTTGAAAAATCTTTTTAACATCTATACTTTTATGATTTAGGTGGAATAATTGCTTAAAATATTATCGTTAATAGAATATTATTAAGTATGTTGTAAATTATAAGTTGAATATTTAATGCAGAGACGGCCAAAAATTCGTTTTCATGAGTCACAAGCATAATAGTAATCGGGTCCAGTCTGCGAAATATTCTATATACCGTTAATGCACACGTGTGACGTTATGACGTAAGTGAAAGAAGAAGAAAATGTTTTCAGTTTCAACATAGGTATTATATCCCAAACAAACTATTATATCCCATTTGGGCGAGTGGTCCCAATCTGTTAAATTATGTCATTTAATTAGTAAAATATGAACACTTTCTATGGTGACATGTTTGAGTAATCTTATATGCTCATCTGTCTAAACTCACTCTACATAATGATCCAGGTTTTCAGACAAACCCTTACTTTCATATATTGTGAGATGTGAGACACAAGCTACTTAATACAGTATGAATATTATGGTGCTATTATTGAAAATGTGAATCAAGAAAGGGTAGAATATGATTGAAAAAGAGAAAGAAATGTAACAGACTTGTCAAAATCACACTTACACAATAATTTTTTCAGCACTTCTGATTTTTTTTCTCGTTTCCATAGTATAATTTCTATAGGATGCTTCTTAATTGAGATTTTCATGGCAGATCTAGGGTTTAGTGTGTGTGTTCCCCTGAACATTGCAGTTATTAAATGTACATAGAGTGATACTGAACCAAGCAGTACAATTCTATGTCATCCTTGGACTTTCAATAAGACGTGGTATTCCCGTCACTAGTGTCTTTCAAATGGCTAATAGATTTTAATTGGTTAAGAAATTAATAACATCAGGGACTTTAAATCGTTGTTGGCAATGATGAGACAACTTAATCCTTTACTTCTTTCTCATATGTAATACTGTTATTGGAAATTGGCTACACTCTTTGACATTTGCCTGAATTTCAATCCCGGCTACGTATATTTTAACAATGAATGAAAGCTGTGTAAATTTTAGAGGCTTATTATATAACATCAAGAATAACACGCATTACTGAAAGTCCAAAGATAACAGTGAATTGTACTAAAAGTGACCTTGGACCCCTCCTTGGAAAAACTGACCTATGTAAAATTGGTATGAAAAGTCACTGGTTTGATGCTTTAAAAAACAACAACGACTCCCTGAGTAAATAGAATTTTCTATGTTAAAGTGATGCATGTTTTTTGATATGGATCCAGTGAGCATTTGTTCTATGAGTATTGACACAGATTCTCGAACCTGTAATTGTCCGAGCTGATGAACATCATTATAAATACTAAATATTTAATTTGTATGTATAATTGTATATTAAATGTAGCTGAGAAATGGTACACACATTCATCATGGTCTAGTTTAAACAAATAATTTCTGTGGCTCTGTAACTAAAATAAATACATTTAATCAGGACATCCAAGATGGTTCAATTTGACTTGTACTGGAGTTTAGGCAATTCAATTATACTTCTTCAAACTTGTAGTCTAACAAAATAAAAAAAAAATGATTTCTTCAGCTTTTTATCATGCTATATGACACAGCATAAAATCCTAACTCATAAGTTTGGGAAGAACTCTTCATTCACTTGGGAGAAAATGGTTTGATATGAATTTTGCATGCTGGTCGAATACGTTATCTGGCTATTTGGAACTGTGTTGCACAGTGCATATTGATTTTAAAATAGATAAATGTGTAGGTGTATATATTATTAAGCTCAATATGATATCAAAAACTATTTATGTAGGAAAAGAAAGA
Source organism: Saccostrea cuccullata (assembly GCF_032062105.1). Classification (NCBI taxonomy): domain Eukaryota; kingdom Metazoa; phylum Mollusca; class Bivalvia; order Ostreida; family Ostreidae; genus Saccostrea; species Saccostrea cuccullata. Next base: position 41,753 of record NW_026928025.1, on the reverse strand, counting down.
TATTAATAATCACTGGGAAAGTTATGCTTTTTTTTACAAGTATCTTGATAAACCAAATTTAACATAAACAAAGAAACTGATAAAATCGTCGCCCCTTTCACTGAAAGTGGGGATACTAAATAAGGTCTATGCATCTGTCTGTGTGTCTTTCTGTCTGTCTGAAACACTTTTGAGAAGCCTTTGAGCTTTTGCATTGAAATTTTACATAGCAACTCTCTGTGCCCGAGGAAAACCCTAGTTGATTTTGTGGTCAAAGGGTCAATGTATTTATGCAGTAAATTCTGTATGTTTAAAAAAATGATTTGTTTTTGAGATACAAAACACAGTCAAACCTTTTATGAGACATTATTAATAATTTTTCATTCAAATAAAAAATCACAATCTTGACATAAATCCATGAAATCTAAATTGAAACTGGTATCTTAATTTGTTTTTAATGATTAATGCATAATTAAACAATGCAAAAACAACTTAATTATATAATTAGAACATTGTAAGCACTTGACTTAACAATTTAAACAGAGTTGAATTGTCTGATAATTTTATCCTTCTCCTTATTTCTTTTTATATCACCCACTATGTTCTCATAGCCACTCCTATTTATCATCTTATACATGTACATGTATTCCCTTCCTTGTTACTGTCATATTGTGGAATGAGATTTGTGGGTTTAAGGCCAACAACCATTATTAAAATTATGCATAAAATTATGATCTAGAATAGTAAATAGTACAGCATGGTACACTAGGGATCCACATCATCTTATTTAAATAGCTCTGATATCTATTCATGGGTGCTTGAAGACAGAAATACCCCCATCCCCCCTCTGCATCCGATATAGACCTCTGGGTCTGTTCAGCGTATATTTTCCTCATTTATTATCTGATACATATTGTATATACCGTATATGACACATTTGTAATTTTATCATCAATTTCGAAATTGGCTTTAGCAAAATTACTATAACAAGAAGCCCAAAAGGTTCGAAAATGGTTATGTACTATGTACATGTACAAGCATATACGCAAACAATAATGAATTTCGACGTGAGGACCATTTATTTATAACTCTGTATTTTTTCAACTTACACAGATTCGAACGCAAAACACCTGTCCAATGACAGGTGCACCAATACACTACCCACAGCACTCTAAAGGGTAACTTAAGGTTATTGTGCACTAGTTTTAAAACATAATTTTTCAAAATTTTCAGCATATGTGTGCATTAAGGATTTTTTTTAAATGCATCAATGTCCTTTCCTACTTAAATGAAATATTCTATTTTTTTTTTATCAAGAATTATTTAATGTTTCAGTGCAAGGATACCAAATAACAGAACATTTATATTTGTGCAGTAACTGTTTTATCTATGATATATACATTATAAAAAAAGTTTTCGATATTTTTTAATTAATCCCGAGTCAATCCCCAGTCTACGATTTTCGAGGACGATATTTCAATTTAAGCAACTGAGAAGAGAAAAACGACATTTAAAAATCGCAACATTGAAACAAAGTAGTTAGGTACCTGAATAACTTGAGCCGTGGTTCGAAATTTTAGTTACGTACTAGGCCTAGGTACAGACATATACGCAAACGATAAGAGAAACATTTATTTGTTACTCTGTATTTCTTCAATTTACAGAGACAAAAAACGACCCGGTTGTCGAAGTCTTTTAGTTTATCTTGTACCGACAATCTCCCATGCCATCTTTGTTGTACTTTCGGTTTGACGAACCATCTAAATTTAAATTCTCCTTCGATCATGCATCCCGGAAATAACTGAACATCGTATTTTTTATGCCTTTTATTTTGAAATTAATGTATCTTTCTTTTCACGGTAAGTGAAATCGACGTCAGGCATTTTTGATAGAAAAAGCGTCGGGCGCGTTTGACGTTATAATGTCACTGAAGAGAACAACGTCATATAGCGTTATTTCACGTGGTATGGGTAATTACCTTGAGCACTTTTTCAATGATAAATTTTTACGTAGAAATATTTTGTTAAAGCATGTAGAACAAAAAAAGGGGTATAATTTCAAGATCTTTCAAATGACATCTCGGAAAAGGGGCTGCGCATTTATGTTAAGGTTACACCAATTATGCTACTTGTCTATATGATATGACGTCATAGTTAGCTATATGACATGAACTTCAGAAATAACAATTTCTTTAAATCGATATCTAAAATTGGTTTGAGATTGTAAAAATGAATCAAAATATGCAAAGGCATAATATAAACGGAATTTCGTCGTTTCTTGGCCCCTGTAGTTATCACAGAGGTTAAATACCAAAGCCGTGGTGTCATAACTGTTGATCATGTAGTAGCAGAGTGAAAGTGATGCGTAACGAGAATTCATGTACACAAACACAATAAATCAGAGTTTAAAGTTCTAAAGTTCTTATTCTATTGATTCTGGAAAGTGCTGCTAGAATCGTATGGTTTACGGGAATTGATACATTTTTTCCGATGTTATAAACAAAATGTAAAAATTTTGGGAAGGTTTCGTCCTAAAGTGTTGAATAATTGTTTTTGTGATAGGACAGTAGGATTCTAGCAGCGCTTTTTCGTTTTACATAACAATTATTTCAAATTGAAATTAATTATCCCCGGGGTAGTGTTGAACTTTTCACTTTTTCATTAAGGCATTTTTTCTAATTTTAGACGTCACGTGGTAACGTCGTGGTTAAGTGCTTCCTGTAGTATTAGTCCCATTGAAGTCTAAAGAATGCATAATTATAGCAAAAGTTTTATCTTTGACTTTTCCGAAGTATTTGTGTTACATAATTATAAAAGTGTAAATTCGTAGAATTCTCATCCATGTGCTGCCTTAACTAATCCGCGTGGCCACTTAAGGTAATTCCACCCTCCTATGATGTCATAAGTTTTTGCAAAAACTGTAATTAGTTTAAATTCATACCTAATATAACAATATCTCTTGGAAGAATGCTTTACAATAGGTGTAATGATAAATATTGTTAAGTTAAAGAATCTAAAAAATGCATATTTTCTATATTTAATCAATTATTCAATCTTTAAAAATGTTGACAAGGGCAAGAACTCCTTCTAAGAGCTCTTCATTCAGGCATTTGCTTTATTGTAAAATAGTTTCCCTGATATTCACAATTCAAAAGTATCTATCAAGTAGGAAGTATTTAGGAACACTCAGCATCAGAATTATGCATTTTAACCAGTTTTAACATATTTTCATAATACTGTTTACAAAAAATGTGCATCTTAAATATTGTGGTGACCAATAGATTTTTTGCAATAATTGGAAAGTTTAAAGATATTAAATGAAAATAAATGCAGTTTTTGTACTTTGAACCTATAAAATTGTGAGGGTGGAATCACCTTAAATCAGGGGCCTGAAGGGGCCGAAAGTTTTTCCTTTATATCTCAAAAAGTATTGAGAATTTGTGATACGGTAAAAAAGCAAAGTTGTTCAAAATGTCAAGCTAAATCTATTGAAGTCGTCAAAATACGTCCAGTGTCGTCACTTCCGGCCAAACCGGAAGTAGTCGGAAAACGCGTATTTTTGCCGTTCTTGACAAGTTTTTAGGATACACATGTCTCTGGGAGCATTTAAATTAATTTTCCGTCCGCCGTCGTCACTTCCGGTCAAACTGGAAGTAACAGAAAATGGCTTATTTTGCAATAATTAACATGGACTTAGAGGAATTAAACCATTTTTGGACTTTATTTCTCATTTTTGTTAAAAATGAAAGCCACTTCCGGTCAAATATGAAGGAAGACCTACTCGTTGCTTTGCAACGAGCTTTGCTCTAGTTTGTTCCCTTGTTTTTTAAAAGTACTTGGAGTTGAGAAGAAATGTTTCTTTTTTTTTTAATTTTTAAGAAATCGAATCTGCATAGTGAAATGTACCCATTAAAGTGAATTTTTATATGTTTCCATGTGCATGAGAAAAAATCTTACTATTCTTATTCCCTGTCGTCGATCGATTCCTTTGCACAACTGCAAGAACACCTTGCCTCTGAAATAATGTCATCAACATATACGAGACTGAAATCTTTGGTTATTTATTACTTTTTTCTTCAGTTTATTTAAATTATTCAATGAAAACTTACGAATTATAATATAATGTAGGAACTTCAGCTTCTTTAGATGAACTCCTACCCATTCTCTGTGTCAACGTCTAAAACTTTGCTGTTCCTCGTTTGTATTGGTCTTATATCTAATTTTGAGCTGGAAATGAATTGATATTTCACTGAGAATTGTTGTTTTTAACTATGTTGTCCATAAAATTGAAGATACAGATAACTAACAAGATAAGGATAAATTAAACATGTATTATATCAGTATCCATCTAAAGATTATGTGGCTATTCTGACGGATAGGTTGAGATTTGTGACAACTTGTGACATTTTGTTAACCAACACTTCTTTCACCAGTAATCTTACATGCACTGGACAGAGATTCTATGCTAAAACGTTGGAAAATCTGAACTGCAAATCTTCTGATTTTGTCTATGGAATAGAATGTAATCTCTTTGGACTTATTTATGTCGGTGAAACCTAGGGATCGTGCGGGTATGTTAAGGAAGCATATAAGTAATTTCTCGGGAAATTTATCCTTTTAAAGAAAATTAAGTTTGATAAGTTACTAAAACAGCTGATCAACGTAAACTGTTATTGACTATTGCATACAGATAAAAGAGTGTTTAACGCAAAGACATACACTACCCCCACGACATCACGTGAATTCTATAAATAACTAAATTTTCCTTAATAAAAAAGCTAACAGATAAACAAAATCCCGGAGCTTAACAATTTCTTTGAGTAAATAAAGTAGGTGAAAAAACATCCATTTTTCCTAAAAAGTGCTGCTAGAATCCTACTGTCCTGTCAATAAAATAATTATTCCAAACAATTGTACTTAACCTTACATTATGTTTTGAATTTTATACATATAGACCGAGATTTTGCGTAAAACCATACTCCGGATTCTACCAGCACTTTTCAAGTTTGTCAGAAGGCCAACTTTCCGTCTGTTTAAATCTAATAATTTGAAATATCAAGCTTATTGTTGTTCTTTTGCATTGTAACTGTTTTTGTCACGAATGACGGAGTAAAGGTCGACCGGGATACGTATGTAGCTGACTGTCTTCGAAAGAGAATAAAATCGATGAAAATGAATTAGCATTCCTGTTTAAGTTACTGAACTTTATATAAATTTCACATATCAATCACGGTATTTCCTTTTAAACTCAACTTTACGTATCTTTTTACATGCCGTCTTAGTAAAATTTTCTTTACACGACATGATCAATTCCCTAGTTACTTGATGTACATATATGACGTGATCAGTGGTAGATTTTAATCAAGATGAAAGATACAGCATAACAAAATAAAAAACAGTTTATTTTTGTTAATGTTTACACGTTTCTATTTATTTTCTAGAGTTAAATTATATCTTAAAATACTAATTTTACGAAAATCTGTGTTTTAGAACTGACATATTCTTACTTATTATGACGTCATAATGTATCACTGATTTAATCGAGGTAGAGTATTTTGTATGCTTTCTTATTCAACCTGCGCGCTTAACAAAAGAATACCTGGTCATCGATTTCAAATAAAATCATGGTGATCAGCAGCTTTCAAACAAACATTTTTAATTTACCTGATCATTCTATTTTATCTATGAAGTTAGAATCTCGAAAACATTTGCCAGCACACAAATAGTCCGTCGCTGAGTACAACTTTCAGGAGACGAAGAGAAGAATTTTGGGCTAAACCAATAGAGACAGCCTTTCCCTATTGATGAAATGACAGTATCGACAGTGTTAGAAATCTTTCCAAGACCACAGTGTAATAATGAAAATGTGATGGGACTTTTTAACAATACTCAGAGGCGTAAGCGTAGTCATGGACATCGTTCGTACAGTAAACCTGCAATACACGACGTCTCTTTTGATTCATTACTACCTTATGTAAATCAACACTTAGGTCTACATCATATTCGAACAAAACTTTACTCTGTCCCTTTAAAACTTTAAATAGTCTTCCCGAAGAGACCAAAAAACGGGATATTTTTCATTCCTAGACACGAGAGTATACAGCTCGGATCTGTGATTATGGATATTGCATATCATAAGCTCTTAAAACCCGCACGTTTCACGGACGAAACAGCAGTTAAATTCGTTTTTTTTCTAAAACTTCAATATGCCAATATAGGAATTGACGCGGTTAATATAAGTAATATTCTGAATCACAATAGGGTCCATTCTTGTATTCCATATATTTCAAGTTAAAGACTACACCTTGTATTTCCTACAAATATACATCGATCATTGCTTCCAAACTTTTCAATTACAAAAACACCTTTACATGGCCTGGATACCGAGTATCTGAAACATAATCCTCCTTCGTGTTCATGTTCTTCTTTGCCTTATAACTATAGTCTTGCTGGAGACGTTATTACAGGTGACCTAAATATAGTTAATAATGAGGACCTTAGATATTTTAAAAGGTCCTAAATAAAGGGAACCCCGATCCTTCAACTGGCGTGAGAATTTCATAAACATAATGGATTCTGTTGAAAGTAACGCCAGACGATGGGCCATATATGAAAAAAAGATGTTGACACCTTGTCAGAATTGACCAAATGTATCAGATCCATGTTAAAGTCACGTGTTGAAAGATTGATGGGCATTATGAAAACCATCTATCTTTCTGTGTTCTTTCAACCAGAAGTGAAAGAAGAATTAGAAAGATTACATGATCAGTACTGGTACCTGCCGACAAAGCAGTTAACAACATTTTCTTCGTTTGTAAGGCTCATTATATAAATTGCATTCTAGAAGAACTTGGATTTAATTCTATGAGTGATCTTACTTATACTCATACTTCCCCTTTTAAGTAAGAAATTCTTCAAAATCATGTGTCGGTTTTGAATACTTTTAATATTCCAAGGGGCCAAAATGAATTTTAACTACCTTTTATATATTTTATTCCGAAACTTCATAAGAATCCTTACAAACAAAGATACATTGCGGGTTCTAGTAAATGTTCAACCAGGCCTCTTTTGTTACTCCTCACTAAGATATTGACAGTTGTGAAGGAAAATTTTCAAGAGTACTGTGCAGCTATATATTCAAGAAGTGGTGTGAATCAGAGGTGGATACTAAAAACTTCTAGAGAACTTCTGGACAATTCGAAATCACAAGATTTTACAAAAATCAACAGCTTAAAAACGTATGATTTTTTCAATTTTATTCACTTGATATCATCGACAGCTACTTCTTCAATAAAAATTTAATTCGTAAATTTACTTTCCTCGACTTACCTCGTCTTTGGTCATTTGCAAAATTATATTGCTAAAACAGATTGCACACACAAGTACTCTGCAGTTGTCATCAAGAAAATGCTTGAGTTTCTGATTGCGCAGCACAGTTAAGGTTACAAATGGAAATATCAGCGATTTTTTTAGATAAAAAATACATACTTTATTAGGATGGGCGATTCCTTTTAGGAATTCACTGATATCAAAAATATGTAATGTGGTCTAAATCGACATGTTGGGGACATTTAGATTTTTTATTTAGACTTGTGATGTGATGTCGACGTCACATGACTTTGGCAATTATACTTGCAGTTTAGAGGTCATCTATAAATTTCAATATTGCAAGGGCATAACCAAGTTAAAAATTTTTAGTTTATTTTATATTCCTTTTCAACACTATATGTAGATTGTGAAAAGTGCTGCGAACCTATATAGATTCCCTTTTTTAATAGGTAAAATTTAATTTGTTGGACGGCAAGTTGCATATTTTGCTGGTCAACTACATTAAACTTAGCTATATTTAATTTATTTGCAAGATTTGAAGAGGTTCGCAGCACTTTTCAAATATCTTAATGCTTCTTGAGTTTATGTGTAAAATTTTGACAAGATACATTGATGGTATGCCCTTGCAATGAATTGATTTATTAGGGTCCTTCCATTACTTTTTCAATGATTCTGCATACAAAAACACGACAGTATCGCTTGTCTGGAGAATGCACCTACAGTTTATGAAAAAAATACTAAAATAGACATCGCATCCAAGTTAACGGCTTTTTGTTTTTTTACTGCAAATAATATTTCATCTGAGAACAAAAAACATCTTCCATTTTACAAAATGTGATTTGATCAGCCTCTCACTGTGTACAAACTGTGTCATTTTTGCGAGATGACGTCACATTGACAAGTGCATTGCGATCGATGCATCGTTTATATACTGTTACGTGGGATTTAACAAACGACAAAACTGCATGTTATAGTAAGTTTGTATGTAGTATACAGCTATCCAGCTGTTTGAAATAGCAAACATAATTTCATTTTGTGGTATTTTGAAGACCGTATATTATGTGTGACGTCATAGTAAACCTATCCAGTACAAATTAGGCCCCGCCTCCTTACTGTAACCTTAACTGTGCTGCGTGACAATATCTATGTGGTTTTTGGAGACCAGGTATTCCAACGATCTATAGGAATTCCCATGGGAACAATTTGCCGTACGTTATTAGCAGACTTTTTTAATATTCATATAAAGCAGAATTTATGCAAATCTTATGCGTTTAGAGAAGAAAACACTTGCTATGGCCTTGAACTCGACATTTAGATATATCGACGAAGAATTGTCAATTGAAAGTGGTTATTTCTATTCCTACGTCGATCGATATGTCCTGGTGAGCCTGAGATAAAAGATACCACAGACTCTGAAACTTCTGTTTCATACATTGATATTTCACTTGAAAAAGACGCTAATGGTAATTTAACATCCAAGCTATATGATAAACGTGATGTCTTTAACTTTTATACCGTCAAATTCCCTTATTTATGCAGATGTATACCATCATCATCTGCATACGGAGTATACATATATATATCTCAGTTGAATCGATACGCAAGTGCATGCTCTAGGTATTAACAATTTCTTAAATTATGTAAATTCTTGACAAGTATGTTGATGAAACAAGAATATCAGCAGTTTCGTTTAAAGTCATCATTTCGTAAGTTCTTTGATCGATACAATGAACATTGACAGCAAACACAATTTATCATTGAGTCAAGTGCTGACTGGCGTTTTTCATACATGTATCAATTGTTATTCCATTATTAGTACACTGAATTGACGACGTATTTTTATAAAATGTTAAATTGATTTACATGTGTAACATATATAAAATTTTATATTCACGATTCAATATGAACACATTCATAAAAGGAAAATGTAGAGATTCATATTAAAAGTCGAACTTACTGTTTATCAATGCAACCTGTTCTGTATTCTGTACACCTTTCTGATGCGCAATTTACCACCTTTGCACACGGTTATACATGTACGTTATCATGTTTATCAAGGCTTATCAGAAGATGTGTTTACTCATTTACAAATCCTGCCGTACTGTAGTTAGTTAAAGATCCAGTTCAAATTGAATAAAATATGTTTAAACTAAGATTCAATGAAAGCCCAAAAGGCCCGATCGAAATTCAATTTTAAAAAGTCTAAGTTTAAGAAATTACTGTAATCTGACCAACTTTGACATTAAAATCATATGGAAGATGTGACTTTTATTTAGAAATGATCACTTATCACAGTACCTACAGTTTCAAATTAATATTCATACGAGTATGATGATGCTTATTCTAAAACATCTGTTTTTAGCTCTACTGGTCAGAGACCAGAAGAGCTTATGTGATAGTAATGCGTCCGGCGTCCGTCCGTCTGTCTGTCTGTCTGTCTGTCCGTCTGTCTGTAAACAATTTTTCAAAATGCTACTCCTCCTACAGTTTTGGTCTAATTTCAATATAACTTGGCACACAAGTAGACTACACTAAGATACATAATTCTGTGTATCGGTTTTTGATTTCGATGAACGGTGTTGCCGTGGTTACTAAAAATAGAAATTTCTGTGAAATTCTTTCAAAATGCTACTCCTCCTACAGTTTTGGTCTGATTTCAGTATAACTTGGCACACAAGTAGACTATACTAAGATACATAATTCTGTGTATCGGTTTTTGATTTCGATGAATGGTGTCGCCGTGGTTACTAAAAATAGAAATTTCTGTGAAATTCTTTCAAAATGCTACTCCTCCTATAGTTTTGATCTGATTTCAGTATAAGTTTGCACACAAGTAGAATACTCTAAGATACATAATTCTGTTTATTGAATTTTAATTTTGATGAACGGTGTTGCCGTGGTTACTAAAAATAGAAAGTCTGTAAAATTGTTTCAAAATGCTACTCCTCCTACAGTTTTGGTCTGATTTCAGTATAACTTGGCACACAATTAGACTAAACTAAGAATATAAAGAGACTTTATCAACGATCATTATTCTATTTAATCCTGTTTATAAAGTTTCAAATCCCAGCTACTTAAGTACTTTCTCTTCCTTTGCTATAAGTTCAAACCAGTAGAGCTTCAGTCTCGACAGAGACTTCTGGTTTTAAATTCTTATGCAGCATTCTACCAACCTACCTATCTGTTCACACTTTTTTCTTCAAGCCTTCGTCAGAGTAATATGTGTAGAGTTTTGTGTGTTTAACGGTTGCCTCAAGATACGATCATTTAAATATTTTGTGCGTCATATGAATGCAATAAGATTCCTTTTTTTTAAATTAAAAAGAATTTTCTTTACTACCCACCGAATAGTTGGTCATATGTCTTTCAATTAAGGAAATGGTTTCTTCTAGAATTAATGTACTTAGATCAGATCACTATTTAGATGTTGACTTTATTTTACTGGGAAAAGGGAAACATAATGTATAGGCTTATTGTAACTGAAAAAAAGTCTCGCCACTAAACTGAGTAATATTGGTATCCCCCTAGCTAAAGATAAGACTGCAGGCTCTATAACAAGAATCACATGTTTAGGATTAGAAATATGCGCTGTTCAATAATTGTCATACTAGAATCAAAGCCGAAAGGTACTATGATAACAAATATGGTGAAGAAGATAATACAGAAACAGGTTACCCTTTTTAGACTTAGAATCCGTAATTGGATCATTCAATTTCTGTAGTAAGGCATTTAAATCAAATTAGATCAAGGCACTAAGAGAATTTGTTACGCAACGAGTGATGCATCCCAACTTTAGGCCTTATCACTTCATTTGAATTTCAACAGGCATGAGAAGTGACCGGAAGATATGGTCTAATTTCACAAAAATTTCAATGGTACATATTTACATGTATCACACTTTAACAAGCATTGAAATCATTCCAGTGGTAAGTGTAATTGTCAAACTTATGACTCAGAGTAAGTCATACGTTAAGGTTCATTAATTCACTCAAAACCCTCTGAATACATGGTACAAGTTGATAATGAAAATATTACAGAATATTAATTAAGGTTCAGGTAGCAAGATAATCTTAAAAAAATGACAATGCATTATTCACAAAATGTGTTTGAATTTTTATTTTCAATTTTATTGAAAAAGCAATTGGTACTGCTGTATTTTTATACTTTGTAGGAAGATGGTCTGAGCCTTATTGAAGTGGATGAACTGGTACCATCAAGACAGAATTGGATAGACGATACCAATCCGAAATTCTATGGTTGACTGATTAATTGCATGTTGTTTAACGTCTCTCTTGAGAATTTTTCAATCATGTGGCAGCACTCCCGCCTTTGATGGAGAGCTGCAATATGTTGTATAGTAGTAAAGATTAACAAAGTAACAGTCCACGGATTACCGGGGTGGTCAATTTGTTTATATTTGCTGATTTAGTTTGATGATTGATTGATTGATTTTCTGTTGATGCTAAAGTGGGTCTGCCAGTGTTGTGTTGATTTGTGCGGCGACCCACGAACAATGCCACGATAATACTCACTACATAAAAATAAATAATTATTAACTTTTGGTTGTGTTGGATTTTCTCTTTATAAATAAACAATGCCTTGTGTCTCATTTTAATACTTATCTCATTAAGCATTGTCAGATTTAAATCCACCAAGTTCAGATTAATTCATTGACAATCTGCTCCTTATTTCAAAAATAACTAACACATACTTACAATTGTTTGAAAAATGTGATGATAAAGGGTCTTCTTCAAGGGTAATGGCTTCTTAGGCCCATGGACCAGGGTACCGTATAGGAGGGGGGCTCTTATAGTTATATACTGAAAATGAATAAGTGCTTTGAAATATGTTTCTTCGTGTAGATCAGACATTTATAATGAACAGAAGTGTCTTTTCTGCCTTTTGATATGGATTAAACATTTACGATGATCGAGGATAAATTGTTAAAAATTGTGTGGACCAGGGTCAGGGGTACCTGCCAGATTTGAGTTTTACTGGTTTTTGCTGATTCTTATCATTATTGAAAGGATTTTTGTTCCCATACTTAGGTTAATTTGCCTAATTAAGCAGCAAAACAGAGGATGTTTAGTTTATTGTTATTAATGGCAATATCTAGTGTCTTTTTCAAGATCATGGTTGTCATGACTTTTGGTTTAAAACACGAATAAGATTAAATTACCGAGTTGTAATTATATGACGAATCTTCAGTAAGAAACAAAAGTAATTTAAAATCAGAACAAAACAAACACATGGACGACCATATCAACCCACTGATAAAAATATACATAAAACATCCATAGTGATATTTATATGCAAACCAGCATCTCAACTGTGATGTCTTTACCGTTCATACATCGTTGAACCAAGTTGCGTTCAGTGTTCAAGCGTCGTTCAGTCACCTTTCGTTCTGCGTTCGTTTAGCGTTAATTCAATGTTTGTGTAGTTTGTGTAGCGTTCACTCACCGTTTGTTTAATGTTCACTCACCGGTAAAGTGGGAAAGTAGATCATTTCAGAAACCCTGTATGTAAAGTCAGTTTCTTATTTTATTAACAAATATAATTAGGGTCTTCTGTCTTCAGCAGAAGACCCTTCTATTATTCTATTGTTTCTTTTTCACTTTTATTATTCTTTATTCTTTTCTTTACAAATTTTGTGCAGAGGATTTCTCGAAGATGGCTCGTTCGATTTTGTTCAAATTTTTAGGGTTGATGCATCTTTATCTGAAGTTAATTCCGGCATTTTCATTTATTTTCGTTTTTGATAAATCACTTCCGGTAAGAAGTTATCGCCCTTTTATCGGATTTTTAACGACACAAAAACTCAAAAACCACAAAAGCTAGAGTGCTGAAATTTTGAGTGATAGTAGAGGACATGTTGTAGTTGTGCACCTGTGTTTTCAAATTTTCCGAAAGTGCCTAGTATGGATGCTCGGTAGGGGTCAAAATTTAGGACACAAATCATGAGTGAATTTTCGAGACCTTTAGTATCACATCTTTTAAAATATAAATATTTTGTGAAAACATATTGAACAATAATTGTACATAATATCAAGAAAAAAAGTCCTGACTCATCATATTAAGGTTTGAGAGGGGTCAAAAGTCTTTATTTAATAACTTTTCAACAGTCAATATTTTGTTATACATTACTGAAGAAAAAACGTTTATCTCAACACTCTACAACTTTATTATACCCGCACTTTCTAAAGAAAGTTCGGGTATTTTGTTGTTACTCATGTCCGTCCGTCCGTCCGTCTGTCACACTTTTCTTCCCTGAACTCCTCCTACATTTTACACAGTAGCTTAATCATCTTTTAAGAGATGGTTGGTGGTGTCATGTAGATGTGCAGTAAGGTTTCGGAATTTTGATTTTGCCCCAGGGGGTCAAATGGGGATCGAAAAATGACGTTTTTTTGTGCAAAAAGTCCCTTCTTCCCTGAACTCCTTCTTACATTTTACACAGCAGCCAAATCACTTTTTGGGGGATGATTGGTGGTGTCATGTAGATGTGCAGTAAGGTTTCGGAATTTTGATTTTGCCCCGGGGGATCAAATGGGGGTCGAAAAATGACGTTTTTTATGCAAAAAGCCCCATCTTCCCTGAACTCCTCTTACATTTTACTTAGCAGCCTAATCATCTTTTGTGGGATGATTAGTGGTGTCATGTAGATGTGCAGTAAGGTTTCAGAATTTTGATTTTGCCCCGGGGGGTCAAATGGGGGTCGAAAAATGACGTTTTTTGTGCAAAAAGTCCCGTCTTCCCTGAACTCCTTCTACATTTTACTCAGCAGCCAAATCACCTTTGTGGGGATGATTGGTGGTGTCATGTAGATTTGCAGTAAGGTTTCGGAATTTTGATTCTGCCCCGGGGGATCAAATGGGGGTCGAAAAATGACGTTTTTTATGCAAAAAGCCCCATCTTCCCTGAACTCCTCTTACATTTTACTTAGCAGCCTAATCATCTTTTGTGGGATGATTAGTGGTGTCATGTAGATGTGCAGTAAGGTTTCAGAATTTTGATTTTGCCCCGGGGGGTCAAATGGGGGTCGAAAAATGACGTTTTTTGTGCAAAAAGTCCCGTCTTCCCTGAAGTCCTTCTACATTTTACTCAGCAGCCTAATCACCTTTTGGGGGATGATTGGTGGTGTCATGTTGATGTGCAGTAAGGTTTGGGAATTTTGATTTTTCCCCGAGGGGTCAAATGGGGGTCGAAAAATGACGTTTTTAATGCAAAAAGCCCCATTTTCCCTGAACTCCTCTTACATTTTACTTAGCAGCCTAATCATCTTTTGTGGGATGATTGGTGGTGTCATGTAGATGTGCAGTAAGGTTTCAGAATTTTGTTTTTGCCCCGGGGGGTCAAATGGGGGTCGAAAAATGACGTTTTTTGTGCAAAAAGTCCCGTCTTCCCTGAACTCCTCTTACATTTTACTTAGCAGCCTAATCATCTTTTGTGGGATGATTAGTGGTGACATGTAGATGTGCAGTAAGGTTTCGGAATTTTGATTTTGCCCCGGGGGGTCAAATGGGGGTCGAAAAATGACGTTTTTTGTGCAAAAAGTCCCGTCTTCCCTGAACTCCTTCTACATTTTACTCAGCAGCCTAATCACCTTTTGGGGGATGGTTGGTGGTGTCATGTAGATGTGCAGTAAGGTTTCGGAATTTTGATTTTGCCCCGGGGGATCAAATGGGGGTCGAAAAATGACGTTTTTTATGCAAAAATCCCCATCTTCCCTGAACTCCTCCTACATTTTACTTAGCAGCCTAATCATCTTTTGGGGGATGATTAGTGGTGTCATGTAGATGTGCAGTAAGGTTTTGGAATTTTGATTTTGCCCCAGGGGGTCAAATGGGGGTCGAAAAATAACGTTTTTTATACAAAAAGCCCTGTTTTCCCTGAACCTCTCTTACATTTTACTCAGCAGCCTAATCATCTTTGAGAAGATGGTTGGTGGGGTCATGTAGATGTGCAGTAAGGTTTCGGAATTTTGATTTTGCCCCGGGGGTCAAATGGGGGTCGAAAATTGATGTTTTTTATGCTAAAAGAACTGTCTTCTCTGAACTCCTCTTTCATTTTACTCAGCAGCTTAATCACCTTTTGGGAGATGGTTGGTGGTGTCATGTACATGTGCAGTAAGGTGCACGGAATTAAGATTTTGAACCATAGGAGATAGGGACTTTTGCCCCAGGGGATCAAATGGGGGTCGAAAAATAACGTTTTTCATACAAAGAGCCCTGTTTTCCCTGAACTCCTCTTACATTTTACTCAGCAGCCTAATCATCTTTTGGGGGATGGTTGGTGGGGTCATGTAGATGTGCAGTAAGGTTTTGGAATTTAGATTTTGCCCCGGGGGGTCAAATGTGGGTCGAAAAATGACGTTTTTTGTGCAAAAAGCCCTGTCTTCCTTGAAGTCTTCCTTAAATGTTACTCAGAAGTCTAATCATCTTTTAGGAGAGTTAAATATTTTGAAAATTATGTAAAACATCAATGTCAAGGGGTAACAAGATGTGTTTATGAAACACTATGCGCCCGGCGTTAACAAAGTTCGAAAAAGCTATTTTTAGCATATAGGTCACAGTCAAGGTCACAAGGTCATTGACCTTGATGTTGTTTGTAAGAACTTATTTAGTGGGGTATGCATACTAAATATGAAGTCCCTATCTCCTATGGTTCAAAAGTTATGACAAAAAGTGGAAAAAGCCATTTTTATCATATAGGTCACAGTTAAGGTCACATGGTCATTGACCTTGGTGTTGTTTGAAAGAACTTTAGTAGTGGAGTATGCATACTAAATATGAAGTCCCTATCTCTTATGGTTCAAAAGTTACATTGTATGGCAAAAAGTGGAAAAAGCTATTTTTAGCATATAGGTCACAGTCAAGGTCACAAGGTCATTGGCCTTGATATCATTTGAAGGAATCTTTTTAGTGGAGTATGGATGCCAAATATGAAGTCCCTATCTCCTATGGTTCAAAAGTTATGACAAACAGTTGAAAAACCTATTTTTAGCATATAGGTCACAGTCAAGGTCACGAGGTCATTGACCCTGATGTCATTTGAAAGAACTTTATTAGCGGGGTATGCATACTAATTATGAAGTCTCTATTTCTTACGGTTCAAAAGTTATGACAAACAGTTGAAAAACCTATTTTTAGCATATAGGTCACAGTCAAGGTCACAAGGTCATTGACCTTGATGTCATTTGAAAGAACTTTATTAGAGGAGTATGCATACCAAATATAAAGTAGCAAAACGTTTTTCTTTATTAAACGTATTACACAAATTTGCAATAGATCAATTGATAATTCTAAAATAAGGCTCATTCTCAAGTCGAATGTCTGATTTCACAATCTTCTTATAGTTGTCTTATAGGCCATATTTCAGTCTATGTTGGCAAAAAATGTGCGGTTGAATTTTTTTCATATCACATATAAAGAGTGATTTTGTATCCAAGAACAAAATATCAAAGTTTTAGAAAAATTGAATTTGAGGATAAATTGGACTATCTAATGTGTCCTACATGTACCTTAAAGCATTTAATAAACTATTCCATTCAGGGTATGAGAAATGAGCAATCATCCTCCGTACCTGCATGGATTTATGAATTATACAAAATGGTAACATGTGACGATTTATGGGAAAGGAAGTTGATTAATACTGTAATTTAATACCTTTTAAAATTATATCCCTCCTTTAAATATATTGATACTTGTTGTAAGGGACATGATGATATGGGGTGCCGATTGTTACGGCTTATGCAAATCAACAATACCCACATGTCTGACTGCTACAGAAGCCCCAATATGTCAAGTAAAACATTTCCTGATTAACACTTGCCCCATTAAAGATTTGGTTGCAATAGTCTGAGGCAACGGGGCAATGAACATCAATGTTTGATGATTGGTTGAATCAACCTCACTACCTGTCATATGACTGGACACAGGAGAGGAATTTGTGGACCTAGGATTGCTGTCTTTGTGGCATTACCAACCTTGATGTTGGAATCCACTTCTTTTTCTCATGCATTATATAAACTTGACAAATTAACAAATAAATCATTTTTTCTTCCCTATCAATATTGCATTAATGACTTTCAAACAACTCTGAGCTAAATATATCAGGAATTTCATAACTTCTTTTGATATACATAATAGAGAGCACAGACAGCTTATAGACACATATACACATAAAGGAAATTCCGATATAAATCTGCATATTAATGTTGAAAGGACTTTTTGTCAAACACGTGAAAAAACTTTTCACTGTTCAAAAACTTTTTATCAATCCTGTCATTCAGGATGTGAAAATTCTAACATCCATAGGGGTGCATCGCATCATGGTGTCTTTGACATAACAACAAAAACTTACTTGGGAAAAATACAATTTTACAATTTATATGACAAAAAAAACTATGTTACAGTAGTAAACAGTAATTTGTATGTAACATCATAATTTACACATTTAACGGCTCTGGTACGTCCCTTTTTGTGGAAAAATTCCAAAGTTCAATTTTCGATCTTAAAGCACAGGGAGTAAGACTATTTTTATTTCATTTTCTTTTTCATTTTAAATGTAATTGCATTTACTGAACTTATTTACCATAGGCAGAAAACGCAAACTATTGGACTTAATTGTATAGTTAAAAGCAGATCTATATATTACAATATCTGGAAAGCGTATCTGGTATGAACTGTTGAAAAACTGCGTCAATGGTTTCGCCGTCATACATATCCATGAATTACAGAATTAGTAATCTTATACAATCCATGAGCCAGATATTTCCGCACATTACCATGTGTTTCCACATCAGACGACAATCCAAAAACATCGTTCGTTATAACATCAACATATTTTTCTTTGATATGAAAATTCTATGGAATGTATATAAATTACAATATCTTGAACAACTTACATTTCCTAAAAACCAATCTAGTGTAAAGACGAATTATGACCCCCATCAAATAATGACAGCGAAAAATGACCCCCGGTCATTATTTGACGTAGAAAAATAACCCTTTTGCCCGTAGAAAAAAGTGTCAACACCCTAAAAATTTGCAGAACCCACATGAAGAAAAATGACCCCGTAGAAAAATGACTCCCTGTGGATTGAAACTGAAATTTTTAGGGGGCAAAATTTTAATTAGATAAAAAAAAAAATATTGGCCAAAATGCTCACCTGAGCTAATTTGGAATAAATTGATGATATGTTGATCTCATAACATTATACAATTATATTTTAAGGTCAATGCGATGATTCAGAATCTAAAAGAGTCAAAGATTTATCGAGCCTATAGGGTTAGGTAAACATTGTTTTCTGAAGGTGGAAATCATCGTACAGAAAAATCACCAGTATTATATTATTATATCCTCCGCTTGAAAGTGGAAGGGTTTATAGTGATTGGGATGTCCCTCCGTCCGTCCGCCCGTCTGTTACGCTTTGGGGTATCCATCTCTTATCCGAAACTCCTCTTATAAATTAAGAAAATGTGTTTGTGAAATAGCTATGCCCTAGTATGGCATGAATAATAAACTTTTCTTAAATGCAATTTAAATATATTGGTACTCAAAATGGGGTCTTCTCACAAGAAATACAATTGCAAAATAGGAAAGCCCTAGCACCACATGTTCAAAAGTAATGGCTATGATAAGTTTTTGAAAGGTAGGTCAAACTCAAAGGTCAAAGGTATTTTTTCTGAAACAACTTATAATTGGAGTCAGTAAAGAAAAAAAATATATTCATAAACATCTGCAGCTTGCGTTTGATCCATTTACATGTACATGTACATCTTTGATTTTCTAGGTTTGCTCCTTGATCAGAGAAATGATGATTAATTGATTGATTGTTAATTGCTTAAAACTGATTTGTCAATAATTCGGCAGAGAGAAATGAGAAACTTTATTACCCCTAGGTGCTAAGAAGAACAAAGATAAAATGTATATATTCGAACAAATACATAGATTACTCAAAGGAAGAACAATTATAATCAATATCTTATTAAAATTAGATGTTAGATCCGCTCGCATACTCGCTACACTAACGTGTAGCGAGTAACGGATCTAACATCTAATTCTAAATAGATTGAATTATAATATACAGCATATTTTTCCTTTACACCTGTTATAAATTTTATATCACTTTACAGTGGGTCATTTTTCAATGGGGTCATTTTTTTGCAGGACTAACATAAAAAATAATGACCCCTAGGACTCTTTTTTCTACAAAAAATGATTTTTTTTCTACGGGTGGGGGTCAATTTTTGTCGTTGAAAAATGACCCCGGGTCATTATTCGATGGGGGTCATTATTCGTCTTTACATCGGCGTATTTTTACCAATCTTAACTCTTTATTAATCTATGACCTCTTCTCTTTTGAGCAACCTGCCATAAAGCGAAGCCCAGACACGATGTTCATTTTGAAGTCTGCATATTATGCATCATACTTACTTCTTTTCTAGTAAGAAAAAATGCATTTATCTTATATTTTAAATAGATGCTCTTTCCTTTTACTAGAATATGAGGACATTGTGTCGGAAATACATGGACAGCTGATGACGATTTACACCAGCTCCCTGGATCAATCACTGTACATGTATGCCAGGTATTCATGCGCATGTACGTAGGTACAGTGTCTAGATATGCTTTTGTTAACATCATAGAAGAAAAAAACTAATGTGAAACTAGATATTGATTTATACTGCCACCCACCACACAAAATAAATGCAATATAACATTTTCAAATCTTGATACATGTAGCCATTTCAACACCCGTATAGTAAGTTTATGACAAAGTCAAATTATTAATTATCTAAAAAAATATTCAATAGACAATTTAGCTACTGTTATTGAAAAGCAAATCAGCACAATTTATACATGCTAAGAAGCCACTAGATAACATTTATAAACTGTCATAATCAATTATCAAAGAGCAGATAATAATTCCTACGAATTAGAATGTATAAATTATGTTGTAATTAGTGATATAATATCAAAATTTAGTTATAAATCGCATTTAAGTACATGTAACTACGTTTTGTTGCCTCGTTACACAATTTTTCATGATAGCAATGTGACCTTGAGATTTGTGCAAAAAAAAAAATATTGTTTAAAAAGAGTGTTGAGCTGAATAGATACATGGATCTAGACTAGCTATTGAGTGTTAAAGAGATTGAATGTATTTTTATTTTAACTAACCATCGGTGTTTTACATGATGAATGCTGCGTCAAACCGTTTGCCTGTATGTGTGTTTACATACCTTTGAGGAAATGAGGGGGGGTTGAGAGACGTCTTGTAACATACATAATTCATACAAAAAAAATGTCAATGACTTTATGCATACCGTTTTAATTTAGCAAATTAGACTAGATTCCAGTGCTTTCATGTGTATTTCTTTTTACGAGGTAAACAAACTATATCAATTACTACATATTTATATCACATGCAGGGCCAATGATGCGTTTATAAACTACCAGTAACTTCGATTGAATGAACTAAGATTTCGATTTTAAATTTAAATGTACAAGGGCAAGGCGACAATGTAAAAAAGGTTTATTATTTTTTTTAATGATTATTTTATTGTATATTTTTTCACAAACTGATTTCTTCGTAATCCTTAGGTAATTTATAATTTCAGATAAAATGAGAAAAAATGTCAAATTTTCATATACAGCTGTCTGTTTTACCTAAATAAGTAGAATAGAAAACAAACTGAAAAAAATCCCTTTTCAGAACGTAGAGATAATATTATATAGTGGCATTCGGAAACATTGTGCACTTATTTTTGTTTGCCCTTTTCTTTTATATCTTTTGGTTTAATTTAATGTTTCACATTTGACCAAAAATCGGAGCCTACATGACTGTGGAAGATCTCATGAGGACGAAAAATATTCATTTGAAAAGCGATGTACATACTACTCTTTAAGAGGGAATAAAACAATTTTAACTAGAATCTCTTAAAACTAAAGCTTAAAAAGGCTTAAAACTAGAACAGTTAAACATAAAGTATTTCATCTTCGGTGACTTTTTAAAGACAATGTTGCAACTGCACTTTGTGTTCGGAAGCACACAGATGGACAAAACAGATGAGAGACTCGGATGACCTAAGTATTCACGAACTCTCTAAAAACATACAGTAAAAAGCATGTTCAATACTTGGAAATATGATATGTTTTGCTTCACATGAAAATGAAATATACAACTGTAAACTTGACTTGTGACAAATAATGATCCACGCATCTATTCAATCAACGGAGGTCTGTAAAGTTTAAAATATAAAATTGAAATTTCTTTACAGTTGCTGTCAGATTGAAATCTTCTACTCATTTCCCTGTAATATATTTTAAAGAGCAATAACCACTAAATGGCAATTTGGGCACTGAACATTTCTGAAAAATTAAAACCGTTCAGTTTAGGTTGCAATGCAGTATCTATCACTTAGAGTTTTAGTGATCGTGTATCTAATAATCATGACGTAATTTTCGCTCTAGTCAATATTATGACGTAATGAAATGCGACATATTCTTCTAATCCAGAATATACCAAATTAATACACAATGAAAAACATGTTGTATTCTTTGAATAGTCTGTTGTGCTCATATTTTAATAATTTGTATGATAAAGGATAAAGGACTCGAAATAATCTCCAGCTTCTGTGAACGAAAACTTCTGTTGTCCATACATACCTTGAAATTGGGTTTGCTGAAGGTAGTCAAATGTTATTGTTCATGCATATGCCAGGATCTCGCATAAGCAGAAAGGTTGCAAATGTACATTTAATTAAAATCGAAGAGGAATACTTTCAGAAATAATTAACACTGAAACTTATTTTAACTGTTTAATGGAAATTATTGAATCTTGATGCAAACTTTCTCATCACTCCTCTTGAATACGATTATGATTCAAAGATATACAAAATCAGCAAAAGGAATATATGTCCTTAAACATGTTAAATAAAATTCAATGTTTGTTCTTGAATATCTAAAAGCTTGGTTTACTATCTACAATTTTTTTTAAAAGTGCTGCTAAAAATAATAAACATAAATGATGGTCGTGGAAAGGTACAACATACATGTAATGCTAAATAAACATTTTATCAATATCAGAAAATCGGTTATATTCGGATATGCTTATTTTTCCCAAATAATTTCCAAAGTACATGTTATTCTTTTTTATAAAACAACATGTACGAATAAAGTGGATGGAAAGGTTCTCGTTCATTGCAATCCGTGTATATTCCTTGTTCACATTTTTTCCATTTACCATCAAAATCTTTTACATATGAATAATAATGTCCACAGGAAGTTGAAAGCTCTCTGTGAAATATTACACCAAACAGGAAATACGTAACCTGAATAAATTTTAAAAAATATATAATCAAATATATATATATATATATATATATATATATATATATATATATATATATATATATATATATATATATATATATATATAAAGCACAAATTACAACTCTTAAACTAATATAACTGCCCTAAGTGAAGGAATATTAATATAGAAAGCACAGAGAAATTCACTTTTTTACAAGGATACTCACTTCCGCCCCAGCCCGGGGTTGAACTCTCGACCTGCGGAATCTGTCTCCTAGCAGTGCGGGAACAGCGCGTTAGACCGCTCGGCTATCTAGACAAGTCAAAAACTTGCTTTCGATGCCGATGGAATTCTCACAACGCCGCCCTACACTACACGGTCATTGAGAATGGAAGTGAGATACAGTTATTTGGACATTAGTTTTTAGAGGATCGTTACCAATACATGTTGTTATGAAATTATACATTATTTCATTAATATTATTGAAGTAAAAAAGTGAATTTCTCTGTGCTTTCTATATTAATATTCCTTCACTTAGGGCAGTTATATTAGTTTAAGAGTTGTTGTAATTTGTGCTTTATAAATAAAATTAATTTCATAACAACATGTATTGGTAAATTTGTGCTTTATAAATAAAATTAATTTCATAACAGATTCCGTAGGTCTAGAGTTCAACCCCGGGCTAGGGCGGAAGTGAGTATCCTTGTAAAAAAGTGAATTTCTCTGTGCTTTCTATATATATATATATATATATAAACCCCGATGGTTTCACACGCCAAAGTCCGATGGTGCTAAAAACAATTAACGTTTATGACGTCATAGAGCTACTGCGCAAAAATGCGATGCCGCGCCATGCCTAGGCCCGATTGTTTAAAATAAATACAAATACATATCCAATGCAAGGACTAACCCTAATCTTTTGGATATAGGTACAGGACTAAGTTACTAACACTTATCAAAAAATGTGTAACAACTGTGAGCTAGATATCTTGGATGGGTGCAGGACTAACACAAATCAGTCCAATAGTGTGCGAGGACTAAATTTTTGTAAAATCTTTCGGGTGGGTTCGAAGAAACACGTTGGTGTTCAAGGACAAACACTTATCACTCGAATGGTGTAAGAGGACTAACCCTAATACCTCTGGTGGGCGAAAATAAAAAGCAATAGCAGTAAAAACGCATGTGAGACGAATACTGAATCAACGTATTTTGAATGCAGAACAACGTCATGACGTCGGACTATCATGACGTCATAAACGTTAATTGTTCCTCCGCACCATCGGACTTCGGCGTGTCAGACCATAGCAGTTTAGCGTCGCGCGTCTCATAGGAAACGAGCCATCGGACTTTGGCGTGACCATCGGACTTTGGCGTCCGTAAAGTCAACGAGCCATCGGGGTTTGGCGCAGACCATCGGGGTTTGGCGAGACCATCGGACTTTGGCGTCACCATCGGACTTTTGAGTCGTACATACATATATATATATATATATATATATATATATATATATATATATATATATATATATATATATATATACACAAACATTGAACTAAGTATATATTTTAAAAAAGATTGAGGATATCTTCTTACTTGAAGTCTGCAGTCTTGACTCACTACATAAAGTCTGTCTCCGTAATTTAGCGGCGTACGCCTCTTCGAAATGTCCGATGAATCCTGATACAATGATCAATACATGAAATTATTATCTTGAACTATAGTTAGAATATTTGAAACCCTGAGATTACAAGTAAAAGGCATTGTATATCATTCTAATATATATATATATATATATATATATATATATATATATATATATATATATATATATATATATATATATATATATTATATAAAAAAAAGAATCATATACTAACATCTAGGATTCATCTTGTCTATATCACTTGTATTCATATAATCTTTGTATGAAGTTTATTAAGAAAATATTTACAAGGCGTCATACCAAAGAAAAATTATAATAATTAAGAAATTACTCTAATTATTGGCCATATTATCGAGTATTATCTGGTTTGGCTCAGTTTACGCTTTTTAATATGCGAAGCGGATTATAAAAAGCGTTAACTGACCCAAACCAGATTATATTCGATACATGTATATACAAAATAATTTGCGTTCCTTTTTGGAAATCAACCAATCAGAGGCGAGAATGCAAAATGACTGTGTCTGCCTGTCAAAGAATATAAAATATTTGTTGAATGTCTTCTATGTTGACCAGACGGACAATATGTACACGATTTCCTTGCAATTAATGATTTCTTAATAACGTGCTATGCAGAATTTTACAAGGATCTACTTTAGTGCAAGGGTAAGTGTACATTGTGATTATTTAATTAGATTATTATTCCTCTGGCTCTAATTCTGTTTTTATAGTGTGACATGATATCACATATAAAAAGCAGTGGATAGAGTCAGAGGAATCTTGGATTAGTGTTCATTATGCTTAAATACAGTTTTATGAAACAAATTATTTCTGGTATGATAAGGAATACCATAAAATTATTTTAGTGTGGTGTCACGATGAACATTTCCCGCATAAATTAGACCCTCTCCCTTTTTTGTAGACCTAACAAAGGTGCGTTTTGGATTCTGTTTGAATTTCATTATGTATACACTATAAAGTGCATTTATGTTAACATTGAATACAAATGTAAGCAACTGTAATTGCTCAAAAGAGTTCTGAAGTTATTTTCAAAATACGAAGAAATCGATGAAAATGAACAATCGGGACGACTTTTAATTTTTTTTTTTTTCAATGCAGATGTTTCAAAGATCTGGCATTACATTTCCATTGAATTCCAAGTGAAATTAATACTGAATTGCGAGGAAATAACTGCGTTCTTTGATGTATTTACCTGTGCCCTTTGAATGTGAAAAAGAAGGATCTCCGGTTGGTTTTGCAGTGTTCTTACTTCTAAGGTAGTTTCAGAGCTCTCACAGTTTTCACATGTAACATCTTTTAGAGTTTTGCCAAACAGATTCTCAGCATCAAGTACCTGAAAAAAAAATACATGAAATACAGATTCCCAGCATCAAGTATCTGAAAAACCGATGGATATACATGTAACTATCAAGATAATGTTTTTTTATTAATTATGTCGTGTTTTTATGTACAGGTTTCGTACATTTTAAAATGAGATGCCTCATAAAATCGTACTTTCGCAAGGGCATACACTTTCTAGATCTTGACTTTTTTTTGGAATATAGATAAAGGATATGTTCCTTAGCTTGAAAAGTGCTGCTGCTTTCTTTAAATCGAGGGCGTGATTTTGTTAATACACAAAATATTTTGTAAGTCAAATATATTTGGACATTGGCTTATTTACCAGAAAATTTAACTATAAAAACGCGAATTCTATTCAATGCAGCAGCACTTTTCAGAAACTACAAAGTATGGAAAAACAATTAATAGCTTGATTTTTTTTTCAAATAGGGTATGCCCTTGCGATATTGAAAGAGCAAGAGCCATCTTATGCATAAATTGGCCCTGTACTTATATCAATTCATTAACTATCACCCTCTTTCCATTTTCATATATCAAAATAAAGTAGACATTTGGTGCTTTCATGTTCTACAATGAAATTTCGTTTTGAGAATCCAAATATTTGAAAACAGGCTTCGAGAAATGGCAATGTTCTTGAAATTTGCAGAAAATATGCGTATTTGACTACCTTCAAAAGAATTAAAATATGAGCACAGCCCACGATCCAAAAAATAAACCATGTTTTTGATCTTCAGAAATAGCCCTTTCATTATGTATTGGTATATTTTGGATCAGAGGTTGTGCTCTATATGAAATATTGAAAAAACGCTTCAACTTTAGTTCATTTTCAAAGGAATTTACAGGATATGAGGAAAATGATGCAATTTATGACGTCATAATGCATTGACTAGATGTGAAATTACGTCACAATTAATAGATACGTGGTCACCAACAATCCAAGTGATAAATACTGCATTTGCAACCTAAACCTATTCATAGTTAATATGAAGTGTCTTTAATTTTTAATACAAAAATTATGGCGAAGCTTAAAGTTTGCAGACAGACAGATAGGACAAAAGCAATATACGCCTAGGATCTTTCGATCCAGGCGCATAAAAACGTAGAATGACTTTCTTAAACGTTCGTTCATAGTATAGAAACTTCAGAGAGGAACTTCGTATATAGTGCTTATTCCACAAAAAAGAAAATGCTTAGCTTAGGATGTTCCTAAAATGTTTTCGGTTTACATCCTAAGACGAATCTTAAGATCTTTTTTAGGACATGGTATCATTCAACATTTGTACATCTCTGTTACGAAAGCATCAGCAGTATTAAGAAAAAGGTAGCGTTGGATACATTTTCTTAGCCTTCATGCAACTTTGCTGTACATGGATGACAATTTTGCATCAAGAGCATTCAAATGCATTCGCTACTGTTTTAGTAGAATTTTAACTTTTAAGACATAAATGTGCTCAGTTTGAGGTGTATCTGGTGTGTCTGAAATAGACTACAGAGATGTGTACATGTCGACAGACAGGCAAAAAAAAAGAACACTCAAGTGTAACAAATGCATTTTTATTTATATGCCAGGTACAGGTAGCGAAACAAGTATGACTAAATTGAAGAAATAAGGGAAAAAACGAAAATGAATAAAAAGTGAGTCGTACAAAGGCAAATAATTAATGCCCATTTAAGCATTTAGGCCTATTTCAGCTTTAGTGTACGACACTTTCATGTACTATGCAATAAAATGTATGTATAATATCGGGTTTCGTGCGGACATCGCGTTGTACAATGCAGAAAACAAATTTTGAATAAGCATTTATGCTAAATGCCATGCTCCCTTCGCATGCTAATTTTAGGCAAGAAATCCTCTTTCTAATACTATTTTGTATCTAGTTCATTTCTACCGAAAGTACATACTTGAATATTTCAGCATTGTTTTTTGAAAATTGAGAAGGTTAAAATTGACAGACAGACACACAGATTGACAAAAAAAGCAAACAAACATACAAACAACGACACACACATGACAAAAAGAACATCTTCCCCCCGATCTATCGATCAGGGTTAATCCCCCCCCCCCCCCAAAAAAATAAATATAATAAATCTTAGAGATACCTTTAACTCGCCATCTGGAATTGCGTGGGGTTTTATGAAAAGGCTATAGCAAAATTCATTGCAAACATATTTCTGAAAATAAATGGATAAAAACATATAAATAATATATAATGGTTATCTTCCCTTATAATCCTTTCGCCGAAATTTTTTTATTACTTTCAAGTGTTAGTGTGTGCGGTTGACTGAGAGAGAGACAGAGAGAAAGAGAGAGAAAGAGAGTTTTGTGTTATTGAAAATACATGTTTACTGCCAACATAGAAAATTTCGCAGGAGTAATATGGAAGCAAACAGAATAATCTACCTTGACTTAAACAGTGAATCATTATGACTTCATAGCAGGTGAGATGGCGTCAATTCTAGAACACAATTATATTAGTATCTAAAGATGTTGTAACTCTAGAAAATGTATAGTAACGTGTTACCATTAACAAAAATAAAATATTTTAATTTTGTCATGCTGTATGCGGTATCTGTCAATATGATTAAAATCTACCACAGATGACGTCATATGTCTACATGAAGTAACTTGGGAATTGATCATGTCGTGTAAAGAGGATTTGGCTACAAAGATGTATCCCGGTCGGCCTTTCTTCTGTCATTCTTGACAAGAATATTCAACAGAACGTCTAATTCTATTCGGCGCGTCGGTGCAACAGATTTTGTTTATAAAAATTATCGCTCATACAATTTTGTTAGCATCGAGATCGACATTTCACTCGATATTTCTCTACTATTCAAAGCACTGAAATTACTGATAAGGAGTTGATTTTTATAAAGGTTTCAATTAAAAAATTAATGCTTAATACTTTGTTAACAACTTTTTTTTCAAATTACGTTCGTTAATGCTTCATAAAAATGTTTGTGAGAATAAAAAAAAATTACACGATTCTACAGACTGAGTCAAAAAGATAAGGTTTAATTGTATTGATCTCACCATAACCTTGTTTGTGAGAATAAAAAAAAAATTACACGATTCTACAGACTGAGTCAAAAAGATAAGGTTTAATTGTATTGATCTCACCATAACCTTAGTATGATATGCCAAAAAGGGTAAGACTATTTCTCTGTTCATTTTTTTAAAATAAATTAACAAGGTATTTATCTGACCAAAGGTTTGTTTAAAAGGGCTGTTGATTTCAAATACATTTCTGTAAATAAAGTAACTTGCCATTCTCTAATAAAGACGGGTTTATTTTTAGAAGTACTGCAGTATTATTTTAAAACGTAACAAGGAATTTTTTTCAAATACCGATACCAATGCATGGCAGCTTATTGCTAACAAGAGAACCAAAAACAACTAGCACTACTACTAAAAACAATATATATGTAAACTATTAAACTTCTATTACTTTTTTTTTTTTATTATTTATGTCGGTGGCAATTATTATATATATATATGTATAATGGAAATTCGAACCAACTCATCTATGAACTGTAAATCGGAAAACGTCATCTACTGTGCCATCTGTCCGACGTGTAAAGAATATTATATTGGACAAACGGGAAAATTAAATGCCAGGGTTCGTGTGCACAAGCAACAAATTAAAGACCCTAGTGTGCGTAATACACCGTGTTGTGAACATTTCGCAAAATGTGGCAAAGGAATATTTAAGATTTTCCCTTTTTATAAACTTCCAAGTGAAAACGAAAACTTACGTTTGGCAAAAGAAGACTTTTTTATCAACCTCTTTAAACCCAAACTTAATCGGAAATGATACTGTATATTTTATATTTTGAAATTTCATTTGTATAATGTGTGAAAGTTAGTGCAAGATTTGTACATTAACAATTACGCCAACTTAACGCTACCTACATCTATTATGACGTCACAATGAACTTTATGCTTTTGACGTTACCAGGTAACCTACCTGACATTTGTATAACTGCCTGAAGAGCCGAACATGGCGAAAGCGCTTGCAGTAAATGTTTTGTGATATTTTTGGATTTTTACTTTTAAATATACCAAAAACTGTACCGATTCTTCATTTTGTTTTGAAATTATATATATATATATATATATATATACATATATATATATAATAATTGCCACCGACATATATATATATATATATATATATATATATATATATATATATATATATATATATATATATATATATATATATATATATATATATATATATATATATATATATATCCAAATTTGAAAATTTCGTTGTGTCCGGTTTTTATATAGGTAAAATTAAAATAAAAAAGGCAACACAGATTAAAACAGATTTAATACACAGATTAAAACGTTAGCGTTTTCATATCTTCAGACGTTTTACAAATGCATTCTTTATCCTGACTGCAATGTCTTACAGAAGCAAGCATTTAATTCCTTGCTGTCAGGCAAGTATCTAATTCCTTGCTGTCAGATTCAATTATAGATTATGATTTTTAAAGTATTACTAGTTTAAGACATTGTGAAAGCGCGAATAAGTATTAACTCTTTATGACGTCACAATAAGAATGTTGATTTCATGTAACTAAGCATTATATTGTCAAACTCCTGAAGATTGGAAATGAAACCGGTTGAGTTTATTTCGGTGTTGTGATTTTAACAATACTTGTATGGACTTATACTATAAGATTTTTGTATTATATATATATATTTCCATTTCTAATTTTTTTTCTCTGTGATAACTATTTGAAAGTTGGGGGAATTTATTTCTTGATAATTCTGCCGGAATGTAAATTAGGCAGGTCGATAGGTCAGCAGCTAAAAAGGCCTAATACGCATGCAAATCTGATGCGCATCTGTCTGTGTCTGACGCTCAGGAGGCCAAATTTGCATGTATAAATCTCGTGCGGCTGCCTTTGTGTTTTACATCAGTGTGCTATCGAAATTGGCATGGAAGTCCTCGCTTAATTTAAGTCTACATTTTTAATGTCTAAGTCTACAATTCTATTTCACATTGAAATTGAAATATAAGGAATCACTGTCTAGTTATGAGTGCATGCCAGGGACATCATCAATAGTGGGAAACATAGGATAATTTTAGTATAACGGGCTTTGCTCATGTTTCCCACTATTATTGATTTGTTGATGCCCTGCAACAAAGCACAGAGAAATTCACTTTTACAAGGATTCTCACTTCCGCCCCAGCCCGGAGTTGAACTCTCGATCTACGGAATCTGTCTCCTAGCAGTATAGGAACAGCGCGTTAGACCGCTCGGCTATCTAGGCAAGATAAAAAACTTGCTTTCGATGCCGATGGAATTCTCATCTCTCTCTCTCTCTCTCTCTCTCTCTCTCTCTCTCTCTCTCTCTCTCTCTCTCTCTCTCTCTCTCTCTCTCTCTCTCTCTCTCTCTCTCTCTCTCTCTCTCTCTCTCTCTCTCTCTCTCTCTCTCTCTCTCTCTCTCTCTCTCTCTCTATATATATATATATATATATATACATGTTGTGATAAAATTAATTTTATTTATAAAGCACAAATTCTCAAGGACCTTGTAGTGAAGCATCGAGAGCAAGATTTTTAACATAAAATCTTGGATCACATGTATAAAATTCAAATCATTTTGCGAATGTGCGGATGATAATTTTACTTAAAGGAGAGTGGGATTTTAGCAGCACTTTTTAAGCAAAATAGATGGGTTTTTTTTATTTAGGACCATTTTGGTATTATAAGAAGTATGTGATGCCGTGTTGTTTGTTCACGTCTTTGCGGTAATAGATAGGCTTTCACGTCTTTGCAAAAGTTAACATGAAACATACAGTATATTGACGCAAGCATCAAAAATCCGCTGCAAACTAATTGGTCCTTTCAATGAACAATTAGAAACTGGAATGCTTGATCTGTTATTAAAATATCTCATATTTATCTGTTAATTAATATATTTCTTTCATCAGATACAAAAAAGATTACATATAGTCATACATGTAGCCTGAGCAATAAAAGGAACGCCCTTGATGTTGTCAAAGGCTAACTTTTCTCTGGGAGTTTACCTTTTAACATAATTATACAAACATAATATGCCTTTGAGGGCAGCATTTAAAAATAAACAACGTTATTAAGAGCCAGTCCGCGAGAAAACCATGCAAAATTCAAAAAATCGTCCAAATGGAAGGTTGCAACTTGGGAATTTTTAGTGGCTTAAAATTTTCTACATCAAGGTAGAAGTCAGATTATCCACAAAAAATGTCGAACCCTGCATCTATTTTAGTAACGCTCATTTGCATATTTGTCGAAAATCACACAGAATTCAATGGAAAATGTATACAAATTGATCAAGTCAAAAAGTAACCTTTTGTCATCAGTTTATTTCAAATTTTGTTTTATTTTCAAAGTCAAGGTTCAATTAACACAATTAATGAGGAAAAACTTAATTCAAATGAATATTTTATTTTTTACACATCTATTTATAGATCCTAAATAAATGAGTATGATTTTTTTAGCCATTTTTAGATGCTCGTTTCTCTAAAGACCAAGGTTGAAATTAAATTAAAAAAGAAAAAGTGAGCTAGCTCACATACCCCACGCTCCCCCTTAACTTGATTGTGAAACACATAATGAAAGGCACAGTGCACTTTAAATACATAGTATAGATCAAAAAGGGCAATAATTGCAAAAAAATCTTCACATCAAAATGTCTTGCATATGAGGACATTTAAATGTGGAATGAAGTTTCTAGATAAATAATGGAATCAAAATTTCTTGGCATTATACAAATCCAAACATTAATTTGAAGTCGTTGGGGGGGGGGGAAATTTTCTTGAATAATAGGCAAAACTCTTTGGGATAAAATGATGGAATGTGTCCTAAATATCTGCATAGGTTGACGAAACTATGTACAACAGTTTAAGAGGAGTGGTGCTGACAAACTGTTCATCTCTATATTCAAAATATGGCCAAAAAGTCTAAGTTGGAAAGTGTGGAAATTCCCAGAAAAATAAAGGAATCGGAATTTCCTTGTAATATGCACATCTACACATTGTGTCCTCAATACCTGAAAAGTTTGACAAAATTCTGTGCAGCGGTTTATGAGGAGTTGCGCTGACAAACTGTTAATATCTAAATTCAAGGTATGGCTAAATGCCTAAGTTAAAAAGTGCGGAAATTCCCGGAAAAAATAATGGAATCGGAATTTACTTGTAATATGCACATCTACACATTGTGTCCTCAATACCTGCAAAGTTTGACGAAATTCTGTGCAGTGGTTTATGAGGAGTTGCGCTGACAATCTGTTCATCTCTATATTCAAAATATGGCCAAAAAGTCTAAGTTGGAAAGTGTGGAAATTCCCAGAAAAATAAAGGAATCGAAATTTCCTTGTAATATGCACATCTACACACTGTGTCCTCAATACCTGCAAAGTTTGACGAAATTCTGTGCAGCGGTTTATGAGGAGTTGCGCTGACAAACTGTTCATCTCTATATTCAAGGTATGGCCAAATGCCTAAGTTAAAAAGTGCGGAAATTCCCAGAAAAAATAATGGAATCGGAATTTCCTTGTAATATGCACATCTACACATTGTGTCCTCAATACCTGCAAAGTTTGACGAAATTCTGTGCAGCGGTTTATGAGGAGTTGCGCTGACAATCTGTTCATCTCTATATTCAAGGTATGGCCAAATGCCTAAGTTAAAAAGTGCAGAAATTCCCGGAAAAAATAATGGAATCGGAATTTACTTGTAATATGCACATTTACACATTGTGTCCTCAATACCTGCAAAGTTTGACGAAATTCTGTGCAGCGGTTTATGAGGAGTTGCGCTGACAAACTGTTCATCTCTATATTCAAGGTATGGCCAAATGCCTAAGTTAAAAAGTGCGGAAATTCCCGGAAAAAATAATGGAATCGGAATTTCCTTGTAATATGCACATCTACACATTGTGTCCTAAATACCTGCAAAGTTTGACAAAATTCTGTGAAGCGGTTTATGAGGAGTTGCGCTGACAAACTGTTCATCTCTATATTCAAGGTATGGCCAAATGCCTAAGTTAAAAAGTGCGGAAATTCCCGGAAAAAATAATGGAATCGGAATTTCCTGGTAATATGCACATCTACACATTGTGTCCTAAATACCTGCAAAGTTTGACAAAATTCTGTGCAGCGGTTTATGAGGAGTTGGGCTGACAAAAAAAGAGGACTGACTGACTGACTGACTGACTGACGGACGGGTCAAAAACATTATACCTCCCGCAACTAGTTGCGTGGGGTATAATTAATTGTTACTTTAAGAATGATCTAAGTTCTACTATGTATTAAAATATTGAGCTTGGGAAATAATATCTACAAGTTGTAAATTAACTTTGAAATACCATATTTTGCTACAATTTCACATATTTTGAATAACAGTCTTTCACCATATTTTTGGATTATTTCTAAGATATTTAAATGAAAAAGAAAAGATTCTTAATCTAATATATTTTTTAGAAGAGAAATAAATGATTTGGATACTTCATATACATTTCTTTTGCTTATTTTGCCCCTTGTTACCAATTTGCTGGAGTTAAATTGTTATCTCCCCTTCTTGGAACTCTTTTGTATTATTGGGTAAAAAGTGACAGGTATGTCAATATGGAAAGATTGATTGATTGATTGTATATTGTTTAACGTCCCTCTCGAGAATTTTTCAATCATATGAAGACGCCACCACTTGCCGGTGGAGGGCTACAAATTTTGTCCTATGCTCGGCACTCAGGCCTTTAAGCAGTGAGGGATCTTTTTCGTGCCAACACCTACTGCGACACGGGGCCTCGGTTTATACGGTCTCATCCGAGGGACCGGTCTCCACGTCCCGCAGTGGGATTCAAACCCGCGACGTAAGGATTGACTCCTTACTTCGCGACTCTAGAGCAGACGCTCTATTCACTGCGCCACGCGGGTGACAATATGGAAAGAAGAAATTCATGGAAAGAAGAAAGTCATGTATGATCATTTTTTCTTCACCTAGGGAGTTGTTGTGGATCATTATTGCACTACGAAAGAGGAAAAAACTTATTTTAAGATATTTGAATGTAAAAAATGAAACAAAACTTAGCTTAAATAAACAAATAACAGGCCCATTGGAAGCAATTTCAGTGTGGGGGAGGGGGACAAACTACATTATCAACTACCAAGAATTCCATAAAAAGTAAAAAAAAAATAAAAGGTCATCAGATTTTTTTTATTTGGGGCATATACATGTAGGCCTAGTAGCTATGTTTTCTATAGGGTTCTGTTACAGTTTTAATTTTTTTTTTCCTAACAAGTACAATTGAATTGTAAATTAAATCAAATAATAACATATTTTTAATAAGGCACCTGGTCCTGTTAAGTTCAAGATCATTTTATTCACTCATTAATCAGGTACATGAGGACAATGAAGAATATTTACAACATATAAATTCAGGTCAAACGACAAGTATATGATAAACATAATCAGAATACGAAAAGAAAAAGAAAAAACACATGTGAAACATGTAATAATGAAATAAGTGAGGGGAAAAATCATGGAGGAATGACTAACTAAAATTATATATTTTCAATATAAACATACAGTTTTTTTTTAATGTCTTGGCATCTTGTTTTGTCATCAGTTGAGAAAATATAAGAATACACAAACAGGTATTTGATTGCATACTCTCAACAAATTCAAAAATAATTGGTAGTTTCAATCTATACATGAAAATTGTTTACGTTTCATAAATTTAGTGTATTTTTGAGTTAACCAAACATCGTTATTCCTAGGCATATTTTTAATTTTACATTACATACTTTAAACTACTGTGTTACGTAACATTCATATATTGATAAAGTCAGATCTCCCATTAAAAATCATCAGCTCAAAAGGAGATGCCACCGATTTAGGTACCCCACCGATATAGGACCCTCCACGATAAATATTGGAAAAATTATTTGGGGGAGGGTACTAACCCTCCCCCGACCACCACCAAAGAAAACATGAGTCGTTACTGCAGCCAAACCTTTGATAGTTTGCAGTACAAAGTGGTGAAAATTTAAAACCGGCTATAAACATGATAAAAGACTGGATATATATCTACCGGTTTTCAAATTGGGGGGGGGGGGGGGGGCTATCAAATTTTGTCCAAATTATTTTCAGAACATTATTAATAAAATTGTATAAGGCTTTGTAAATAAATATTTGATACTTTTTTCTGAATAACCATAATGGTATCATTAATACATGTATCATTGCAGACAGAGGTAATTTTTTTTTAATGTAATACGTATCCACTGAAAAGGGTTCTGGAGGGGTGTTGCTAAAACGAGGAACGGAAAACGGATTATATTTTTTATTTTAGATTAAATCACCTTCAATACACAAATTTATAAACAGTATATATTTTATAAGTTCAATCCCCCATTATTTAAATCAAGTTGATTTACTCATGTTCACAAAATCTCTTATTCACGAAAATTGCAGTCATAGCAGTGACGTAGAAACGATTTTGAAAGGGTCGGGGGCGGTCCTATTAAACAGAGTACGCTTTAAATAAAATGTGTATGTGTTCTTTATTTTAGAAGTTATTTTAAGTTTTGATTTCAAGTTACGGTTTATCGTTTGATCTGGACGATCCCGATCTAATTTAACTTCAAATGTTTCATTTTTAATGTGAAAAATATTGAACTTTGCGTACTGCAATTAATTTGATAGTTTATAAATAAAAATTTACTTGAAATTAATATGTCTGAAACAAAAAATAATCGAGATCGGGGTGTTAATAAACATTAAAAGCATTGAATCATGAATGTTGCTTTCATGTTGAAAGATCGCTAAAGATACAAATATTTGGGACAAATGTTGCAATATTATTTTATAATACTGTTTAATCAAGTTGTATATACATAAATGAATAGTCTAATTATATTAAAATACACATTTTTTTTTCTAGAGTACTCTAAAGTACTATAGCGTATTCTGTTTAGTAGTAACCGGTCGGGGGGGGGGGGATTAAAATTACCCGAAAAGAATTCCCAAAGCAAAAAAAGAAGACAATTGTTTGATTTGGGAGTTGGGATAAGAATAAACTCCAGCATCTTTCATTTTCTTAAACTCCTTTATGGAGTTTTTTGTATAATATCCACTGTCAGTATTTTTATAAGATTGTACCAATTTAAAATTGGCAGAAAGCAAACAATAAGCACAAATCTCGATTTATTTCTCCGTGTTCTTAAAACTGTCATCTCAAAATTTTACCAACCGTGCCTTTCTGACGTATTCTTTCACCGTTTCGACAACAAAACATTCCTTATATTTGTTTCTAATAGCCCTTCTGGACCTGGAATTGAGATCATCTAAAATTTAGCCTATCTATACTGCCATTTTGGTTTGCAAGATAATTCGGTCCAATGCGCTTCGTTCAGATGTAAATCACGCAGTTAATTGATAAAGGAGTAAGGACTTTATTGAAATCTACCTTTTTTGCAACTGAGGTGAGTTTTTTTAGCTGCACATCTGTAGCCCTCCGAAAAAATATTTATTGATAGACCGGAGAGCTACAGAGCCACCCATTAAAAAAACTGTATATTTATTGCGCTCAAAAAAAATGTGCTCGGTTCTCTATTTCTTTCACATTGTTTTTAAAGTGTAATCTCCAGTCTATCAATAATTTTTTACGGAAAGCTACAGATCTGCAGCTACATTTTTTGTGCGCAATAAATATACATTTTTTTCAATGGGTGGCACTGTAGCTCTCCGGTCTATCAATATATATTTTTTCGGAGAACTATAGTTCTGCAGCTAGCAAACAACTTAGTGAAGGCTCAAATTTTATATGCTCAAGTCTCAGAATTTATATGAATGATATTGAGTCCGTTTAAATTTAAATACTTGTAATTTCCCTTTCATTAATTAAAAAGAAACTAACTTACAAATTGTAAGGAACATAATATATTCATATGACTGTTGAAAAATTG
Organism: Saccostrea cuccullata; assembly: GCF_032062105.1. Taxonomy (NCBI): domain Eukaryota; kingdom Metazoa; phylum Mollusca; class Bivalvia; order Ostreida; family Ostreidae; genus Saccostrea; species Saccostrea cuccullata. The sequence continues at coordinate 4,134 of NW_026928025.1, read as the reverse complement.
CAAGTAAGTCAATACAATTTATTATGCTTTTTTTTCATTTCTAAACAATTGGCAAAATGCTAATCCTCATATTAGGGGTAATTTCTGACAATTTAGTTTTATTTAATTTCTAATTTTAATATTTTTCAATCTTAATTATTATTACAAAGAAAATTGTTACATGTTTCAACATCTAACAACGATTGTTTATAATTTAAAGTACTATATTTGACTTTGTAACCCATTTGAGTTTGAGCAATTTTTTTTCTAAAATTGGCAATTTGTAAATCCCCATATCTCAATTATTTATTATTTTCTAAGCTCAATATTTTGCAAAGATAATGTTTAGAGTTATATTTGTACAATAAAACGAAAAAAAAATTCAAAGATTGGTCTTGGAAGATATTGGGCATTAAATTTGTAATACTTTTGGCAATTCTTGAAAATTGGCATCATGCCAATTTTCAAGAGTTGTCTGCCCTTTGATATATTACATATTTGATTATGGTAAATGTCAATTTTGAAAGAACATAGTCTTATATTACTTAAAAATACCTTATTGGAAATGCGAGTTTAATTTTGAGTAAAATAAATCAAATGTGAATTTTAACATTTTTCTTGAATTTTTTACGTGCTTTTGCACTTAAATGTGCAAAAAGGAGGTGGCGCTGCCTACGGCTGTCATGTTGAATAATGGGAATTTTTGGTCATTTTTTAATAACATATTACAAAGTCTAACTACCCACCAAATTTCATTAAGATATGACAACCTTCGATTTTGACAGTTCTGCATGGTTTTCTCGCGGACTGACTCTTAAGTGATCATGGCATTACAGTGTATTAATAGCAATTGTTTTGCTGGCATACATGTATTATATGATGTGCGTTAGCGCATCATGAATAATATTCAAGCAGAGCTATAAGCATTCACTTAATAATCGTTGTTTACTAGTTATACATGTATTTGCATTCTTTGATGTTTTCAAGAATATTAGAAGATTCCAGATTACATAGATATGCGGCTGTTGTCTTCAGCAAAGAAAAACTACGGCTATATAAAATCAGTATACCTGATCATTGCAACTTTTCTCAAATAAATCACAAACAATTTATATAAAGCGTTTGCCTCTAAAACGCGGTTTTCTGGATACAAGCTTCGCTGTCGTCACATTCTCTAATTGTTTTTATGCAGTTGTGACGTCATCGATCAAATTGATTAAAGATGTCTATGACAAAAATCAATACTTTAACACAATGATAAAAAAGACAGAGCTTTAATAAAGATTATAATTCCAGAATGCTTCATTTTATTCTTTATATTCTTCTATTTACTTTAAAAACCAAAATCCTTCTTAAAATAAATAGACTTTAAAAGAAAGGTTGCTTTTTTGAATGTTAAAACGCCCGATGTGTGAAGAGTTATCGCTCTTCGTACAAATATGCGAAAATATAATAAGAAACAATTAAATATGGCATTTTTTTTTTAAATTTTTAAAATCTTTTATTATACAATTAAACAGATCGACCAAAATTTAATTTTTAAGGATATTAATCAACAATTTTAAGGTCTTCTGAATTTCATTTTTTCCCCCAAATAATACAAATGTATTATTAAAACTTAAAAATTTTAAGCTGCGCCTCGGCTGACGATGATTTTCTTGCGATGAAAATTTTCAATCATGCACTAAACTACATGCAATATTTAAATAATATAAGTCACTACATTTTTTAAACATTCAACCCAAATCAATCATCGAACAATTTTATTAAACACTGTGTACGCCTTCAAGTTTAGTATTCATGCAATTCCGGGAAGTGTTTCGTCCTGTTTCATTGCAGAATCTTTTCAGCATACTTACTAGGGATGGCAATTCTTAACCGGTTAATCGATTAATCGGTCGGAACGATGCTAATCGGTTAGAAAATCTGTAACCGGTTAGTCGGAAAAATATAAAAATATTTACAAATTGAACATATTTCTTAATTTTTTTTTTTAAAAAGGAAACCACTGCTTGCAGTACATTTAGCGTTTTTACATATTTTTTAATTAAATAATTTTGAGGTAATTACGAGGGTTGTCCGTAAAGTTCGTGGACAACATTGATAATTACGGACATACATTGACAAAATATTTGAAACTATTATTTTCATTAAATTCATGTTTCATTTTATAAATATGCAAGTTTTCAACAAAAACAAAGCACAAATAGTTATAATTTTATCAGATAAAAAAAAAAGACACACACTCATACCCGGAGCACTTAAACGAAAATTCTTGACGTTACCGACGTCAAAAGCTAAATACGAGCACTAGTAACTTTACACAATATAGTCAGCGTTTAACTTAATACATCTCTTGTGTCATTTGACCAGACATAAAAATATGCACAAAATATTCAGATTTCATTCTTAAAACAATATTTAACAATGCCTGTCTCATTTCCTGCAATCATCAATCCACTGTCCGTGTAAAGACGCGATTTCATTTACGGAAAAATGGCATGATCACGTTATGAAATTCATATTTTACAGCACTGCAATCTCGGAATGATGGTTTTCCTTCACGCATGTTATCCTATAAACTGTTCATTCCGTCCGAAAATATTATATGCCACTTAAATGCTAGTGATCGACTTCTTTTACTATGTTTTCCCGATTGTTTACAGAATGTATTGGTATCTGTATGTGTTTTTCCTGTGTCAACGCAGAATTTTATCACTGCTCACTGCTCCACCTATTCCGAAAACGTCTCTTTTTTGAACGATTCCGATCCTGTCCTATTAAGTTCTAACGCTGATTGCTCAGCCATTTTGAAACTTTGAAAGTTCAAATTTTGCAGGTTTGACATGATAACATTTGTCGACCTCATAATGTAAAATTCTTTCAGATTTCCCAAGGATTTTTCAAAATACAAATGAAATTTAAAAAGTGATAAATAATTTTTTAATTAAAATTTCGCGGTGCTCCGGATCTCCATTCCAAGTCTAATTATGAAGCCATAATTGTAATTAAACATTTGAAATTGAATAAATGTTTACATTATTCAATTCACATTACGTAAAGGATTAGAAATATGCCAATTATAAATATCAATGACACAACTTTTATTAAATTTTTTGCTTGTCCACGAACTTTACGGACATCCCTCGTATAGCTCCCCTGATTTAGATCACGGGGTAATTGGTCAGTTTGTAAAGTGTTAATTACTGTTTTTTAAACATCATGTTTTAAAAAACATCGACGGTCCTGCATTTGATTTTTAAAGATAGTAAAAACATCACCATTTAGCACTTTCAATAAGTATGTCTATAGTTTACCGTTATCTAATAAGTTATGTTATATTAGGGGACAATCAGTGTAAATAAAGTGAGAGTTCAGACAGTTTTGATTATGGTTTTGATTATGGTGACAAGGCAGAATTAACTTGTCTGCGTTGGAAAATTCTGTGTCTGATTCTCAGGAAAGATTTACGGTTTTCTTAGTTTTTTCTTGTACATGTATATTGAAATTAACATAAAATACACTCTTATGCACATAAAAATATCCCGATTAAGATAATTAACAAAATGAAAATTAAAAGGTCTTTCTAGCCTTCTTGTGTATGAAAATATGTATATGATGCCCGTCAAGCGAAAATCACCCTTATGTGCATTATGACGTTATCGAGAAAACAAGCGCTAAAGTTGACGTCATAATTGCTTGCCGCGTTTTGCAAATAAATGCAGTGTGAAGACGCATCATTAATTATAAAATATTTTTTCATACAGTAAATGCCTATACTTAAAAAAAAATAGTGAGTAGTAAGTGTAATTATTAAAGCCCGCTGTTTAGTATGAAAATAATAGTGTTTCACAGCAAAGTGAAAGTGAAAATTCTTTGAAGTAGCGAATGCCACGATCTTTGCCTTTATTTTCGAGGATCAATGTTCTTTTTCTTACTTCGAAAACACAAATATAGGAGAGAAATCGCATATTATCATGAGGCTATAGCAGAAACAAAAAGAACATAGATCCACTCTTAATCAACATGATTTTTAATATATTTATTAACATTTCTATATTCATGATGAAAAGCATAGAAAACCTAATCAAAGTGTAAAGCCAAGGGCGTTGGATTTCATACAAAGGTGTGTAAGTTTATTGCAAACTAAATAGC